>NC_086105.1:95061022-95369270 GCF_963921235.1 Mobula hypostoma
ATGGAATATGAAGTGCTGAACGCAGGTACATCCCATCATAGAACATGAAGCATAGACGGACTCTTGAATAGGTAAGGCATAGAGGGATATGGACCATGCACAGGTCAGCACAGACATTGTGGGCTGAGGGTCTGTTCTTATGCTACACGGTTCTATGTTCTATGATGAAATTAAACTTCAATCCAGTGGATGTGATCTAAATAATTTTATGGTCAGGGCTTGTGGCTTCACCTGTATAGGTAGGCGATGGTTTCCCCTCACCTTAAGTGCATGTCCTCTAGTATTTAACATATGAGGGGTGATTGATAAGTTCGTGGCCCAAGGTAGAATGAGTCAATTTTAGAAAACCTAGTACATTTATTTTTCAACATAGTCTCCTCCTACACTTCCACACTTAGTCCAATGAACTATTCAGCCCAGTTGGTGTGCACTGCCACACTATGGGAGAATTAACCAAAACTGCCTTTGCAAATACAGTCTTTCTGCCCAATCGCTGTTGATAAAAAGAGAGACTGGCTCATCACTGGAACTGCCCCTCTGGCTCCCACAGGTTGGTAGGAGAAGTACCAGTTACATCTAGACCGGTCCAGTGCAGAATAAATAAAGTAAAGAGGAACAGGAGTTTGGGCTAAGAGAAGGGCATGGAGAGAATTCCACAGCACTAGTTCCAGCCCCTCTACTCTGACACACCCACTGCTGCCTCCATGCATCCCCCTCACCCTTGTGCCCCTAACCACCATGCCCCCAGTACTGTCACCAACCTCCCTCTCTTCTAAAAATGAGTATTATCCTGAGTATGAGTATAGAAAGTCCAGTGAATGCTGAACTGCCTCCCATTAGCCCCAAACCACCATCAAAAGGGTTTCAGGGCAGAATATGAGAACACTCACTGCAGTTGCTCTATGTGCAAGTGAGGGAGCAGTCTGAGAGTGTAACAGGAGAAGACAAGTCAGAGCAGGAGAGAAGAGCTCGATCCATGAGCAGGACTAGAATGGCCAGTTTGACAGTGGGGAAGGGAGAGGATAATCTGACAAGGGGAATGGAGGGGGTATCCTGAGAGTAGGGGAAAGAAGCCAGTCCAACATCAGGGATGAGAGGCTCGTCCAAACGTTAAGTAGACGGTAGGAGTGGGACTGGCCATTGGGTATGACTGGCTGTGGGTATGACTGGCCATTGAGTATGACTGGCCATTGGGTATGACTGGCCATTGGGTACGACTGGCTGTGGGTATGACTGGCTGTGGGTATGACGGGCTGTGGGTATGACTGGCCATTGGGTATGACTGGCTGTGGCTATGATGCAGCAGTGTAACGGCAAAATAACTGGTCTACCAACCAGAAGTCTGGACTGTTGAACCAGAGTCAGAGTCAAAACTGCAAACCTGAACGTGGCAACAGGCAAACATAAATTCAAATTATTAAATAAACCTTGAATTTCAACAAAATCTACTGACTTAAAAGTGCCAAAGTATTGTAAACACCCGACTGGTTCACTGCTGTCCTTCTGGAAGTGGTGGGTGCTGTCCTTTCCTGATCTGGTCTGTCTGTGATTCACCAATGTAATTCACTCTTAGCTGCTTCCTCAACTCAGGGGCAATAAAGGGCAGACTAGTAAACTGAAGAAAATGGTCTGTAAACTGCTATTTCCACATTTCATTCAGTTGTTGCTTCCTCAGTTTAATGTCCTCCTGGACCACTCTAACCACACATCCACCATGTCTTGAATACTTTAATATTTCCACCAGACTCTCTCTTACTCCTTATTCTAAGAGCATGCACTCCGGTTTTAGACATCCCCACAAAGGAAAACTTCATTCCAGTATTTACCCTGTTTTAGAACTTGATGTTTCTTCTCAACTCCCACAAGCACAAACCAATCTGTTCAGTCTCTTTTCATTCAACAAATCTTCAATATCCAGCATCATCCCAGTTAGTATTTTCTAAACCAACACTAAAGATAATATATCTTTCTTTAAATAATGGGACCGAGTCCAGATGTTGGCTCATTTTGTGCCTAGTATAATTGTGGTAAGACTTTGCTAATTTTATACCCCAACCCCCCTGAATTAAAAGCTGGCATTATACTAGCCTTGCTAATTAGCTACTGCACCAGAACATTTGTTTTCTGTGCTTCATGACGAGGGCCCCCAAGATCTCTCTATGTTCCTCAGTTTTATCTGTGTAAATAATACTGCTTTAGCATTTTTCCTTCCAAAGTGAACGGGTTCAAATTTTCCAAAAGTGTACTCCATTTGCTGATTCATTCACTCAGCTTATCAATTCCTCTCTGTAAGATGTCTCTCTTCTCCTTACAGCTTGCCTTCCCACTCACTGTCCAGTTGTTCAGTCACAGAATCGTTTCCAATGAAAACAGACCATTCAACCCACATTGTCCACACCAATCAGCGGGTACCTATCTGAACTAATTTCATCTTCTAGCACGTGACCCAGCGCCCTCCGTGCCAAAGCAACTCAGTGGCACGACTAGACACTTCCTAAACGCTGCCAGTGACTCTGCTTCCATTAATCTCTCAGGCAAAGTATTGCAGCTACTCACCACTCTGCAAGTGAAAAAGGTCCCCCTCAGATCCCCACTAAACCTACGTTCTCTAAATTTATTCACTCTGATAAGTGTTGCTGCAGTGTTGCTATCTACACCCTCTAATATTATAAGACCTAGGAGCAGTATTAGCCATTCGCTATCGAGTCTGCTCTGCCATTCCACCATGGCAAATTTATTATCCCTCTCAACCCCATTCTCCTGTCTTCTCCCTGTAACCTTTAACACCCTTAGTAATCAAGACCCTCTCAACCTCCACTTCAAACGTACCCAATGACTTGCCTCCACAGCCATTATTGGCAGTGAATTCCACAGATTCACCACCTCCTAGCTAAAGAAATTCCTCCTCATCTCTGTTCTAAGGGACATAATTTTATTCTCGGGCTGTGTCCTCTGGTCCCATATTCCCCCACTATAGGAAACATCTCTCCACATAAATTCTATCGATGCCTTTCATATTCGATAGGTTTCAATGAGATCCCCCTCATTCTTTTAAACTCTAAAGAGTACAGGCCCAGAGCCATCAAACACTCCTTATACATTAACCCTTTCATTCCCAGGGTCATTATATACCTGTTCCCTGTTAACGTCCTCTGCTCCATAGTAAATAGATTCAGCCTCTCTAGTCCTTTCTCACACCTGAAACTCTCTTTCCTAGGCAACATCCTGCTGAGTCTGCTCTGCACTTTCTCCAGTGCCATCAGATCATTTCAATAGTGTGGTGATCAGAACTGCGCACTGTATTCCAACTGAGGTTTGAACATTGTCTTATAAAATTGGAGTACAGCCTCCTTGCTCTTGCATTCAGTACACCAACTAATGAAGGCCAGTATCAATATTGACTTCTGTAGCATGTAATCTATTTGCACACTCACCTTCAAAGATCTTTGGATTTACTGTATACACCAAGTTCCCTTTCTTCCTTAATATCCCCCGGGACCTTGTAATTCATGGTGCATGTCCTAGTCTCATTAGCACTCCCAGAATTTTCATTACCATTATCTGTTTTGCTACCTTGCTCTATCACCTTGTGTTTTCTTTCATATACAATAGAACCCTCCTCTCAACTATTTGGTTCACAACTTTTTCTACAGTTTTAGTTGGCCTGGAAATTGGTCACAATTCAATTCAAGTGAGGCTAATTCTAACAGTCCTACAAATGTGATGATCAAGACCAGGGCTGTTATTTTTTGGTCCATATTGGGATGAATGGTCAAGATAACTATCTGTAACATTCTTCACTGAATAATTGGTAATTGGTTAATTAGTGATTTTATATATATATATACACACACACACACCAAGATACAGTGAAAAACTTTATTTTGCATGCCATCCATACACATGGTCTGACAACAAAAGTGCAGTGAAGTAGACAATAAGGTGCAAGGGTCAGGACGAAGTAAGCTGTGGGGTCAAGAGTTCATCGTTATTATTCAAGAGGTCCATTCAATAGTCCATTCAAGAGGTCCTGCAACAGCACGATAGAAGCTGTCCTTAAAGCTGGTGGTGTGTGTTTTCAACCTTTTGTATGTTCTGACTGATAGAAGGGAGGAGAAGAGTGGGAGGAGACTTCATGTTAACTACTGTTCTGAGGCAGTGAGAAATATAGACAGAGTCCATGAAGAGGAGGCTGGTTTTTATTGTGAAAGACTGAGCTGTGTCCACGACTCTGAAAATCTTTGCAGTCTTGGGAAGAACAGTTCATGAGGTGCATCCAGATGGGAAGCTTTCTATGGGACATCTACAGAAATTGGTGAGTCATCAGAATCATGCCAAATTTCCTTAGCCTTCCAAGGAAACAGAGCGACTGGTATGCTTTCATGGCCGTGGTGTCTACATCGTTGGACCAGGACTAGTTGTTGGTGATGTTTACACCTATGAACATTCTACCTCTCTTCACAGAGCATGTGGACCTTTCAACTGCCTGACTGGGAGAATAGGAACTTAGTGGGTCTTGAACCCACAACCTTCTGACTCTTAGGCTGTCCTATGGCCAACTATCAACAACACAGGAGAAATAAGTTTCCTTTTTAATTTTCATATAGCTTTTCTATTTATTGTTTACAAAATATCATAAATGGGGAAGGAAAAGAGGTTGATTGACAGTCAAGAATCATCCAATAGGAAAATGAATAACTAAATAGCAACTGGGTGAGGTTGTTCAACCAATACTGCATGAAGATAGGTCCTTAGAAAACATCCCACCAGAATTAGCATCTCTAGCCTACACTCCAGTCCTCTACATCCTATTGATTTTCTTTTACATCGAGCAGAATTTGCATATTTAAAAAAGTCTCTCCTCCAGTGGAAACGGCTCTCCGTGGTGGTGAGGACACACCTGAACAGGAGGCAGACTAAGTCGGTGGGGGTGGGAGGGGGATGACTCCTAAGATAATGATGAGGCTGATGGTGGAGGAAAGGAGTAGGTATGGATTTTGTTGTGGAACACAATAATAGTCAGATACAGTAGCTTCCCTTTCTCTGAAGACCGTTATCTATTATTAAAAGGGGAAATCATTCAGCAAGGGGTGGAATGGCCTGCATGTATATCTTGAGGAAATATCCAAACGAGAATTATTGGACTGAGGAAAGACAGTAACAGGGATGTTCACCAACCATCAGCTGCTGGGATAACTGTTTCCATTGAATTTTAGGTGGACAGGAATAACAGCATACAACTTGGAGATGTAGTGAGCAGTGAGGGAGATGATGACAGATTTTACAAGAGCATAGACAGGCTAGTGGAATACGAAAACACAGAAGACAAGCTGAGTACTGTAAACAGTATATATTGCAAAGGGAGGGTAGGAACTGAGACTTGATGGCATAGATGTATTTATGTTAAAAGGTGATTAGGCAGGTTGAAAAAATGGTTAAATTACCACAGTAGTTCTTGAGCTTCATAAGTCCTGGGCATCTTGGTCAGCACAGATGAGTTGAGCCAAAGGACCTGTTTCTGTGCTGTATTATCCTAAAAGTGAACAGAGCACAAGAGTTGTTTTGCCACAACTGAGATACTGAGTCCATTTCTGGATATTGCAGACTGTGAAAGCCTTGGAGAGGAGGTAGAAAAAATTTAGTAGAATAGTTCTGGGGATGAGGGATTTATATCACAGGGAAAGGATGCTGGGATTACTCTCGTTAAAGCAGAGTCTAAATAGTGAGAGAGTTCGGACAATAGATGGAGAAAAAGTGCCTCCATTGGTTTGAGGGTCACGTAAAATCAGAAGATCCAAAGACAAAATGTGGAAATGCTTGCATCCAGAATGTTTTGCCTTTCAACGTGGTGGAGTCAACATTAAATAGAGCCTTGCTTTAGGATTAGCACTTGAAAGAAAAAGAATTATAGTGGAGCTGGATGTATTTACTTTTGGGGAGCCAACACTGATTCAAAGGCCCAAATGGCACAAGCCTGAGCTGATGTTATTCCTTGAATCTATTAATCTGTCTGATCCTACAAGCATCAGAACTGCCCACTACTGTCACGTGTTGTAATAGTTTTACCATTACTAATACATGGAACACGATCATTTTACTGAGAAGTCATGTCATACCCCGACGTCCCACCTCTCCCGGAACTTCCGGGAGTCTCCCGCATATTAATAGTGGCTCCCTGATGCCCGCAAATTATATACAATATCACGGAAATCAATTTTTTTAAGAGCAAACGAGAAAAAAGCAAGAGAGAGCATGAGAGAGAGAGAGAGAGAGAGAGAAAGAGAGAGAGTTCCAAAAAAAAAATAAAATGTACGTCACCCCAGACTACACTAAAGTCTACCCTGCCTAATAGGGGTCAAAATAATCACAGTGTTGCTCGCTGCACTGTTTACAACAGTGACTTTTCTATTGCCCATGGTGGGTTAAGACTGTAAAAGACATGTTGAGGTGAGTTTAACAGGTGTCATTCATTCATTAGCATAGCTAACGTTATTTAAACTAGCTGACTCGCTGCTCAGGAGCTACTCTATTGCAAACATCCCACCTCTCCCACAAATTGATGGTGCTACCTCCCTGAAATGAGTTTTTGCAGGGTGGGATGTCTGCATACCTGAACCTTAGTTCTGGAGACTTTAGATCAGGAATACATTTGTAGGAAGGACTCCAATATCCAAAGGTTGAAATAAAAATGTCTTTTTTCTTCCTCCTCAAAGGGCTGATGCTCTAGTGCGGTACTGAGAGAGTGCAAAGCTGTAGGAAGAACGGGGAAGTATTCCCTGGGTTCCCCTGGAACTTGGTAAGCATCATATTCTTGGATTTCCTCGAATAGATAGGAATAACTTTAGTTTTTCTCCGAATCTGTTGACATCAAAGTACTGAAACTGCAAATTTCTTTGACCAATTGATCTATTATATCTTCCAGTAGTATCTCATGTTCTGCAGAATTCACATCTGAGGTACTGAATAACTAAAGGCAGACTAATCACTAGAACACAATGTTTTACACACAAGCATTTTAAACGAGCTGCCTGCGCAGATAGTAGACACATTGTGAGTCTCGTCGAAGAAGAAGACGGAATGCAGAGAGCAATAGGCCAGTTAAATTAACATCTGTTGTCAGAAATATGCTAGAATCAATAGTAAAAGAGGCAATAACTCATCATTTAGGAAAGAAAAAGCTAATCAAACCTAGTTAACATGGTTTACTGAAAATTAAATCACGTTTGACAATTTTTCTCAATTTCTTTGAGAATGAGGGAGTGAATGAACCTGTAGATGTAGTGTATGTAGATTTTATTGTGAAAAGGTTGGAGTTAAGAAAAGGGAAGTTTTGTTACAATTGTACAGGGCATTGGTGAGGCCACATTTGGAAAAATGTACATAGATTTGATTCCCTTGCCTAAAAGAAGGGATATAGTCCAAAGGGTGTTCAACAGGCTAATTCCTGGGATGAGAGGGTTGACCTGGAGCTTTCAAACACACAAGATCCCAAGAGGGCTTGGCAGAGTAGATGTTGAGATGTTTTTATTCATGAGAGAGTCACAAAAAGGGGGACATACAGAAGCTACAAAGTAAGGAGGATATTATTCCAAACTGAGATGTGGAGAAATTTCTTCTCTCAGAGAGTAATTGGCTATTTGTTATTACATGTGCCAAGTTACAGCAAAAATCTTGTCATGCCATCCAGATAAATCACTCCATAAACAAGAACATTGAGGTAATACAAAAGGAAAACAAAACAATGCAGAATATGGTGATACGGTTACAAAGAAAGTACACTGTATGTAACAAAGCGCAGGGGTCAGGATAAGGTCCACCGAGAGCTCAAGAGGATCGTGAACTCTACCCTGAGAACGGTGAAGGCCAGATTCTTCAGATATTTTATGGAAGTGATCGATAAATGTTTTGAAAGATTGAGAAATTGAGGGTTATGGGGAATTGGCACAGAAGAGGTGATAAGGGCAGCGTAGATCAGCTATGATCATATTAAATAGTGGGGCAGGGTTGAGAGACCTGGTCATGTGATGCTGCTCCTGTCTTCTTATGTTCTTGTGTTCCTGAAAAGGAAGTTGGGTTTGTGTCCTTTTTTATCCATTTTTGAGATGTGAGCATCGCTGGCAAATCCAGCATTTTTGTCTATCCCTAATCACCACTGAGAAATTGATGTTGAACCTCTTTCTTGAATCACTCTGAAGTTATTCACACAGATCTGCTGAGGAGGGAATTCCAGGATTTAGACCCAGTGACAATGAAAAAAAAACAATATATGCCAATGTGTTATCTGGAGAGGTGCCTACAGCTGTTGTATCCATTCACTTGGTACTTCTGTCCTTGGTGACTGGGTCACAGGTTTGGGAGGTGCAACCAGAGTAGCCTGGGTAAACAACTGCAGGGCGTTTTGAAGATGGTCCACACTACAGACACTGTGCTGGAGAGAATGAATGTTTAGGATAGTAGATGGAGTAACAATCAGGCCAACCAGAACTAACATTGCTAAGTAACAAAATTTAACAAATTAGCAAATTCCAGTGATTAAAGATATATAAAAAGATTTAAGATATAAATAAAGAACAGGACACAGAATGATATCACGTGTGCATTTTTCTAGATTTCCAGCATTTACAGAATGTGTGTTTATGATTCCCTCTCGAGTGCCTTGTTGGATATGCATTTCAACAAAGAAAAAACAAAAACAGGCACGTCCAAGTGTGATTCAGGAAGTGCTGGCATTTGCTTTCAGAAACTACTAAAATATAGCCTATCAACACCAAAAATATTAATGTGAAAATAATATTAATCCTGCAGACCAAGAAATTTAAACTGAGGTGAGTTAAGATTGTGGATGAATGCTGCCCTCTAGTGTTGATAAAGGACCTAGGGAAGACTAACACCTAGGGTTAGTTCCTCTTGTTCAGTGGTTAATTCCTCTTGTTCAGTGGTTTGAAACTTCAGCAGAGTGCAGAAACTGCAATATTTGGTATAGAGAGGATATTGGTTAATTTAGTCTGAGCACTATGAACAGTCATGAAATTTGAACGCTATAAATTCAGCTGACACTTCAGTGCAGTACTTATGGAACCCTACACTACTAGAAGACCAAAGCTGTATTGCCTAGCACCCTTGGCAGACGTTATTCCAGTCAGTATCAGTAATAAAGATTATCTGATCACATCCAGGCTATAGCTTATGGGAGATTGCTATATACAAGTTGTCAACATGTCACATTACAACAAAGACATCCCTCTACTGGAAACAAGGTGCCTTGGAACAGTATGAAGCAATGGAGGGTCTTATTTCCCTTCTTACAATTGACCCATCTTCTCATTTAAGATTTGTTTGTTGTGGAATGGCTAACAGGACAGCCATGTTCTGCACAGAGGAGATTAAAATATTACCAGAGCAACACTGGGAATGAGAGAATGAGAGAATGAGGCCAGAACTATTAACTTCACTTCACATTGAAATAACCGACTGCTGCACTTTCCCAACAGACAGCGAACTGGTCTGTTTGGATATTGCAGCTGAATTCTTCAAGACCACACTGAACATATTCCAGGGCATTAAAATCCAGTAATTAAGTACCAGTTGGAGGGTGCTGATAGATTTAATTTCTTTGATCAGTCACTTGTTCCATCTGTTGCCTGGTTGAGAGACATCTGCTGAATACTGGGAGAAAGTCTCTCTCTGGATTATATTCCAACTGCAGGTGAACTTCACTGTTGTGTGACTGAATGAAAAGGACTTGTCTGAAGGTGTCACCGTTTGCCTCTCACCAACAAACAGTTCAGAACTGTTGGTTCTGAAAAGGGAAATTTGCTGCCGAACGGGCTTGGAATCACATGGATTTGTCACCACGTCCATGACTATCGAGAAAGGAAGTTTTGTTAAAAACAGACCCTAATATGCCCAGTTTGGCTGGACTTCTCAGTTAGTCCAACTCACTCACACATTTTCTCCTCTAAGTCATTTATCCAATTCCGTTTAGAATGTCAGATTGAATTTCCGTGAGGACTAGTCCCACCAGGATAGGCCAGTCTGACAGAAAGCAAGGTGTGCCAGACACTGTTGTTCTTGTGTTAGGTCTTTATTGACAATAAACTGACCAGCACTTTAGTGCAAGGAGCAGGTTTTTGGTGCCCAGTTAAATGGCAGGGGGAAGGAATACACAGTCCAGGTGAAAGGTCTCCACTGGAAACATTAACTGTCTATTTCCCCCCATGGAAGCTGAGTTCCTCTAGCTTTTGTTTGTTGCTCTAAGGTGTAACGCAGGGTAACATTCATTTATACAATGCTTTATCCTTATGTTATCCCAACATACTTTCTGGTCAATGAGTTTAGATACATCAAGGGTTATAGCACTAAACTGACAACTGTGCAGTTGACTGGTTGAGAAAATCAATATAAAGTGATTAATATGATTATTGATTGCAATCATAAAATACAAAAGGTGAACCTCTCTGAAACACTAGTATTGCTACTCATCTACTGAACACTGCACTGTAGGAAGAGGAAAAATATCTTGGGGAAGATGTAGACCGGGGTCGGCAACCTTTTTGCCTCTGTGGGCCGGGTTGCGTATTAATGAGCGGACGGTGGGCCAGATAAATGCCATAAAAAACTTGAAATATGGGAATTATCCATTTAAATACATCTGGTTATGTTTTGCCTCAAATTAATGAATAACACATGCTAAAAAATCATTTGTGCTTAACCAAGGATGCCAATCAAAGAACTCAGTTTAGTTGCAATTTATTTCAATCAAGGCATCTTTTGAATCTATTAAAAGGGCACAAAGAATCTTTAAACATAAAACGTATGAACATGATGCATTGAATGGTGGTAAATTAAGTATAATAACAAAGAAAATTTTAATGCAAACAGTTGATAAATCAATGTGAAAGCTGATGCTGATTGTTGCTTGCAAGCTTCTCAATATTGGGTGTCAGACTTGTTGATGCCAAAAGCAAGACATTATCCAGATGGGCATCAGTCAATCTTGTTCTCAAATGGTTCTTGGTGTGATTCATTTTTGAACATAATTGTTCACACAGATAAGTGCTGCCAAACAATGATGCCATCTTTTTTGCATGGTCCACTAAGTTGGGGTCTCATAATGTCGCCTGATATTTGCCACCTTTTTCACAGCCACATTTTCTAGGCAAATGAGACAAACTGGTTTCCCAGCTTGCTCCATGAAGAAGTAATCATTGATGTGGAAGAAGTCCAAGTGTCTTGGAAATTTCAGAACTCAGTGTCTACCTTCCTGCGTTTTGCATTCATTGCCATTGGAATTTTTTTCTTCAATTTTATTTCGAAACGTGAGTTATTCAACAAGTATCGTAGCACATGTAAATATCTGGATATTTAGCGTGGATTTCTTGTTAAAACACAGTGATGCTGTTTCTGTTTACAAATTTGAATGACCCCATCTGAAAACCCGCGCGTGCACGGAGAGTATCTGATACATATTAATAAGGTAGTCTATCTTCCCGTCATTCGTATATACCAGTGTTTGGTTTGGAAGAAAATGGAACCTGGGGCCAGTGTAACAAAACACCATGCATGTCCATCAGTGTGGTGGCGTGAAACACTCAGAATAAGGAAAAATCACTCGCGGGCTGGATAAGCATAGTATCTCAATATTTGCTCACAGGCTGGTGAAAATACCTTCGCAGGACGGATCTGGCCCGCGGGCCGTAGGTTGCCTACCCTTGGTGTAGACATTTAAAATAGTAATGTGGCAAAAGTATAGTATATTAGCTATGAATGTGCCAGAAAAGCAGGGATGGTTCCCCTGAGAACTGTAAAGTCGAGAGATGATTTGGTATAATACAAAACTATGAAGGCTCCATTCATGTGAATGAAGAGAAACTATATCTATGAGTAAATGGATCAAGAGCATAGTTTCAACACATAGTTTTAAGCAAAGCTCAGGGGTAAGTGGAAAGACACATTATGATTTAAAATTAGCTGCCTGAAAGAATGGCGGGAGAATTCAAATGTGACTTTCAAAGGATAAACAGACAAGATATTTGAGGGAGAAAAAGTTTGCAGAGCTGTGAAGCGGGGTGAGCATTGTGACTGCATTTCTTGGGCTAAATGAGGATAAGAATAGGATGATTTGGCTGGTGAATATGTGGTTGAGGAATTGGTGCAGTGGGCAGGGTTTCAGATTTCTGGATCGTTGGGATCTCATCTGGGGAAGGTATGCTATTTACAGAAAGGACAGGTAACACCTGAATTTCAGGGGACCAATATCCTTGTGGGCAGGTTTACTAGAGCTGTTGGAGAGAGTTTAAACTAATTTGCAGAGGAATGTGAACTGGAGTGATACGGCAGAGGATGGGGCATTTGGTATACAAGTAGATGCAGTGTATAGTGAGGCTGTGAGATAGGATAGGCAGTTGATAGGAAAATTGCAGTCAGTGGGATGAGTTGAAGTGTATCTTTAAACTAATTAGTGGGGTGGTTCAATGGTTTGGAAATTGAGGCTAAAGTAAAAAGGAAGGAGAATGCAGGAGAGATTATGAAAGTCTCCAGAATAAATTTAAAAACAGAAACTTTAGAAATGCATTAGAATTTAACTCCCAGTAACATGGGATAAAATTGAAAAGGGTGATAAATACAGGACTGAAGGTCTTATATTTGAATCCATGCAGAATTTGGAATAAGGTAGACGATCTTGTAGCACAGTTAGAGATTGGCAGTTATGACATTCTGGGCATCACCCTAGGTCATGGCTGAGGGAAGATCACAGTTGGGAACTGAAAATCCAAGGATACGCCTTGTGTCAAAAAGACAGGCAGGTAGGCAGAGAGGGTGGGATGGCGCTGTTGGTAAAAAATGAAATCAAAGACTGAGAAAGAGGTGTCTTAGGATCGTAAGATGTAAAACCCTTGTGGATAGAGTTAAGAAACTGCAACGGTAAAAAGACCCAGATGGAGTTACGTACAGGCCTCTGCAGCTAGGATACAAATCACAATAGGAGATAGAAAAGCAACGTAAAAAATTCGATGGTACAATAGTCATGGAGGATTTCAACATGTGAGTAAATTGGGAAAATTAGGCTAGTGCTGGATCCCAAGAGTGGAAATTTGTAGAATGCCTACGAGATGGCTTTTTGGACCAGGCTGAGCACACTAGAAAAAGGCAATTCTGGAGTGGGTGTTGTGTAGTGAACCAGATTTAATTAGGGAGTTTTAAGGTGAAGGAACCCTTATGAGGGGGGTCATCATAATATGAAAGAATTCACCCTGCAGTTTGAGAGGGAGAAGCTAAAATCAGATGTGGAATAAAGGGAAAGACGGAGCATGAAGCAGGAGCTGGCCAAAGTTGACTGGAAGAGAACATGAGCAGAAATGATGGCAGGACAGCAATGGCTGGAGTTTCTGGTAGTAATTCGGAAGGCACAAGAGAGATTCTGCTAAAGAAAAAGAAATATTCTAAACGGAGGATGAAGCAACCGTGCCTGAGAAGTCAAAGACAGCATGAAAGCAAAAGAGAGGACATATAATATTGCAAGAGAAGCTAGAGAATTAGGAAGTTTTTAAAAACCAAAAGGCAGCATCTAAAAAAATTAAAGGGTATGCGGAGCGTTTGATGGTTCTAGACATGTACTCGCTGGAATTTAGAAGAATTTTGAAGTTTCAAGTAAAATTATTATCAAAGAATGTACAATTTATACAACCTTGAGATTTGTTTACTTACAGGCAGCCACCAAGCAAGAAACCCGAAAGACTCAATTAAAAAAAAGACCAACCCCTGATGTGCAGAGAAAGGGGGGAGAAAAAACACAAATCATGGAAACAATAGAAAGAGTGACAACATTCCAAATCAAAATGAGTCCTTAGATCCAAACCTCAGACTAGTTCCAAAGCCTTAGTATCAATCCAGCATATTAGCGGACACAGAGCACAACAGATGGGGACAGTCGTCATAGCCTCAGTGCCATGGAGAGAGGAGTGAACATTGTGGGAGAACAAGTGAAATCAGCACTCTATCTTTCCAGTATATCTGGGCTGGTATTTAAATTGTCCGAACAGCGTACTGTACCTTGCACTAGGATCCAGGCACTGCTGCAGCAAAAGGCTTCTGGTCCTAGCAGACGCTGCCCAGAGACTTGATCCGGGCCCAGATTTCACCACCCAGCCCAAAGCTGATCTCACTTTCTCCAAATCAGCTTGGCGCCCAGAGCAATCCAACCTCAGACCCAGGCCACACCTCAGCTTCTCCTCTCCACATGGGTCACTCCATCTGTGTCGATTCTGCAACATAGCAGCATGGCTCATTCCTCAAATTCACTTGACCTTCGTTGTTTGCAGTGGTAATTTACTACAGAAATGGTGTTATTAGCGATGTTGTTAGTCAAATTTCTTGCCTTTTGAACTACCGCTGCCTTCTGCACGGGTTCAGTAGTCCCTTCTTAAACAGGAAAAATTAAAGAATTGAAAGGCCAAGATAGAGTGGATGTGGAGAGAATGTTTGCTATAGTGGGATTGCCTTGGACCAGAAGGCACAGCCTCAGAAAAGAGGGATGTCTTTTTAGAACAGAGATGAAGAGGGATGTTTTTTAGAACAGAGATGAGGAGGAATTTCTTTCACCAAAGGGAGGTGAATCTGTGGAATTCATTACTACAGATGGCTGGGGAGGCCAAGTTATTTGGTATATTTATACTGAAGGTTGATAGGTTCTTGATTAGTAAGGGTGTCAAAGGCTATGGGGAGAATGTAAGAGAATGGGGTTGAGAAACATAATAATGATGGAATGGCGGAGCAGACTCAATGAGCCAAAAGGTCCAATTCTGCTCCAATGTCTTTTATTCTCATGGTCAATTCCTACTATAATGATCCAATGACCATTTTCTCACCAGTAAAGATACAAAACTGTGTTCCATCTGAATAGCCACTCACTGGTTTCCATAATCTATGATGGAAGTTAGACTGTTGTAAACCAAGTCCATTGTGTACTTCAGGGATGAGACTCAAGCTAATTCTTCTTTAACATTAAACACAAGGGTTCTGAAGATGCTGGAAATCCAGAGCAACACGCGCAAAATGCTGGAGGAACTCAGCAGGTCGGACAACATACGGAAATGAATAAATATTTCGGGCCAAGACCCTTCATCAGGACTGGAAAGAAAGGGAGAAGATGCCAGAAGAGTAAGATGAGGGAAGGGGAAGGAGGACAAGCTAGAAGGCAAGACGTGAAGCCAGGTGGGTGGGGGAAGGAGGAATGAAGTAAGGAGCTTATAGGCAATAAGTGGAAAAAGCAAAGGCCTGGAGAAGAAGGAATCTGATAGGAGAGTGCAGTGGTCATAGGAGGAAGGGAATGAGGAGGAGCACCAGGTGGCTGGTGTGGGGACATGGTAAGAGGCCAGAGTAGGGAAATGAAGAAGCGGGAAGGGGGAGGAGATAATTTCCGGAAATTGCAGAATTCGATGTTCATGCCATCAGGTTGGTGGCTACCCAGAGGAATACAAGGTGTTGTTCCTCCAACCTGAGTGGCCTCATCATGATAAAAGAGGAAGCCATGGACCAACATGTCGGAATGAGAAAGAGGATTGGATTTGAAATGGTTGGCCACGAGGAAATTACGCTTTTTGTGGATAGAGCTGAGGTGCTTGACGAAGTGGTTCCCCCATTCTACATCATGTGACGTCAATGTAGAATAGGCCACACCGGGAGCACTGGAAACAATAGATGACCCCAACAGATTCGCAGGTGAAATGTTGCCTCACCTGGAAAGTCTACTTTGGGGCCCTGAATGGAGGTGATGGAGGAGGTGAATAGGCAGGTGTAGCACTTCTGCCACTTGCAGGTATAAGCACCAGGAGGGAGATTAGTAGGGAGGGATGAATGGACAAGGAAATCACAGAGGGTGCAATCCCTGCAAAAGTGGAGTGTGGTGGGGGTGTGGGAGATAAAGATGTGTTTAGTGGTAGGGTCCCCTTGAAGATGGTGGAAGTTGCGGAGAATGATAGATTGGATGTGAAGGCTTATAGAATGGTTGGTGAAGACAAGAGAAACTCTATCCCCGTTAAGGTGGTGGGAAGAGAGGGTGAGCGCAGACATCCAGGAAATGGAGAAGATACAGCTGAGTGCAGCATTAGCGACTGAGGAAGCGAATCCCCATTCATTGAAGAAGGATACCCCTGATGTCCTGGAAAAGAAAGCCTCATCCTCAGCACAGGTGCAGCAGAGACAAAGGAACTGAGAAAATGGATGGTGCTTTTACAGGAGACAGGGTAGGAAGTTGTATAGCTAAGATAGCTGTGGGAATTGGTAGGTCTATAAAACATATCAGTACATGATTTGTCTCCAGTGATGGAGACAGAGAGATCAAAAAAAGGGAGAGAGGTGTCAGAAATGGACCAAATTAATTTAAGGGCAGGGTGGAAGTTGGAGGCAAAGTTGATTAAATTGATAAGCTCAACATAGGTGCAAGAAGCAGCATCAATGCAGTTGTGAATGTAGTTGGGGAGCATTACCAGGGAAGGCTTGGAACATGGACTGTTCCACATAGCCAATGAAAAGGCATGCACGGCTGAGGCCCATGGGTACACCTTGAGTTTGAAGAAAGTGGGAGGAGCTAAAAGAGAAATTGTTGACAGTGAGGACCAGTTCGCCAGATGGATGAAGGTGGTGGTAGTGGGGAACTGGTTGGATCTGTTGTCAAGAAAGAAGCAGATAACTTTAAGGCCTTCTTGACAGGTGGTAGAAGTGGTTAGGGAATTGAAAGTTGTTGAGGAGAATGAGAGCATGTGAAGTATTGTGGATAGAGGTAGGAAAGGACTGGACCAAAGGGATAAAATGTAGTCAAGGTATACGGACACGAGTTCAGTGGGGCAGGAGCTGGCAGAAACTGGCCCACCCAGACAGCTAGGTTTGTAGATCTTAAGTAGGAGGTAGAAATGACCAGTGCAGGGTAAAGTAACTATGAGGTTGGTAGCAGTGTTACTACCAACATCAGAATTTCATGGTTTGTGGACAGTTCGCTCTTACCAACAAATTAATAGAGATTATTCGATGAGCTGGTTGACTCAAATGATATAGAATAAAAAGATCTATTGATTTAAGACTTGGATTTAATGATTGTTTCAATGAGTTTTCTGCACCTCATGCTTTGTCTGTGTGATCAATTACTACGGTGGTAAGAATTGACCAAGAGGAGAGTGAATGCAGGCAACACGTTAGAATCAGTGTTGGTAGGGACAGCAGAGATCAGATGCAGGGAGAAACAGTGCAGCCTCAATCCCAGAGTCAGTAATTTGTTATTAGACATTTTTTATATTGTTTTAACTCATTTGCTTGTATGTTGCCTATTGCTTCTCTATTTTTCTCTTCATTTCAATTCCTTTACTGAATTTATAAATTCCACCTCCATTGATTCCTCCTCCATTCTTACAAAAAATGTCAATTTGTTGCTCTCCTAAGCTCAAGCAAAATATTTCAGCACAATGTGTGTGACACAATATAAAGATGTAAATGAGAACAGTTACCCTCGTAGTCGTAACTATAAATTGGCAAAATGTCTGATTATTGTCACATGTACAAAGGTACAGAAGAAACTTAGTTTTGCCTGCCATCCACACAGATCATTTCATCACATCAGTACATTGAGGTAGTACAAGAGAAAAGCAGGAACAGAATGCAACACATGGTGTGACACTTACAGAGAAATTGCAATACAGGCAGACAATGAGGCTATCGTGAGGCAGATTGTGAGGTCAAGAGTCTATCTGATCATACAAGAGGTCCATTCAATAGAATTATGATAGCAAGATAAATGCTGCCTTGAGTCTGGTAGTACGTGCTTTCAGGCTGCCCAATGGGAGGGAGTGGGAGAAGAATGTCCAAGGTACCGAGGGAAAAATGTGAAAGCACCATGTGATTTTTCTCTACTACATATTCCGTTCAAATTAGTAACTTTAAAGGATGTGTGAAAAAATTATGAAAATAAGTGAATTAGAAACCAAACTTAAAGAACTGCCGTTTAGAAAGAACAGTGACTTTTCAAAGTGACAAAAATAAAATCTGAGTGTACAGTGTGTAAAAGAATGATTGAACAACAGCAATATCAATGTACTTTTCTAAATTTGCTTTGTGGATAAACTACTGGTGTGGCAATTTTCAGAATGACTGCAGAATCTGGAAATAGGAGTACTGCAGCCTGAATTTAAAATGCAACCGAAATTTGCTTTATTCCTCTCCCATTTTCCATTATCCCTGTTTATTTCAAGAGCTACTTTGGGAGTGGTCTGAGGGAGCTCCTATAATGTCAGCCATTACAATCCCCTGTATAACCCCTCCATTAAAATCAGAGACTACTAACAATTTTATTACCAAAAACAAATTGCTGACTGATAACTATTAAGTTTCCACCTCTGTCAGAGCCCTGCTACAAACACGTTTTCAGAAGATTAGTTTAAAACAAGGACTGAATACTGAAATTGTGTCACTTATGTTTACTTATTGTCATTCCTGTGACTAATATACCATACCTTTTGACCATTAGAGTTGCAAACTACAGTTGATATAAATACAATTCCAGTCTATATTCCAGCATCAGAAAGTCAGTTCTGTCACATTACAAACACAGGTAAATGAATTCTCCAACATTCATTGTGCTGTGAATGCAATATTCAGTGTAGAAATAAATAAAGATATTAGAAAACATCCAGTAAAATATTTCTAGGTGTAAAGGAATTCATATTTAGTGTTGATATAAGTGCAGTTATGGCTTAAATGTGAGTTAAGTGTTCAAATTTGTGAAGACCCTAGTTACTGCAAAGGAATATTTCTATTGGCAGCAAAATTGGAACCACAAAATACAGATATAAGGTAATTGGCAAAAGAGCTATAAGTGACAGAAGGAAAAAGGCTTATTACTCGCATTGAGAGATTATGTGTAATTTGGTGCTTGAATGGGTGATGAAAGCAGATTCAGTCATGGCTTTCTACAAGGAATTAGAAAATGTATTCAGCAGAAGCAGATTTGATCATAACATTCTACAGGGAGTTAAATAAGCAATTGAAGGGAAAAGTTGCAGGGAAAGAGCCAGGAAACTGGACTAACACACACAAAATTCTGGAGAAACTCAACAAGTCAGAGAGCATCAATAGAGGGGAATAAACAGTCGACGTTTCAGGCCAAGACTCCCAATGTTGGCCCAAAATATTGACCATTTAGTTCTCTCCAAAGATGCTGCCTGGCCTGCTGAGTTCCTCCAGCATTTTGTGTGTGAGTTGCTTGGATTTTCAGCACCTGCAGATTTTCTTATGTTTACAATATCAAAGTGATACATTAAGGTTCTAAATATGTTAACTTGTGTTCAGCTTAGGCAATTTGTCCAAGTAAATTTCTGTTAAGTTTCCTTTTTTCTTACTGTGTCAGGTTAACTAGCCATTGCGCGTTCTTCATGCCAGATGTTGGAGTCCTGGGAGACCCAGAGTCTCCCAGGGAACTATATCTGCAAGAAGTGCATCCAGCTGCAGCTCCTTGTGTTAGGGAACTGGAGCAGCAGCTGGATGACCTTCAACTTGTACGGGAGAGTGAGGAGATAATTGATCAGAATTACAGGGAAGTAGTCCCCCCCTAAGTTGCAGGAGGCGGGTAGCTGGGTGACTGTCAGGAGAAGGAATGGGAAGGTGAATGGGTAGTTAGCGCAGAGCACCCCTGTGGCCATTCCCCTCAATAATAAGTATACTGTTTTGGATACTGTTGTGGGGAAGACCTCCCAGGGGAATGCCACGGAGACCAGGCTACTGCCACTGAGCATGGGTCCATGTTGCAGAAGAAAAAGAAGGAGAAGAGGGGAACGGTAGTGAGAGGGGACTCAATAGTCAGAGGAACATACAGGAGATTCTGTGAACGTGAATGGGACACCCAGATGGTATGTTATCTCCCAGCAGCCAAGGTCAGGGACATCTCGGATCGTGTCCATAGCACTTTGGAGTGGAAGGGAAAGTAGCCAGATGTTTTGGTACTTATTGTTATCAATGACATAGGAACGAAAAACAAGAAGGTCCTGATGAGAGAATTTAGAGAGCAGAGAGCTAGGCAGAAAGCTGAGAAGCAGGAACTCCAGGGTATTAATTTCTGGACTGCTGCCTGTGCCAAGCACCAGTGAGAGTAAAAACTGTATGATCTGGCAGATTAATGCGTGGCTGAGAAGCTAGTGCAGGGGGCAGGGCTTCAGTTTCTGGATCATTGGGATCTCTTCTGGGGGAGGTATGACCTGTACAAAAGAGACGGGTTGCACCTGGACCTGAGAGGGACCAATATTCTTGGAGGCAGGTTTGTTAGAGCTGTTAGGGAGGGTTTAAACTAAATTGGCAGGGGGATGGGAACTGGAGTGAAGGAACTCAGGATAGGATGGATGATATAAAAGCAAAGATAGTGAGCAGTCAGACTGTCAGTAAGGACAGCAAATGATAGGACAAAATTGCAACCAGCAGAGTGAGTATCAGTGCATTAGGGATGCAGAATTTAAAAGGGTAGCAAATACAATATATCTCAATGCACAGAGTATAAGAAATAAGGTGGATGATCTTATTGCACTTTTATAGACTGTCCGGTATGATGTTGAATCATGAATGGAGGATGGTTGTAGTTGGGAGCTGAATGTCCAAGGTTACACCTTACGTCAGAGGGATTGGAAGGTAGGCAGAGGGGGTGGCGTGGCTCTGCTGGTAAAGAATGGCATCAAATCATTAGAAAGACTTAACGTAGGATCAGAAGATGTTGAATCCTTGTGGGTTGAGTTGGTAAACTGCATAAGTAAAAGGACCCTGATGGCAGTTACATACAGGCCTCCTGACAGTAGCTGGGATGTGGACTACAGATTACAATGAGAAATAGAAAAGGTGTGTCAAAAGCGTAATATTATGATAGTCGTAGAAGATTTTAACATGCAGGTAGATTGGGAAAATTAGGTTGGTAATGGATATCAAGAGAGTCAATTTGTTGAATGCCTATGAGGGCTTTTTAGAGCAGTTTATCGTTGAGCCTACGAGGGAATCAACTGTACTGGATTGGGTGTTATGTAATGAACTGGAGGTGATTAAGGAGCTTAAGGTAAAGGAACCCTTAGGAGACAGTGATCACAATATGATTGAGTTCAACTTGAAATCTGATAGAGAGAAAGTAAAGTCTGACATAGCAGTATTCCAGTGGAGTAAAGGAAATTATAGTGGTATGAGATGAGTTAGCCAAAGTAAATTGGAAGGAGATGCTGGCAAGGATGACAGCGGAGTAACAATGGCTTGAGTTTCTGAGAAAAATGAGGAAGATGCAGGATAGATGTATTCCAAAAACAAAGAAATGCCAAAATATTACAACTGTGGCTGACAAGGGAAGTCAAAGCTAATGTAAAAGCAAAAGAGAGGTTATACAACAAAGCAAAAATTAGTGGGAAGATAGAGGATTGGGAAGTTTTTAAAAACCGACAGAGAGCAACTAAAAAATCATTAGGAGGGAAAAGATGAAATATGAAAACAAGCGAGCAAACAATATCAAAGCTTTTTCAAGTATGTAAAAAATAAAACAGAGATGAGAGTGGATCTGGGACCGCTAGAAAATGAGGCCAGAGAAATAATAACAGGGGACAAGGAAATGGCAGATGAACTAAATGAGTATTTTACAAAAGTCTTCATTGTGAAAGACACCAGCAGTGTGCCATGCGTTGAAGGAAGTTACTATTACAAGGGAGAAGGTGCTCATAAAGCTGAAAGACCTAAAGATACATACGTCACCCAGACCAGACAAACTACACCTAGAGCTTTGAAAGAGGTAGTGGTAGAGATTGTGGAGGCATTAGTAATGATCTTTCAAGAATCATTGGACTCTGGCATGGTTCTGGAGGATTGGAAAATTGCAAATGTCACTCCATTCTTTAAGAAAGGATAGATGCAGCAGAAAGGAAATCAGAGACCGCTGAAATTGCTTCCTCATCTTTCTGGATTCTTGACCGCAGTAGCTCCGCATGACAAAGCTCTGATTTGTTGCCTTGCACCATCTCCCTTAACTGTCCCAGGAATGCACTGCGGTGCTCTGCTGTGATGTAGTAACGCTTGATAGCTCCAGCATTCAGGCTGAACCGTGATGTGCCTCCAGGAGTCTGTGTGTCTTTGTTCACTGTGATTTCAATAACCTGGTGCACAGGGATCTGCCCAAAGGGGTTGTTACTTGACAGCCGCACTGAGAATAGGCCTGTCTTGAAGGCCTCATACACAAAAGGATTCTTCTCTGGGAGGTTCATCATCTGAGCAAAGTAAGGGGACAGGAACCTGGCATAATTCATCTTATCATAGGCAAAGCACCATGGAATCACAGAAAGCTACCACCGCTGCAATGCTATCACATATTTTCTAGCACTAGGGGTGTATACCTTGCCAAGAATCACTATAAGAATTATTCCCTCCAGATGGTACCGGTAGCCCAAATTAGGGGTCCTGGCTCACGGACTACCTGCACCTCCGATGTTTGAACCTTCTCCCCATTTAGATAATAGTCCGCACTATTGTTCCTTTTACCAAAGTGCATCATACATTTTCCAACACTGTATTCCATCTGCCACTTTTATGCCCATTCTTCCAATTTGTCTAAGTCCTGCTGCAATCGCATTGCTTCCTCAGCACTACCTGCCCCCTCCAACTATCTTTGTATCACCCCCAAACTTTGCCACAAAGCCATCAATTCCATTATCCAAATCATTGACAAACAATGTGAAAAGTAGGGTCCCAATACTGACCCCTGAGGAACACCACTAATCATTGGCAGCCAACCAGAAAAGGCTTCCTTTATTCCCACTCACCACCTCCTGCCTGTCAGCCATTTCTCTATCCATGCCAGTATCCTTCCTGTAACACCATAGGATTTTGTCTTATTAAGGCACCTCATGTGTGGCAACTTATCAAATGCCTTCTGAAAATCCAAGTAAAAGACATCCATTGCCTCTCCTTTGTCCACCCTGCTTGTTACTTCCTCGAAGTTTAACAGATTTGTCAGGCAAGATTTCCCTTTACAGAAATGATGCTGACTTTGAATTATTTTATGATTAGTCTTCAAGTACCCTGAAACCTCATCTTTAATAGACTAGCCTATAACTTCCTTTCTTTTGCCTCCCTCCCTTCTTAAAGAGTGGAGTGACATTTGCAATCTTCCAGTCCTCCAGGACCATGCCAGAATCAAGTGATTCTTGAAAGATCATGACCAATGCATCCATTATCTCTTAATCTGCCATTTCTTTGGCCCCTATTGCTACCTCACCAGCATCATTTTCCAGTGACCCAATATCAACTCTCACCTCCCTTTTACTCTTCATGTAACTGAAGAAACTTTTAGTATCCTGATGGAATAGATAGCTTTGTTGCCAAGTTTGCAGATGATACCAAGATTGGTGGAAGGGCAGGTAGTGCTGATGAAACGGGAAGGCTGTAGGAGGACTTAGACAGATTAGGAGAATGGGCAAGAAAGTGGCAAATAAAATACAATGGTGGAAAATGCATGGTCATGAACTTCGGTAGAAGAAATAAATGTGCATGTTGTTTTCTAAACAGAGAGAAAATACAAAAATCTGAGATGTAAAGGGACTTGGGAGTTCTTGTGCAGAACACACTAAAGGTTAACTTGCAGGTTGAGTCAGTGGTGAGGAAGGCAAATGCAATGTTAGCATTAATTTCAAGAGGTCTGGAATATAAGAACAGGGATGTGATCCTGAGGCTTTATAAGGCACTGGTGAGGCTTCATCTTGAGTACTGGGCTCCTTATCTAAAAGATGTGCTGGTGTTGTAAAGGGTTCAGAGGGGTTTCACAAAGATGATGCCAGGAATGAAAGGGTTAACATATGAAGAACATTAGATGGCTTGGAGCCTGTACTCGCTGGAATTTAGAAAGATGAAGGGGAATTTCATTGAAACCTTTTGAATGTTAAAAGGCTCAGACAGAGTAGACGTGGAGGCCAAGTCATTGGGTGTATTTAAGGCTGAGACTGATAGGTTCTTGATTAGCCATGGTATCAAAGATTATGAGGAGAAGGTTGGAGAGTAGGGCTGAAGAGAGGAAAAAAATAACAGCCATGATTGAATGGCAGAACAGACTCAATGGGCCAAATGGCCTAATTCTACTCCTATGTCTTAAGGTCTTAAGGTCTTAAGGTCTTGTTTGCCCAGTTTCAGCACAGTACATAGACTGCACCAGGTTCAAATAAAATCTTCAAATTAAAAAGACTAATTTTTGATTGCAGAGAAAATATTCCTGATTTGTTTAGACTACATGAACTGCACCTTCGTAGGTCAGTAACATTTTAAGTCTGTTCATTTTTATATACCAGATAAAAGTTGCATTTTATATAGTCATGGCACAATAAATATTATGTTATGTGTGCATCATTTAGGGTTGTTTGTCAAGGTATATACAAAACTGTAAACAAGGAGAATCAGACTGCTGTTTTCCACATGTTTTTACAAGAATCAATGCACTAGGAGACTGGTGTGGGACAACCAGAGATGGCCCTATGTCACTTCTTTAAACCAAACAAATTCTGCTTTTTCAAATTATTTTCAGAACTCATAATTACAAAGTAGGCGTGAGTTACACTCCAAGAGAAAATCTGCGGATGCTGGAAATCCAAACAATACACACAAAATACTGGAGGAACTCAGCAAGCCAGGCAGCCTCATATGGACAAAAGTACAGTCAACATCTCGGCCCGAAACGTCAACTGTACTCTTTTCCATAGATGCTGCCTGGCCTGCTGAGTTCCTCCAGCATTTTGTGTGTGTTGCGTGAGTTACACTTCCTCAGTTTTATTCCTTTCATATCTAGAACTTTTCCCTTTATAGAACTGGTGATCTGTGGGCCTGACACACAGTTCAGATAGAATGTTAACAATTCTAAGTACAGGAACATGGAAATTCCTGAAGTATTCTTGGAGAAAGAGGAAGCATTTGGCTGAGATTTCTGCAGGAGTGACCACAAAGGACCTGGAAATTAAAGGGATCTTTTACGTCAGCAAACTGGTTTTAAAGTATGGCTCAGCCATTTGAGTTTGTTCAGTCACTAAGGCAGTACAAATACAGTTTGTTCATCTACTTAAAGTAAAAGTTTAAATTTTGACTGCTAAACGGGTTTACTTCATCTGTGAACAACAGCACAATCTGAAATTTGGAGGATAACCCATTCACAGTCAGACCTTTAGATTCCTCATATTTCAGGATAAGGCCACTACCAAAAGGGCTAACATTTATTGTTTATTTCTAATTAAACTAAAGGTGGTGAGCCACCTTCTCAAATTAATTCAGGCTTTCCGAGGATACTCCTACAATGAACGGAATACTGTACCAGGATTTTCAATGACGATGAATTGCAACGTATTTCCAATTCAGAGTGAAGTGTGATTTGGAGGGGAAACCGCAGATGATGCTGCTTTCATATGTCCACTGCCATTTTTCTGTTTTATAGCATTGTCATTAAGAGGTGCTGGTGTGGTTTTGAGTAACAGCAGTAGATTTTGTTGATGGCTCACATTGCAGCTGTTGTGTGCTAGTGGTGGAGCAAGTGAATACACAGGAACCTTTGTCACAAATAGCATGAAGGCACGCATATCATAGACTATCATGTTCCTGACTTCTTGTTTGCAGGTGGTGGAAAGGCTTTGAAGTGTGAGGAGGTGAGGCACCTGCTGTAGATCAATGCCAAGAGGATGTGTCAGACTCACTTCTATGGCCACAGTGTTCATGTGGCTGGCAAAAATTGATTAATGGAGCACCATTCAAAATCAAGAAATGTTGTTATACCTTTGACTTGTTGGAGTTGATCATTGTCTGACATTTGTAAAATTGAAAAAGAGGAAGTTCCTCAGTTCTGCTCTGTCATTCAATAAGATTATGGCTGATGCATTACATCAACATCTTTTTCGCGTACTAACATCACATCCTTTGATTCTTTCAATAACCAAAAATCCTTCCTGCCCGTTCAAACTGTCCAGTCACTTCCCACTACATCTGAGGCACTCTCATGTCCTCCACCATTTTGACACATTTCCTGTTCCCAACCGCCCCATCATCATGGATGTCCAGTCTCTATATACCTGCTTCTTCCCAGATCTTTGTTCCTGGAAGAAGCAGAGGGCCCCAAGACTGCCATCAAGAAGGTATTAGGGTCCTCTCTTCTTTCTGAAGCAAAGATCCACTAACACTCTCATCACCTATCAGAACTTGATATTATCGTCAACAACCTCTCTTTCCATTCCTCCCAGTTTCTGTAAGTTGAAGGTTGAGATGTGGGAACTAACCTAACTTTTCATTGCTTACATGGAACAGTCCTCTCTCCAACTCCTTTTCCATTACATCAATAGCTGCATTGGTGCTGCTTCCTTCACTTTTGCAAAACTCAATTTTATATACAAACGTTTGTACTTTCTTACAAGCTTGCACCTGCCCACAAACTCACTTTGAACATTTCTGATACTTTTCTACCTTTTCTAGAATTCTGTCTCCTTCTCATGAGATAAATTATCCACTGATATCTACAATAAACCCACTGATTCTCACAGCTATCTCAAGTACACCTCCTTGCACCCTGTTTCCTGTAAAGAAGCAACCAGATCCTCTCCATTCCTCCATTTCCACTGCATTTGTTATCAAATTGAAGTATGTATTTCAAGAGGACAGAATATGAAAGCCAGGATGTAATACTGAGGCTTTATAAGACATTGGTCAGACCATGTTTGAAATATGGTGAGCAGCTTTGGGGCCGTTATCTCAGAAAGGGTGTCCTGGCATTGAAGAGGGTCCAGAGAGGTCCACAAGAATAATCCTGGGAATGAAAACATTAATATATGAGGAACATTTGACGACTCTGGACCTGTACTCACTCAAATCTAGGAGGATGAGAGGGGATCTCGTTGAGTGGACGTGGAGAGGATGTTTCCTATAGTGGAGGAGTCTAGGACCAGAGGGCACAGCATCAGAATACAAGGTCGTCCCTTCAGAACAGAAATGAGGAAGTATTTCTTTAGCCAGAGGGTGGTGAATTTGCACAGACAGCTCTGGAGGCCTAGTCATTGGGTATATTTAAAGTGCAGGTTGATAGGTTCCTGATTAGCAAGTTTCACAAAGTTTACAGAGCACTTGATGGAACGAATGGCCTGATTCTGCTTCTATGTCTCATGGTCACATGAATGTGCAGAGAGTACTAGTTTGAATAGCTGGACACATTATGGTGGAAGGCCCTGTTCCTGTATTGTTCGATGTTCTCCAGTACTGAGGAGGCCAGAATGCAGTGAGCCATAGTGCAAGATCTGTCATTGGTTGGCTGCATTACCTTTTTGGGTCTCTAGACAGTGGGGTGGGCAGAGGTGTCAGGGCAGGTATTACAACTGTGTGGGACAGAGAACACAGAAGGGGTACAGGGCCGAGGAGGGTGGGGGGGGGGAAAGAGGATGGAGGAGGATTGGGTGAGGGAGGAGGGGGCAGTAAGAGGTTGGGTGGTGAGGGAGTGAAGGTGAGGAGAGGTGTTTGGAAGGAGGGGGAAGGGGCTGGGGGGGGAGGAGGAGGAGGAACTCAGGGATACAATGCCTTCAAAAAGTATTTAGCCCCCACAACTATTTTCATATTTTACTGTCTCATTCTCGAAATTGAAAATACATTGAAGTAGCATTTTTTGAGCTATTCTACAAAATATTGCTCATCATGTATGGTATGTTGTTTCCCAGGTGCCAGGGTCTGGGATATGTTGGATCGAGTCCTCAGCATTCTTAAGTGGGAGGGTGAACAGCCAAAGGTCATGGTCCACATAGTTAACAATGACACAGGTAGAAAGAGTGACAAGGTTCTGCAAAGGGAGTTCAGGGAGTTAGGTGCTAAGTTAATGGACAGGACCTCCAGGGTTGTGATTTCAGGATTGCTATCTGTGCTACACACTAGTGATGCCAGAAATAGGAAGATTATACAGTTTAACACGTGGCTAAGGAGTTGGTGTGGGAAGGAGGGGATAAGATTTTTGGGTCATTGGGCTCTCTTTCAGGGAACATGGGTTATGTACGGAAGAAACTATTTGTGCCTGAACTGGAAGAAAATATTCTAGTAGGAAGGTTTGTTAATGCTGCATAGTGGGGTTTAAACTGGAGATGTAGGGGGATGGGAACCAGAGTAGCAGGACAATTAATGGAGAGGTTGTACAGATAGATGTCAGTAAAACCTCAGACGGGAATCAAAAGGTTAGGCATGGTGCGACTAGTGTTCTGAGCTGTGTATACTTCAATGCAAGAAGTAACATAGGAAAGGCAGATGAGCTCAGGGCATGGATAAACACCCAGAATTATGATATTGTAGCCATTAGTGAGACTTGGTTGCAGGAGGGGCAGGACTGGCAGCTCAACATTCTGGGGTTCCTTTGTTTTAGACACAACAGAGCGGGAAGGATTAAAGAAGGAGAGGTAGTGTTACTGATAGGAAAATGTCGCGGCAGTGCTCAGTCAGGACAGACTGGAGAACTCATCTAGTGAGGCTTTATGGGTGGAACTGAGAAATAAGAAAGGCATGACCACATTACCCAACAGTCCTAGAGATTTAGAGGAACAAATTTGTAAAGAGATCGCAGGGGTTGTTATAGTAGGTGATTTTAACTTTCCAAATATTGACTGGGACTCCCATACTGCAAAAGGACCAGATGGGATAGAGTTTTATTTAGATTATGAGGACACTCAGTCCTCGTTTATTGTCATTTAGAAATGCATACATTAAAAAATGATAAAATGTTCCTCCAAAATGATATCACAAGAAACACAAGACAAACCAAGAGTAAAAACTGACAAAACCACATAATTCTAACATATAGTTACAACAGTGCAAAGCAATACCGTAATTTGATAAAGAGCAGACCATGGGCATGGTAAAAAAGTGTCAAAGTTCCGATAGCCTCATCATCTCACACAGACGGTAGAAGGGAGAAACTCTCCCTGCCATGAACCTCCAAGCGCCATAAACTTGCCGATGCCGCACCATTGAAAGCATCCAACCACAGCAGACTCTGACTCCATCCAAAAACTTCCAGCCTCCAACACAGCCCACTGACACCGAGCACCATCCTCTGCCGAGCGCTTCGACCCCGCCCCAGCCGCCGAGCAACAAGCAAAGCCGAGGATTCGGGGCCTTCCCCTCCGGAGATTCTTGATCATACAGTAGCAGCAGCAGCAAAGCAGGCATTTCAGAAGTTTCACCAGATGTTCCTCCGTGCTCTCACGTCTGTCTCCATCAAATCAGGATTGTGCACGGCACCCTACTTGACAGATAACAGACGTCACCACCGGAGTGGCTGCTGTGAGTTGCGCCGCACCACCATCTTCTCCTCCCGCCGATAATTGTCAAATATGTTCAGGAAAGTTTCCTTAATCAGTACATAGAAGTCCCAACAAGAGTCTGCCATACTTGATCTACTCTTAGGGAATGAAATAGGGCGGGTGACAGAAGCTTGTGAGGGGAAACGTTTTGCATCTAGTGATCGTAATGCCAGTAGTTTGAAAGCAAAAATGCAAAAAAATAGGTCTGCTCCACAGATTGAGATTCTAAATTGGAGAAAGGCAAATTTTGATGGTATCAGAAAGGATCTGGCAAGTACTGACTGGGACAGGCTGTTTTCTGCCAAAGGTGTACTTGGTGAGTGGGGAGGCCTTCAAAAGTGAAATTGAGAGTTCAAAGCTTGTATGTGCCTGTCAGAATAAAACGTAAAGATAACAAGTGTATGGAACACACATCAAAGTTGCTGGTGAACACAGCAGGCCATGCAGCATCTCTAGGAAGAGGTACAGTCGACCTTTCAGGCCGAGACCCTTCGTCCTGCTTTCTCTGGCAGACAGAGCATAGGTGTTCAGCAAAACGATCTCCCAGTCTGTGTCGGGTCTTGCCAATATATAGAAGGCCACATCGGGAGCATCGGATGCAGTGTATCACCCCAGCCGACTCACAGGTGAAGTGTCGCCTCACCTGGAAGGACTGTCTGGGGCCCTGAATGGTGGTAAGGGAGGAAGTGTAAGGGCACGTGTAGCACTTGTTCAGCTTACAAGGATAAGTGCCAGGAGAGAGATCAGTGGGGAGGGATGGGGGGGGACGAATGGACAAGGGAGTCGCATAGGGAGCGATCCCTGCAGAAAGCAGTCCGCTTACAAGGATAAGTGCCAGGAGGGAGATCAGTTACGCTCTGTCCGCCAGAGAAAGCAGGATCTCCCAGTGGCCACACATCTTAATTCCACATCCCATTCCCATTCTGATATGTCCATCCACGTCCTCCTCTACTGTAAAGATGAAGCCACACTCAGGTTGGAGGAACAACACCTTATATTCCATCTGGGTAGCCTCCAACCTGATGGCATGAACATTGACTTCTCTAACTTCCGCTAAGGCCCCATCTCCCCCTCGTACCCCATCTGTTACTCATTTTTATGCACACATTCTTTCTCTCACTCTCCTTTTTCTCCCTCTGTCCCTCTGAATATACCTCTTGCCCATCCTCTGGGTCCCCCCCCTTGTCTTTTTCCTGGACCTCCTGTCCCATGATCCTCTCGTATCCCTTTTGCCAATCACCTGTCCAGCTCTTGGCTCCATCCCTCCCCCTCCAGTCTTCTTCTATCATTTTGGATCTCCCCCTCCCCCTCCCACTTTCAAATCTCTTACTAGCTCTTCCTTCAGTTAGTCCTGACGAAGGGTCTCGACCCGAAATGTCGACTGTACCTCTTCCAAGAGATGCTGTCTGGCCTGCTGCGTTCACCAGCAACTTTGATGTGTGTTGCTTGAATTTCCAGCATCTGTAGAATTCCTCGTGTTTGCGATTTTAAAGTGAATGGAACCTTGGCTTTCAAGAGATACTGAGGCCCTGGTTAAGGAAAAAAAAGGAGGTACATAGGAGGTGACCGGCTGGTGGCATAGTGGCATCAGCGCTGGACTTTGGGGCAAGAAGTCCCAAGTTCGAATCTGGCCGGCTCCCTTGCACACTGTCCATCTGTGCCTGGGTTGAGTATCGAGCTAACAACTCAACCTCGTAAGAAAAAACCTAGAGAGGGATGGGTTTCAGATGCCCAAGACCAAAAAATGAGCATACCAAAAAAAGCTTGTCATGACGGCGCCCCGATGACTCCACTAGTAGTTACGGGTGCGCGCACGCACACACACGCACGCACAGAGGAGGCAAAGGCAGGTAGAAACAAATGAGCATAAGAAAGGCAAGAGAACATTTAAGAAAAAAAATAGGCAGGCTAAAGGAAGGCATGATGTTGCCCAAGCAGACAAGGTGAAAGAGAATCCCAAGGGATTCTATAGGTATGTTATGAGCAAATGGATTGCAAGGGACAAAATTGGCCATCTGGAAGATCAGAATGGTAACCACGTGTGGAGCAAAAAGGGGGGAGATCTTAAATAAATATTTTGCATCTGAATTTACTCAGGAGACAGACACAGAGACTATAGAAGTGAGATAAAGTAGCATCAACTTCATGGACCCTATACAGATTACAGAGGAGGTGGTGTTTACTATCCTGAAGCAAATCAGGGTGGATAAATCCCCAGGGTATGTGTAGAAATTGACAGGGCCCAGGCAGAAGATCTTTAAATCATCCTTAGCGACAGGAGAGGTAGCAGAGGATTGGAGGATAGCCAATGTTATTCCTCTGTTTAAGAAAGGCTCTAAACATAAATCAGGAAATTATAGGCTGGTGAGCCTGATATCAGTAGTGGCAAAGTCATTGGAAGGTATTCTAAGGGACCAGATATAAGTATTTGGATAGACATGGACTGATTAAGGGTAGTCAGCATGGCTTTGTGCATGGTAGGTCATGTCTAACAAATCTTATAGTTTTACAAGGAAGTTACCCAGGAAAGTGGATGAAGGCAAGGAAGTGGATGTTTTCTACATGCAGCTTAGCAAGGTATTTGACAAGGTCCCGCATGGGAAGTTAGTCAAGAAGGTTCAGTTGTGCCGCATTCAAGATGAGGTAGAAAATTGGATTAGGCTTTGGCTTTGTGGTAGAAGTCAGAGAGTGATAACAGATGGTTGCCTCTCTGATTGGAGGCCTATGACTACTGAACTGCTACAGGGAATGGAACTGTCGTTGTTTGTCAACTTTATCAACAATCTGGATCTGTGGCTAACTAGATCAGCAAACTTGCAGATGACACCAATATCGGGCATGCAGTGGACATCCAGGAAGGCTATCAAAGCTGGCAGTGTGAGATGGACCAGCTGAAAAATGGCAGACGGAATTTCATGCAGGTAAGTGTAAGATGTTGCACTTCAGTGGGACCAAACAGGGTAGGTCTTACACAGTAAATGGTAGACACTGAGGAATGTGGTAGAACAAAGGATTCTGGGGATACAGGTCCAGAATTCATTGAAAGTGGCATCACAGGTAGATAGGTTCGTAAAGAGGGCTTTTGGTACATTGGTGTTCATAAATCAAAGTATTGAATACAGGAGATGAGATTGAATGTTGAAGTTGCATAACACATTGGTAAGATCTAATTTGGAGTATTGTGTGCAGTTTTAGTCACCTACCTACAGGAAATCTGTAAATAAAGTTGAAAGAGTACAGAAAATTTACAAGGATGGTGCTGGGTCTAGAGGATCCAAGTTATAAGTAACAATTGAATAGGTTAGGACTTTATTCCTTAGAACATAGAAGATTGAGAGGAGATTTGATAGCAGTATACAAAATTGAGGGATACAGATAGGGTAAGGTTCCTAAGGTTTCTTAGTTGGGGGTGGTAGTGGGGATAAGCTCCCACTACCTATAAAGTGCTCCAAATGGCGTGCAACTCTAACAGCCTCTGACAACCAAGTCCAACTCTTGGCCTTCACGTGTGGCTTAGCTGCTTGGCCTGGCAGAGCCGTTTCTACTGACAAGAGAAGAGGCAAAGGCAGGCCACTGGCACCTCAAAACCAGTTGCTTCAGGCAGGTGGGGCTCATCAGCCTTGGTTGGCAGCTGCCTAGAAGGAAATTTCTGATTTTAAACCTCCGCCGCCTTGCGGCCATACCCACCTATGGGAGAGGCTTTGGGAGTAAACCCCGAGGAAGAATCCCAGCCGGAGTCCCTAAGGCAGTTTGATGTTGTTTACAACTTCACTCTGGCAATCTCTGCAACGATACTGGTGCCAATCTGTATCGGCCCTTGCCCTTCCCTTGGACTACATCAGTGACATGAAGAGGGGGAACCCGCTGCATGGGCAACAGCAGGTTCTTCAAATCTTCCCACCCAGGCATGCACCCTGAAGAGGATACAGTCCACCAGAGGCGCAAACCCATGATCCCTGGGATAGAAAGCTACCTACAACTAGAAAGGGTAAATGCAAGAAGGCTTTCTCCACTGAGGTTTAGTGGGACTACAACCAGGGGTTGTGACCATGGATTAAGGGTGAAAGGTGAAAAGTTCAAGGGGAACATGAGGGGAAACATCTTCACTCAGAGGGTCGTGAGAGTGTGGAAAGAGCTGCCAGCACAAGAGGTGCATGCGAGCTCAATTTCAACTTTTAAGTGGTTTGGATAGGTACATGGATGGTAGGGGTATGGAGAGCTATGGCCCTGGTACAGGTCAATGGGAGTGGGCAGTTTAAATGGTTTGGCATGGACTAGATGGGCCAAAGGGCAGTACTTCTCTATGACTATGTCAAATCACAAGAAAAATTGCAAAACCTGTCAACAATTTACTAAAAATTAAAAAACAAAATTATGAGGCTGAGAAAGTATTCATCCCCCTTCATAATTACTATGCTAACTTCCTACCTTACCAACTCACACAATTTGTTGATGTAGAAAAACTGGAAGATCACCTGTTTTGAATGAATTCATAAGGATTATAAAGAACCCCGCTCTTCGTAAGGTCCCCTGGTGGACTTTTAAAAGACCAAACCAAAATGAAAACAAGAGATCAGTGCAGTTCATTGTGAAAAAGTGGAAAAAATATGAAACAACAGCCACACTGCTTAGGTCAGACCACCCCTCTAAACTCAGTCGCCAGAGAAGAGTGGCACTTGCAAGAGAGGCTACTGTGACACCAACAGCCACTCCAGGTGAGCTGCAGAACTCAGTGGCTACAACTGGAGATGAAGTTCATGGCTCCACAATCTCTAAGGCCTTGCACAAAAAGGGTATTTATGGAAGAGTGACAAGAAAGAAACCCTGGCTAAAAAGAAAAGAATATCCTTGCTGGTCAAGGCTTTGCAAAGCATCCCTTAGAAGATATTGTAAAGATGTGGAAGAAGGTCTTGTGGTTGGATGAGACTAAAGAGTAAGTTTTTGGCCTTAACATGAAGCAGTACATGTGGCATAGATCTAATACTGCCCATCAGCCAGGTGACACCATTCCTACTGTAAAGAATGGTAGCATCATGCAATGGGGATGCTTTTCAGCAGCAACGACTGGAAATCATGTCAGGATTGATGGAAAGGGGAATGCTGCTAAATACAGAAAAATCTTGGATTTTAAAAAAACTGCTAGCCTCTGCCAGAAAGCTTAAACTGGGGAGGAAGTTTGTCTTTCAGCAGGACAACAACTCAAAGCACACTGACATAGAGCAACCATGGAGTAACTTTAAATGAAGAAAATTGATATCCTGATTGTAACCTGAGAAACTCTTCTAAACCTCTAAATCTAGCAAGATCAAGATCAACAACACCCTGGCGAAGCTACTGACCCAGCTGGAGACCACCGCGCCAGAACTGCTACTTAAACTCCAGACCGCACCTGGACCCGACCAGTGAGGCCCACCACGTTCCCGGAGACCCGCGGCCTGCTACCGTGCCGGAGCACTTGGAGACATGACCCATTCCGACCAGCACCTCTCCGGAGCAGACAACCACACAGAAGTGACGGTGGAGACTTCAAGGTGCCCCAGACTCTTCCCCGGAGCAACCACCGTAAAGCCCAGTTGGTGGCCATCCACAGCTGCCGGAAGTGAGGCCTCCGCCGCCGACCTTGGAAATCAAGCCCGAGGCTCGGCTGGAGCGGAGGCCTCCGCAACCATGACTCGGCTTAAGGACTTGTTTCAACCAGGAGCCTGGACCTCCGGGATTAACTGTCAGCTTCGGAGCCCGACCCAATCGACAGCCCGGGCCCCCGGCAGCTGGAAGTGGCAGCGGAGCTTCCCCCGTAACTCGGCCCGACCCGGAGCGTCCGACAACACGACCCGCCGATCGATCCCCGCGGGATGCGTCCACCAACCTCTAAGAGCTGACAACAACACACTGCATCGATGGAAACCTGGAAAGATGCACTATTTATCGAGGAAGTGTGGGCAAAGAGCTGGGCTGCTGGTCAGATTAAAGCTGAGGGGCTTCAGGGTCCCTATGCCCACCATCCTACTAGCTAATATGCAAGCCATAGAGAACAAGGTGGATGATCTTAATGGGAGAGTCACCTACTGCAGGGAGATGCAGAACTGCTGTGTATTCTGTTTCACTGAGACCTGGCTCTCCCCTGCCACCCCCGACTGTGCCATCCGACCGGAGGGATTTTCGATCCATCGGATGGACCGCATGGCATCTTCGGGCAAGACGAGGGGAGGTGGTGTCTGCCTACTGATCAACACTGGGTGGTGCTCGGACACAGTGGCACTGACAAGCTCCTGCAGCCTGGACCTGGAACACCTGTCGGTGAAGTGTCGTCCCTACTATCTGCCACGGGAATTCACCTCGGTCATACTGACAGTGGTCTACATTCCCCCCAGGCAGATGTGGAGTGTGCTCTGAACATACTGTATGCCAACATCAGTGAACTTGAGACCAGGTATCCGGAGGCTTTGCTCATTACAGCCAGTGACTTTAACCAGGCCAACCTCAGAAAGGCGCTGCCAAAGTTACACCAACATGTCTCCTGCCCCACTAGAGGCCCGAATATACTTGACTACTGCTACACAGCAGTCAAGGGTGCCTACCGTTCCATCCTACAACCTCACTTCGGAAAATCGGACCATCAGGCCGTACTCCACCTCCCGGCTTACAAACAGAAACTGAAGCGGGAGGTCACGGTGTCAAAAGTAGTGTCGCGTTGGACGGAGGAAACGGATGAGGTCCTCCGTGACTGCTTTGAATCGGTGGACTGGTTAGTATTCAAGGACTCGGCAGCTAACCTCGATGAGTATGCCTCAGCTGTCACGGACTTTACTTGGAAATGCACGGAGGACTGTGTGTCTCGCAAGACAATCCGGGTATTCCCTAACCTGAAACCTTGGATGAATTATGAGGTCAAGTCCCTTTTAAAGGCTAGAGCTGTGGTTTTTAGGTCCGGAGATACCAGTCGCTACACGGAATCCAGGCGTGAACTCCGCAAAGCCATTAAGGGCGCCAAGAGGCAATATCGAGCCAAGTTGGAAGCCCAGGCTAACCTGAGGGATGCCAGCAGACTATGACAGGGTCTAAATGAGATCACTGGGTGCAAAGAAAAGGCTGGGAATATCAATAACTGTGGCACCTCTCTTCCTGACAAATTTAACGTATTCTACGCAAGATTCGAACAGAAGAAGAGTAGCCCACTCCCTCCGGATTAACAGGACCAGGTGGCATCGAGATTCATCGTCACCAAGGAGGACATTAGAACGGCCTTCCTGAAGATAAATCCAAGGAAGGCGACGAGCCCAGATGGCGTCCCAGGACGGGTTCTCCGGGCCTGTGCAAGCGAGCTAGCTGGACTGTTTGCTGACATCTTCAACTGCTCCTTGCTTCAGTCTAAGATAACGTCATGTTTTAAGAAGGCAACGATAATGCCAGTGCCGAAGAAGAGCAAGGTGGCATGCCTGAATGACTATCGACCTGTGGCTCTGACATCAATTGCTATGAAGTGCTTCGAGAGACTGGTTTTGGCACACATCAACCACAGCCTACCAGTCAACCTCGACGCTTTGCAATTCGCATACCGGAGCAACAGGTCAACGGCAGATGCCATCTCTCTGGCCCTACATTCCTCCTTAGAACACCTGGAGAAGAAAGACGCATATGTAAGGCTCCTTTTCATTGACTACAGCTCTGCCTTTAATACCATCATTCCAAATAAACTGATTCCTAAGCTCCGGAACCTGGGCCTTAGCACTCAGATCTGCAGCTGGATCTTCAACTTCCTCACAGACAGGACCCAGGCTGTAAAAATAGGGGACAAGCTCTCCTCTACAATCACTCTGAGCACCGGTGCCCCACAAGGCTGTGTACTCAGCCCCCTGCTGTACTCACTGTACACCCATGATTGTGTAGCCAAGTCTCCATCGAACTCAATATATAAGTTTGCTGATGACACAACAATTGTAAGCCATATCTTGGGTAATGATGAGTTTGAGTACAGAGAGGAAATTAAGAATCTGGTGGCATGGTGCGAAGACAATAACCTATCCCTCAACGTCAGCAATCATCACTTCAGAAGGAGTAGCGGACCACACGACCCAATTTACATCAGTGGTGCGCAAGTGGAACAGGTCAAAAGCTTTTAAGTTCCTCGGGGTCAATATCACAAATGACCTGACTTGGTCCAACCAAGCAGAATTCACTGCCAAGAAGGCCCACCAGCACCTTTACTTCCTGAGAAAACTAGAGAAATTTGGCCTGTCCCCTAAAACCCTCACTAATTTTTATAGATGCACCGTAGAAAGCATTCTTCTAGGGTGCATCACAACCCGGTATGGAAGTTGTCCTATCCCAAGACCGAAAGAAGCTGCAGAAGATCGTGAACACGGTGCAGCACATCACACAAACCAATCTTCCGTCCATGGACTCACTTTGCACCGCACGCTGTCGGAGCAGTGCTGCCAGGATAATCAAGGACACGACCCACCCAGCCAACACACTTTTCATCTCTCTCCCCTCCGGGAGAAGGCTCAGGAGCTTGAAGACTCATATGGCCAGATTTGGGAACAGCTTCTTTCCAACTGTGATAAGACTGCTGAACGGATCCTGACCCGGATCTGGGCCGTACCCTCCAAATATCCAGACCTGCCTCTCGGTTTTTTTGCACTACCTTACTTTCCATTTTTCTACTTATGATTTATAATTTAAATTTTCAATATTTACTAATTTTTACTATTTTTAATATTTAATATTTGTAATCCAGGGAGTGGGAAGCACAGAATCAAATATCACTGTGATGATTGTACGTTCTAGTATCAATTGTTTGATGACAATAAAGCATAAAGTAACCTGACTGAACATCTCTAGCAAGACTTCATGATTGCTGTCCATCACTGCTCCCCAAATAACCTAGCACAGTTTGAGGAACTTTGCAAGGAGGAATGGGCAAATTATGCAAAGCAAATAGAGACTTAGACTTAGCCAAAGACTACTGGCGGTAGTAGCTGCGACAGCTAAGTACTGAGCAAAGGGGGACGAGTACCTTTGAACCACCGACATTTCAGGTTTTGAGTTCTTAGTTTTTCACACTTTACAATTTTCCCCGTTTGAGGGGGAGGGGGGGGATGAAAAAGGATCACATGATTCACAAATAGAAATTCAGTTAAACTGATCGAAATACTCATTTATATGAACAATGGGTTGGAGGCTGAAGTCTTTTTCAAGGCACTGTAGTAGCCATGGATACTAACATGGATAAAAGATTGGCTAACCGGCAGAAAGCAAAGAGTGGGAACACGGGGCCTTCTCTGGTTGGCTGTCAGTGGTGTTCCGCAGGGGTTGGAGTTGGCACTACTTCTTTTCCATTGTATGTCAAAATTGAGAGTTTGTAGCCAAATTCGGGAAATCTGCAGAAGGACAGATTAGGGAAATGGGGAAAAAAGTGGCAGATGGAATAGTGTACGGAATTGTATGGTCATGCACTTTGGTAGAAAGAATAAGGGCATACACTGTTTTCTGAACAGAGAGCAAATTCAGAAATCAGAAGTGCAAAGGGACTTGGGAGTCCTCATGAAGGATTCACTTAAGTTTAACTTACAGGTTGGGTCAGTAGTAATAAAGACAAAGGCAACATTAGCACTCATTTTGAGAGGACTAGAATATCAAAGCAAGATTATAATGCTGAGGCTTTATAAGGCATAGATCACACTACATTTTGAGGATTGTGAGCAGTTTTGGGCCCTTATCTCAGAAAGGATATGCTAGCATTGGAGAGGGTCCAGAGGAGGCTAACAAGAATGATTATAAATGAAAAGATTAACATATGAGGTGCATTTGATGGCTCTGGGCCTGTACTCACTGGAGCTTAGAAGAAGGAGGGGTATCTCACTGAGACCCTCGAATATTGAAAGGCCTAGACAGAATGAAATTGGAGAGGATGTTTCCTATAGTGGAAGAGTCGAGGACCAGGGGGCACAGCATCAGAATACAAGGACATCCCTTTAGAACCGAGATGAGGTAGAATTTCTTTAGCCAGAGGGTAGTAAATCTGTGGAATTCATTGACAAAGACAGCTGTGGAGACCATGTTATTGGGTATATTTAAAGCACAGGTTGATAGGTTCTTGATTAGTAAGTTTTACAAAGGCTACAGGAAAAAGGCAGGAGAATAGGGTTGAGGGATAATAAATCTGTCATGACAGAATGGCGGAGCAGGCCTGATGGGCCAAATGGCCTGATTCTGCTATGTCATATGGTCATGGGAGAGGGAGCAAGGGGTGGAGGGTGATCAGGGATGAGGGAAGAAATGTGGAGGAGGGGTGCAGGAGGATAGAGGGGTAGGGGAAGAAGGGAGAGAGGAGGAGCTGGGGAGAGGGAGATGGGGGTGGGGAGAGGAAGGAGGGGTGTGGGGAGAGGGAGGGGTGTGAGGTATTATTTTAGTGGTACTGGGAAGTCAGGTGGCTGCAACTAACCCACATGAACTCCCAGATCTCTTTGTTCCTCCACACTCCTCAGTGCCCTGCCATTTACTGTGTATGCCCTACCTTGATTTGTCCTTTCAAAATGCAACACCTCACTTGTCTGCGTTAAATTCCATCTGCCATTTTCTGGCCTATTTTTCCAGTTGGTCCAGATCCCTCTGCAAGCTTTGAAAGCCTTCCTCGCTGTCCACAACGCCTCCAATCTTAGTGTCATCAGCAAACTTGCTGATCCAATTTACCGCATTATTATCTAGATCACTGATATAGACCAGTGGTCCCCAACCACCGGGCCGCGGACCAATACATTGCCGCAAAGAATGCAGCGGTGCAGCGGTAGTCGGAATGCACCCAGCACATCTTTAAGAAAAAAGCCAAAATAAACAAGCTAATTAATTAGGTGCCGCCCAGATCAGAGGCGGATCTGGGCCAACATTTATGTGCCAGACTGCACCTAATTAATTAGCTTGTTTATTTCGGCTTTTTTCTTAAAGATGTACTGGGTGCGTTCTGACTACTGCTGCACAACTGCATTCTTCGCAGCAATGTATTGGTCTATGGCCCAGAGGCTGGGAACCACTAATATGGACAACAAACAACAACGCTCCCAGCACAGATCCTTGAGGCACACCACTAGTCACAGGCCTCCAGTCTGATAAGCAATCATCCACTACCACTCTCTGTCTTCTCCCACACAGCCAATTTCGAATCCAGTTTACAACCTCTCCATGGATATCTAGTGTCTAAACCTTGTGAACTAACCTCCCACGTGGGACCTCGCCAAAGGCCTTACTAAAGTCCATGTAGACAACATCCACAGCCTTTCCTTCGTCTACTTTCTTCGTAACCTCCTCGAAAAACTCTACAAGATTCGTTAAACACAATCTACCACAGACAAAGCCATGAGGAACAAAGAGATCTGGGAGTTCAGATACATAATTCCCTGAAAGTGGCGTCACAGGTAGACAGGGTTGTAAAGAAGGATTTTGGCATCCTGGCATTCATAAATCAAAGTATTGAGTATAGGAGTTGGGATGTTATGGGGAGGTTGTATAAGACATTGGTAAGGCCAAATTTGGAGTATTATGTACAGTTCTGGTCACCTAACCATAGGAATGATATCAGTAAAGTTGAAAGAGTGCAGAGAAGATTTACTAGGATGTTACCGGGTCTTCAGGAGTTGAGTTACAGGGAAAGGTTAAACAAGTTAGGACTTTATTCCTTGGAGCGTAGAAGAATGAGGGGAGATTCGATAGAGGTTTATAAAATTATGAGGGGTATAGACAGAGTAAATGTGAATAGGCTCTACTTAGATTCGGAGAAATAAATACAAGAGGACATGACTTTAGGGTGAAAGGGGAAAGGTTTGGGGGAACTTCTTCACTCAGAGAGTGGGGGGAGTGTGGAACGAGCTGCCATCTGACATGATAAATGCGGGCTGACTCCTAAGTTTTAAGAATAAATTGAATAGGTACATGGATGGGAGAGATCTGGAGGATTATGAACTGGGTGCAGGTCAATGGGACTAGTGGAATAAAGTTTTGGCACAGACTAGAAGGGCGGAATGGCCTGTTTTCTGTGCTGTAGTGTTCTATGGTTCTAAGTGCTTGACAAGCTACGTGCAGATCACTGATGTAGTGTGCACGAAAGAAATTGCACACAGTTACTTCTGGTGGCCAGGACTGGATGTAACCATTGAAGAGAAGGCCACATTGTCAGTGAGTGAGAAATGCTCCTCAACTGTCTCCTTTGCATTCATGGGAATGGCCTGAAGAACCATAGCAGAGGATTCACAAAGATTTTGCAGGACCTGTAGAAGGTCACACGTTCTTGCTCATACTGGATGCATAGTAATTGGCCCAAGGTTGTCATCATGAAGAGCACTACATCTGAAGAATCCATTGAGGAGCAATATTCCATCTTTAGCCGTTTTGAATTTCCTCAACAGCTTGTAAGTGACAATGGCCCACAACTCCTGTCCAAAGAATTCAAGGCATTTATGGAAACAAACAGTGTTCAGCACATGAAGTCAGCATCATATCATCCAGTCAGGAATGAGCTTGCTGAACGGTTCATATGAACAATGAAACAAGCCCTCAAGGCTTCAGTGGGAAGTGGATCCCTCAACCAGCGGCGTCTTGCTGATATACTGCAACACACCTCACGCCTCCACCAAAATGGCTCCAGTCACTGCACTGATGAAGAGACAGCTTCATGTGCGGCTTGACACGCTTAGACCCCCCAACATGAAACAAATTGTATTAATGAACGGAAAACTGAAGCAGAAAGACATGCCAAAATGCAGTACAGAAATTTCACAGTAGGAGGAAAGTACTTGTCCAGAACTACATCTCTGGAACAAAGTGGATACCTGTGACGGTAGTGGCACAAACTGGTCCTGTGTCGTACACACTGGAAACTAGTATCCGCAATATCTGGGGAAGCATGTTGATCAGCTGTTGCCCACTTCTGAGGCCACTGAAAACAACACTACCTGACCAATCCAGATCCAGTTGTAGAAATAGAACAGGATTCTGAAACGACTATAAAACCTCCATTAAGATCAAATGACACAGCCAGTGCTGCCCTGTCACCTGTGATTTCTGAGGTGCCACCAACTGACAATGCAGTACCCAAGTCAACATCAATGTGTGCACCACCAAGAGATAAAATGACTTTGGCGTCATCCCCTGGTTGTCGGTACCCTCATAGGAACAGGCAGCCTCCAGACAGATTGAATCCTAGTTTAGTGACTAATCCTCAGCACATGGGGCAGAATAATCCCCAGGGTTAGGTCTGAGCATAGAGGTAGAAACATAGAAACATAGAAAATAGGTGCAGGAGTAGGCCATTCGGCCCTTCGAGCCTGCACCGCCATTTATTATGATCATGGCTGATCATCCAACTCAGAACCCAGCCTTCCCTCCATACCCCCTGACCCCTGTAGCCACAAGGGCCATATCTAACTTCCTTTTAAACATAGCTAATGAACTGGCCTCAACAGTTTGCTGTGGCAGAGAATTCCACAGATTCACCACTCTCTGTGTGAAGAAGTTTTTCCTAACCTCGGTCCTAAAAGGCTTCCCCTCTATCCTCAAACTGTGACCCCTCGTTCTAGACCTCCCCAACATCGGGAACAATCTTCCTGCATCTAGCCTGTCCAATCCCTTTAGGATCTTATACGTTTCAATCAGATCCCCCCTCAATCTTCTAAATTCCAGCAGTTTCCCCACCACCGACGTTAGGCTAACCGGCCTATAATTCCCCGGTTTCTCTCTCCCTCCTTTTTTAAAAAGTGGGGTTACATTAGCCACCCTCCAATCCTCAGGAACTAGTCCAGAATCTAACGAGTTTTGAAAAATTATCACTAATGCATCCACTATTTCTTGGGCCACTTCCTTAAGCACTCTGGGATGCAGACCATCTGGCCCTGGGGATTTATCTGCCTTCAATCCCTTCAATTTACCTAACACCACTTCCCTACTAACATGTATTTCGCTCAGTTCCTCCATCTCACTGGACCCTCTGTCCCTTACTATTTCTGGAAGATTATTTATGTCCTCCTTAGTGAAGACAGAACCAAAGTAGTTTACCTTGTTGGTTGAATTTCCTGTATTACTCCATTGACTGTTAACAGTTCAGCCCCTGGTCTCTGTATGGGAAAGGGGAGAAAACTTTAAAATAAGGGCAAAGGGAAATGTTATGTACTCATGTACATTTTGACTCTTACAGGTTGCTGTCAAGCTTCTCTGTGTCATGTAATGTGAAAGGGCATTCTGGGGAGATGACTTGCAAGCAAAATAAACTACTGCAGCTTTGTTCCTCATCTCTCCCTCTCATGTGGGTTAGTTGCAGCCACCTGACTTCCCAGTACTACTAAAATAATACCTCACACCCCTCCCTTCCTTCCATATACGCTATGCTATTTTCCTGAGTAAATACTGATGCAAAAAAATTGATCTCCCCCATCTCGTGAGGCTCCACACATAGATGACCACTTTGATCTTCTTGGGAACCAATTACGTCCCTTACTATCTTTTTACTGTTAATATACTTGTAGAAACCCTTTGGGTTTACCTTCACATTATCTGCCAAAGCAACCTCATGTCTTCTTTTTGCCTTCCTGATTTCCTTCTTTAGTATTTTCTGACATTTTCTATACTCTTCAAGTACCTCATTTGTTCCTTGTTGCCTATACCTGCTATACACCTCTCTCTTTTTCTTAACCAATATCCCTTGGAAACCAAGGTTCCCTATGCCTGTTAACTTTACCTTTAATCCTGGCAGGAACATGCAAACTCTGCACTCTCAAAATTTCGCCTTTGAATTCCTTCCACATACAGAACACATCCTTGCCAGAAAACAACTTATTCCAATCCACTCTTCCTAGATCCTTTCTCATTTCCTCAAGATTGGCCCTTCTCCAATTTAGAACCTTAACTCGAGGACCAGACCAATCCTTATTCATAATTAACTTGAAACTAACGATATTATGGTCACTGGACCCAAAATGTTCGCCTACACATACTTCTGACCTGTCTGGTTCCCTAACTTGCTTTGATAATGGTGGAGGAGTGACAACACAGTAGCAACATCCTGCTTGGACTGTGAGCTCCTTCCATTGAGCCTGGTAAGGTTTCAATACTATGGTTGCCTCTCCTTTCCATTTGTAACTTACCAAGTCCACCACTTTAGTTAGAAAAGGGTCAGTAGGCATGTCCTTCTCAACTTGAGCTGCAGGTAATTCCTTGAAGTAAAAGATCTCTTTCAAGGATGACTCTGGGGCTCTATCAGCTAAGGGAAGTCTGGATAGTCCATCAGCATTCAAAAGGTGCTTCGACCTCCTGTGCTTTATATGGTACTGATAGTAACAGAAACCAATGTTGCATTCAGCTGGTAACCAGGGAAGGAATGCATGTGAACCAAACAAATGATGTCAAAGGGCAATGACCTGTTAGTAGCATAAGTTGTCAACCAAAGAGCAATTGATGGAATTTCTTAACTCCAAAGACAATTGCAAGTGCTTCTTGCTCAACCTGGGCATACTGGCTTTCTACCTTGCTTAATGTCCTTTATGTGAAAGCGACTGGATGCTCTTCACCTGATGGCATGATGTGTGAGATAACTTCCCCCAGACCACAGGATGAGATGTCGCAGACCAACTGTATGACCAATGATGGGTTGAAGTATGTGAGTGCTTCACATTGTGGCATTGCCGTTTTGGCCTTTTTAAAAGTCTCTTCACAGCGATTTGTCCATTGCTAGTGTATTGGTTTACTTAAAAGCTCATGAAGTGGGTTCATTGTGCTAGCCAGATTAGGATAAAACTTTGTGTAGTGTATTAGTAGTCCTAAGAAAGACTTTAATTGACTTACATTCTGTGGTGATGAAGCCTCTATAATTGTCTTCACTTTTGATAGTGCCTCGTGAAGTCTTGAATGGTTGATCACATAGTCCAAATATTCAATCGAAGGTCAAAGGAACTTGCCTTTCTGAACCCTTAGCTAATATTCCATGAGTATTTGTAGTGTAGTATCCAGGTTTTGTAGGTGCCTACGCTCATAATTCCCAGTATTGAGCAATTCCTCCAAATAGCATTGCACCCTTGTCAAAGCACTCAGGATCTGGCCCATTGCTCACTGAAAAAATGCAAGAGCTCAAGTGATGTCAAACGAAAGCCTTCGGTACCTGAACATCGATTTGTAAGTCACTATGGTCAACAGTTCCTGGGACTCTGGCTTCACATCCATCTGTAAATACACTTGACACAATCCATCTTGCTAATTGTCTGTCCTCCAGCCAATCCTGCAAAAAATTCATCAATGAGTGGAAGAAGGTATTGCTCAGCCATAAGAACCAGGTTCATGGTTACCTTGAAGTCTCTATAAAGCATTAAAGACTATCCCCTTTTAGGACACTAACTACTGGATTTGCCTATTGGAACTCACAAATACTGGTTCCAATACCTTACTCTGGACCAGTGCTTCCAATTCAGCCTCTACCTTTGGTTTGAGGGTGTTTGGAACAGGACTTGCCTTCAAACATTTGGGTATTGACAGTGATTCCTTTCATATTGCCCAGTTCTCTGTTGAATACTTCTGCAAGTTCCTTTAATACCTCCTGTAGACCACTGCTCCCACCATTCAAGACCACTTTGTGCCAGTTGGGTTTAAGCTGCTCCAACCAGAAGCACTAGATAACAACCTTTAACAATGTACAGTGTAAGTTTCTTTCTCTGTTTGTTAACCTCCATGGTACCATGTACTACTCCCCTCACTGGAACAACCTCACCAATGTTATCCTTTAAAGTCAACCTTGCCCCTTCTGGGATGAGATGCTGCGACTACTCCTTGTAAACTGTCTCCAAAAACAAAGATATTGTAGCTCCTATGTTCACCTGCATCCATCCACGGGGTGGGGTCACCTAATAGCCGTCTTTGTGTTCTGAAACAGATAAACCAAGCAAAGCTTTTTAAACTACAGAATTAGAGTCACTAAGTCTGTCCTCAGTATGCTTCATCTTGTTCATTTTCTTTTATTTTTCCAAAAGTTATTTTTCTTTATTAGTGTTTTTAGTTTACAATGTATTTTTACTTTCAGGCACGTTTAATATGTCCTTTTATGCCATAGCAATACCAGCATTCTTTTGCTGAATGCCCAGTTTTGCCACAATGTTAACATTGATTGCCAATTTATGTCTTATTCGTAAAGTCCGTAGAAACTTCATGAACCTGGGAAGATGTGCTTAACAGCTGTACTTCATTAGCTGCCATCTCCATAGATGTAATAATCTCAATCACCTTTTGTATGTTAGACTGTCTTCTGTAAGCGAACGTTTCTGAATTGTCTCCCTCGCAGACTACATACGATTCTATCACAGGATGTGTCAAACAACTGCCCAAAATTCAGTCTTCAGAAAACTGCTTCAGCAGCCCTGCAGTAGACTAGATAGCTCTTCACTCCTTTTATGAAATCTAAATCTCTCAGCTATAATCAAAGGCTTAGGCGAATAATGGTCCTTATGACTAATTATCTCCTCATAAGGCTTAGCACTGAAGGCTTAGGAGGTTGCAGTAGACTACGTAACAAATCAAACGTTTTTACACCCATCATAGTTCCGAACACGAATATCATCTGAAATTTGAGCTCCCAGTACAAAATATTCAAACATTTCAGAGCACGAACTCAACTGCTGTCGTCTCTTCATACGATCCCATACTTCCAAACATTATCGCCATTTTCAAATAGAATCACGTTACCTATTCTTATCTGCCTCTCTCTCAATCTCCCCCTCTCTTACTTGATTTATTTAACCGTCCCGTTCTCGTCCTTTGGAGTTTTCATTCACCACGCTTCCTGTGACCGTTTTCTTTTCGCTCACCCACATTACACAGCGGTACACCATCGGCATTGTACATGGATTTCTCTTGCCGAAACGAAACAATAAATACAGCGCGAGTTCATATCACCTTGTTATATTTGTGTTACTGGGAAACCGGGTGGCCGTGAATAACACACGAGAGAGATACAGCTGTTTATTTTGCTTGTTAGTCACTCATTCAAAAGGTACGTATCCATATTCATGAATTAATAAGAGCGGTACACGGCGCGTGGGGGAGACGTCACCGCGCCCCCATCACGTGACGAAAACAACTTCCGCCGGGTCCGCGCGCTCTCCCCAACGGCCAGCTGTGCGTTCCGTCCAAGATTGGGGCCTGGGTCCACCCGGGAAAAGACGCTGGCGACCTGTTCGGCACCACCGGCGCCCGGGCGCAAGCACCGGGTCTGCATGGTGTCTGACTTTTTCTACCCCAACATGGGCGGCGTGGAGAGTCACATCTACCAGCTGTCGCAGTGCCTGATCGAGCGCGGTCACAAGGTGATCGTGCTGAGCCACGCGTACGGCGAGCGGCGCGGCATACGCTACCTGACGCACGGTCTGAAGGTGTACTACTTGCCGCTGCGGGTTATGTACAACCAGTCGACGGCCACGACTCTCTTCCACAGCCTGCCGCTCGTGCGCTGCGTGCTGGTTCGCGAGCGCGTTGGCGTGGTGCACGCGCACAGCTCGTTCTCGGCGCTGGCGCACGACGCGCTCTGGCACGCGCGCACTCTGGGCCTGCGCACTGTCTTCACCGACCACTCGCTCTTCGGGTTCGCCGACCTCAGCTCGGTGCTGACCAACAAGCTGCTCACCGTCTCCCTGTGCGACACTAACCACGTTGTCTGCGTCTCCTATACCAGCAAGGAGAACACCGTGCTGCGGGCCGCCCTCAGCCCCGACTGCGTCTCGGTCATCCCCAACGCTGTGGATCCCACCGACTTTATCCCCGACCCCAGCCGGCCCGAACCGGGTACCGTCACTGTGGTGGTGGTCAGCAGGCTGGTGTACAGGAAAGGTACAGCCGGGCCACGCTTTTCTCTGTCCACAAGGCTTGTGTACTGAGTTGGACACCAAAACGAAAAATATGCCTACACTACCTTCTACAGCCGCCTTGTCTCCCAGAAAGAATTCTTTTGGAATTGTGAACAAAAAAAATCGCATTAGGAAAGCTTGCAAGTCGGTTACGCACTGTAAGCTCCCTCAAAGAGCAGTACGATTACTGAATGATTCTTGTAATGAATAAGGTGTGAAGTTCACTGTCACACAGGATAATTCGCCTGGTCTTTGTGGGATCTTTTACATCAACTGACAGAGCCAACTGGTATTGTTTTAAAGTATCGTCCAAAAGATAGCATAGTTGAAAGTGTAGCACACCCTCCATACCTCTCTGAAACTTTGGTTTGGATCTTAAGTTCCTGATGGGAAGGAATAAAGTGACACAACAGAACTTCAGAGGGTCTTATAAAAAGACAGGGAGTTAAATCTGGAATTTATAAAGTAAGCATTGTACATGTCACCCTCTGATTTCAGATTTATTTCTCATATGTACATTGAAACATACAGTGAAATGCAACATTTGTGTTTACAACCAACATCCCTCAAGTGTCGCCACATACTTCAATACCAACATTGCATGCCCACATGCAGAACAACACAAGCAGCATCAAAACAAAACAAACCTCTTTCCTATCCACCCACCCCCTCACACACACAGGGGAGGCTGCTGCCAAGCCTTCAGTCTCTGGCCTGGACTTGCAGACCTTTCAGACCTCTAGCTCCAGACTTGCTGACTTCAGTCTTTGACCTTTGGCATTTCTATGAAGGGATTAGTTCCTAAAGAAAAAACCTTTATTATAAAGTACAGCAGTAGGAAGCTACAGGCCTTTTGAGTCCACACTACCCAACAGCCACTCATTTAAATTAATCCTTTTATTCTCCCTATATTTTCATCAACTACCCAAATCCTTCCACTTCTATCACACTTTTTAAATGTTTTTAATTAGGTACAGTGTGGTAACAGGCCTTTACAGTCAACGAGACCCAATTATACCTGTGTGATCAATTAGCCTACTAACCTGTATGTCTTTGGAATATGGGACAAATCCATGCAGTCACATGAACATATAAGCGGCAGAATTGAACTGTCTGGTGCTATAATAGTGTTATGCTACCATGCTGCCCACTGTGGCCTGCTTGCCTTTATTAGTTGAGGCATTGAGTTCAAGATTCAGGAAGTTATGTCAAAGTTTTATAAAGTTAGGATTTACAAGGAATGTGCAGACACAACACAAAGTCTGCATCTTCTCTCTGAGAGTACCTGTGACCAGGATTGAACCCCCAATCCTGGGGCTGTGAGGCCACATGCACCACTGTGCCTTAATATGTGGAAATTCATATGAGTGGTACAATAAACCCTGAACTTTTTCAGGGAGATAACAGATGAAATAGATAGTAAGCAAATAAATGGGAAGGTATTTCAGTAAGGATGCTGTAAATACAAAGGGTGGAGAATTGCTTTGATAAGCTGAAACTTACAAGTCTAATGCCTGGGAGAGGGTCTGACTGAAAGTGCCAGACTCAGCAGACCAAATGTAACTGAAAATCAAAAAAGATTCAGATGTTTGAAATTTGAAATTCTTTTGTTATTTAGAAAGAATTAAAAGCAGTTAATTTTTTTTTTGCATGTTGCACCAGACAGTCAGCCATTCTTGTCTGGTGCGTAGTGTCAGGATTGGTCTCCTTTCAGATTAACCGGGTCACAATATGAACGTTCCTGACTCGACCCTTGTTTTTTACGAGGCCGAGTGGCTAGCTCGACGCTCAACCCAGCACAGATGGAAAGCATGCTCGGGGAGTGGCCCGACTTGGATTTGAACTCGGGAGCCTTCGCTCCGGAGTCCAGCGCTGATGCCATTGTGCCACCAGCCAGCCAAAGAAGTTAATGACTCAAGTTGATTGATCTTAAATGTTAACCTGTTTGTACAAGCGCTGCTTGACAAGGGTCTCTACTGTTTTCTGTTTTCATGTAGCTTCCTTATTCTCAATGTTTTCTGCAACTAATTTCGAAAGATGTGGTTTAATTAAATGCTTCTAGCAATATCTAAGCCTTTGAGCTTCAGCTTGGTGCCAGTCTTTTTCTGTGAAGTGGCACATGTAAAAAAAATCCAAATTAATATGAAGTATCACTCAATTCCAAATTGTTCATGACTATTCAGTTAGTATTTTGGCATATTTGAAATTACAAAAGAAAAGGAGATTGTGATTTTTCTAATTTGGAGAATCTCGGATATACTGTATGAGAACACACTCTAGCTATATTTTGAACTTTAGATTATTTTTAGTACTATTACTAATATTTCTTAATATATGTTTAGGAATTGATTTACTTGCTGGGATAATTCCTGAACTGTGCCTTAAGCATCCAGATTTAAACTTTCTCATTGGTGGTGAAGGACCTAAGCGGATAGTGCTGGAGGAAGTTCGGGAAAAGTACCAGCTTCATGACAGGTAATGAGACATTGCCAAATTTGCTGCACTTGTGTGATGAGAAATAGCAGTGATGTTGGTCTTAATCCCAAATATTGGTTTAGTTTATAAGCAATATTGAATTACTGAGCAGTACGTGCTCCTATTTTGGGAATTGAAAAATCAACACTCACTAATGCCATTTAAGAGCAGCAATATCCTTTGAAGGGAAAATGTATTTTAAGTAAAGCAAGGTATACTTGCAGAAAAAAAAGAAATGACTGCAAAGTCGTCACTTTGCGCCCTGGCTCTCTAATGCTGTTCCAAAAGTACTAGATCATGCACTGGATAGCAGGAAAGAAATCCTGGTGGCAGGAAGTTGCAGAAGAGATAAGGAAGCATTGTTTCCCACTTAGAGAGAAATGAGGGTCTGGAGCTCTGCCTGAAAGAGTCAGAGAGGCAGAGTGTTTTGTCATATTGAAGTACTGTGACCTGTAAAGCTGCAGACATTGTGCTGGAAGGTGAAATTACTGGTACAGACTAATGGCCATCTTTGTCATGAATCTTATATAAGTAATGCTAAATGCTTACTTTAACAGTAATGCGAAGAAAAAAAGATAATAAACATGCAGGAAATTTCAAAATGAAAATTTTATCTGATACATTGTTTAAACTTTCTTTACAATCTCATAACATCCCACCCCATTCTCCTCCACTTTCCTCCTGTCATTGAATTCCTAAAGATCACCACGTCTATTATCTGTATTTTTTCACAGAATCTGATAATGTAGCCATTCAAGTTTAGGGAATGTGTCAACGTTTGGAGCCATTAATTTCTCTACTGGTAATAGTTGTATTTGTTCCTTGCTCTTATTTGATTTATGGTTGTTCACTATTTATGCTACATTTATTGTATCGTCAAAACTGATGACTGAAACAAAATATATACGAGGGGTGATTAATAAGTTCATGGCCTAAGGTAGAAGGAGTCAATTTTAGAAAACCTAGCACATTTATTTTTCCTGCATTTACAAACTTAGTCCAGCGGTCGTGGAGCATACGGATCCCTTCTTTGTAGAAGTCGGCGTCTTGGACCTCCAGAAAGTGGTCCACAACACGGGTGATTGATAAGTTCGTGGCCTAAGGTAGAAGAAGATGAGGAGAAACTTCAAACTTCCTGCATTTTCACTCAAAGAGTTGAACTGCATGTGCATGTAACGAGAGCTATATAACTCATCACCTTCTACCTTATGCCACAAACTTATCAATCACCCCTGCTGTAGGCCATTTCTACAAAGAAGGGATCCGTATGCTCCAGGACCGTTGGACTAAGTGTGTACATTTAGGAGGGGACTATGTTGAAAAATAAATATGCCAGGGTTTTCTAAAATTGACTCCTTCTACCTTAGGCCACAAACTTATCAATCATCCCTTGTAACTTATCGGTCATCTCCCATTTGTATTTCACCTGTCTCTGTCTCAAATGGATAAATTATTGTCTTTTTACATATTTATAGACTTCTACATTTAAAAATAATTCTTGTTGGTTTGCTGTCTTACTCTTACCATGTAATTGCACTGTAGCTTTGTGTCTTATAAAACATTGCTGCTTTTAGGATGTGCACTCAGACCTCCCACAAAACAAAAATGAAATTGGTCAAGATTACAATTCATTATAGTGTAGGGTGGTTTATAGCTAGAAACAAGTGCTAAAAGGGACCTAGCACATTACCTGATGCTTTGGCATGGAGGAGACAGAGAAGGGCGTCAGCCCTTAAATACGCACTCCTAATGGTAGCCAGGCAGCAGGAACAGACATCAGAGGCTACAGGGCAGAATGAGAAAGCTTCCACATTCACCCAGACGGACACGGAAGTGCTGTTCAATGAGATGCATCCAGGAGGAAGGTAATTACAAATCGAGTTATGCCGTTCATGGTCTGTTTTCCTCCTGATTTTAAAAAAATGAAATACAATTATGTTCTCTTATAGAATTGGTTCGTTAAAAAGTCGTGTAAATATTAATAACATTTGACCTTGTGACAAATATAAATCTTGTTTTAAACCAATACCGCAATATTTAATGCAATTGATCTGCAATTGTTTATATCATTCATAAAATGTATATCTTTGTTTTTGATTTGTAATGGGTTGCTCACGTTTTGACTTTCTTCACATAGAGTACGACTTCTGGGTGCCTTGGAGCATAAAGATGTGCGAGATGTTTTGGTCCAGGGTCACATTTTTCTAAACACTTCTCTGACTGAAGCTTTTTGTATGGCAATAGTTGAAGGAGCAAGTTGTGGTCTTCAGGTAAATTTCCTGTTCTATCTGAATCAGGTTTATTATCACCGGCATGTGTTGTGAAATTTGTTAATTTAGCAGCAGTTCAATGCAATACATAATATAGAAAGAAAAAAAAGGTAAAAATAAGTAGGTAAATCAATTGCTATGAATCTTTGCATAGAATAGATTAAAAATCGTGCAAAAACAGAAATAATATATATTAGAAAAGTGAGGTGGTGTTCATGTGTTCAATGTCCATTTAAAAATCGGATGGCAGAAGGGAAGAAGCTGTTCCCGAATCGCTGAGTGTGTGCCTTCAGACTTCTGTACCTCCTACCTGATGGTAACAATGAGAAAAAGGCATGCCCTGGATGCTGGGGTTCCTTAATGATGGACATTGCCTTTCTGAGACACTGCTCCTGGAGAGGTCCTGGGTACTTCGTAGGCTAGTACCCAAAATGGCTGGTGGCGTAGTGGCATCAGTGCTGGACTGCGGGGCAGAGGTTCCGAAGTTCAGATCCCACTCTTTCCATCCGTGTGGGGTTAAGAGCTAGTGATCTCTTTGAAAAAAAAACAACTGGCAGAAGGCAATGGCAAACCACTGCTGTAACTTGCCTCATATGTGAATTCCAACTATGTCAGAACAGCGTGGGAGGAAGTCATCTGCTACCCGGAAAAATTCCGGATGTGACCTACTCAAAATGGAGCCAACTAAATTTATGACCCTTTGCAGCCTCTTTCAGTCTTGTGCAGTAGCCCTCCCCCCATACCAGACGGTGATGCAGCCTGTCAGAACGCTCTTCACAGTGCATCTATAGAAATTTTTGAGTGTTTTTGCTGACCAAACACCTAATGAAGTATAGTTGCTGTCTTGCCGCCTTTATCGCTGCATCAATATGTTGGGACCAGATTAGGTCCTGAAAGATCTTGACACCCAGGAACTTGAAACTACTCACTCTCTCCATTTCTGATTCCTCTATGAGGATTGGTATGTGTTCCTTCATCTTACCCTTCCTGAAGTCCACCATCAGCTCTTTCAACTTACTGATATTGAGTGCCAGGTTGTTGCTGCAACACCACTCTATTAATTGATATATATCGCTGCTGTTCTATCTATAGTATAGTGCATTTAGTGTACCAGTAAACATGGAATTCACATTCTAATGAATTTGAAGATGATTTTCTCAATCTAAGTTTCCTTTTCCTTAATAAAAAGACACCTGCATCTGGAAAAATTGGTGCTACCTAGAAGACTGGTTCGCCTGCACAACTGAAGTTACTAAATTACTTAAACATAGCATGTAAGAATTGTCTTTGATAAATAGAAACCACATTGTACAAACGAAACTGTTAAACTTCATTTCTTTCTTGTATAAACCCAACAGTTGACAGAGTGGGCTTACAACTGAATTGTAAGCCACTGAAGAAGCAGTTTTGTCCAAAGATCTGACGGTATTGCCTGAGAGTTACTGCTGGTGAAGGCCTCTCCCCAGGAATTGCTTATTTTTTACTTTAGAGATACAGCACAGAACAGGCCCTTCTGGCCCAACTAGATGCACCACCCAGCAACCCACCAATTTAACCCTAGCCTAGTCACAGGATGATTTACAACAACCAATTACTATCTGTGGCAGGAAACCAGAACACCCGGAGGAAATCCACACCATCACTGGGAGAACATACAAACTCCTTACGGCTAGCATCAGAATTGAACTCCGATGCTCCAAGCTGTAATAGCATCATGGTAACTGCCACACTACCATGGTACCCCTTCTGGAGAAATTCTGATTCTTAAACCAGGGGAAGTAGCAGTGGGTAATCATCAGGGGGATTTCTTGCCCATTGTTGACAGGAAATGATATGACATAATGTGGTTGCAATTTTGAAGATTCACCCCCCCCCCCAACCAGTTCCTTCTCTGTCCCAGTTCATTGGTGTGCTTCTTGTTTTTGACTCTGAACTGTTAGGACAAGATATTCTCAGGAATAGTGATGAAGCCTAGAGGCTTGACTCATAGATTCTCAAGTTTAAGTTTATTGTTATTTCAACCATGATATATGCTACTAAACAAAAGAACATTTCTCTGGGCCAAGGTACACAACACAGTACATACAACTCTCACAGAATACAATAAGTAATATGCCCACAAGTACATTAACAAATAATAAGATTCATTTGTGCCACAAGTTTAAAAAGTGAACAGTACAACGCTACTAGCGCTTCGTACATGGTGAGGCCTATGTGGTGACAGGGAGTTCAGTAGTCTGACAGCCTGAGAGAAGTAGCTGTTTTTTCTTCCTTAACAGTCCTTTTCCTAACACTATGATACCTCTTGCCTGATAGTAGGGGAGGGTGTCAAAGAGATTTTTGGACATATCGGAGAGATCATTGATTATGCTGAGGGCCTTGCCTACACAGCACTCCTGGTAAATATATCAGATGGGTGGAAGAGTGACCCCAGTGACTCCCTCATCAGTCCTTGCAATCCTTTATAGTGCCTTGTGGTCAGTTGCCTTGCCATTCCGGTAACCGGATGGTGATGCAGCTGGTCAGAACACTCTCAGTAGTGCTGCTGTAAAAATTGGGTAGAATGGCGGCCGGGGGGGGGGGGGGCGCTCGCTCACCTTAGACTCCTCAATAATTGGAAACAGTTCTAGGTTTTCTTAACTAAAGGTGGTAATGAGGGACCAGTTGAGATCATCTGTTATGTTGTTCATTCCAAGAACTTGGTGCCCCTAATTCTCTCCATGATGGAGCCATTTATGTGCAGTGAGGAGTGGTCAGCCTGTGCCTTCCTAAAGTCCATAGTCATCCTTTGGTCTTGTCCACTTTGAGACTCAAGATATTGTGCTCGCACCATTCTACAAACCACTCTACTCCTTCTCTGTGCACCATCTTGTCGTTGTTGATGAGGCAACCACTTGTGTTATGAGCAAACTTGAAGATTTGGTTTGAACTGGTCTAGCAGGACGGACATGCATCAGCAGCGGGCTGAGCATGTAGCCCTGGGGAATGCTGGTTGGTGCTCAGCGTGATGGAACTAGAGATGTTACTGCCAATGCGGACTGACTGATCTTTCTGTCAAAAAATCCAAAATTCAATTACAGAGAGAGACGTTGAGACCCAACAAGGACAGTTTACCCACCTCTGAGAAATGATCATATTAAATGCCAAGCTGAAGTCAATAAACAGCATTCTGGCATATGAGGCACTATTTTCCAGGTGGGACAGGACAAAGTGGAGGTCAGAGGCAATGGCATCATCAGTGAACCGGGTTGAGTGATAACTACACTGGAAGGGGTTCAATATAGCAGGCGGATAGGATTTAATGCGATTCATTACCAGCCACTCAAAGCACTTCATTATTGTTGAGGTCATTATCATTAAAGCAGGTTAATGTCACCCTCTTGGGCACCGGGATGATGTTGGCTGCCTTGAAGCCTGAAGGGACAATGGACTATTCCAGAGAGATGTTGAAGATGTCTGTTAGAACCTGAAAGCTGTCATATCACCTGAACTGGAGGCAGCATTTCTGGTATCTCAGTAGTGCCTGGACCTCTGCTGTGAATAGTAGCTTCTGATTTGCCCTCACAGAGATGTGGTTATAACAGTGAGGTCCTCAATGCACTTCTTTACAGTCACCAGTCTCACATGTGTTAATGTGATGGCCGTCAATGGCTGCCTTTCTGAACAGGCTTGAGTCCTTGTTTTCAAAACAGTCTTGCAATGCTGAGGAGTTTGCTACTTCTGGCCAGGTCCTATCTTCCTTTGAACTTGTTTGAGTCATTTAAATCAGTGTATGCAGGAATTTGCGTAACAGGTAAGTGGTCGGAGTATCCAAGGTGGGGGTGGGGAACTGCTTTGAAAGCACCGCGGATATTGGTATAAACCACATCTAATGTGTTCTCACCTCCGCTAGCAAAGTCAGCACGCTGATAGGATTTAGGCAGGACTGTTTTTAAGTTAGCATGGTTGAAGCCGCTGGCGACAATAAAGAAACAGTAAGGGTATGTCGCTTGGAAGTCACTGATGGCATCATAGAGTTTACACAGTGCTTCCCCAACATTTTGATTCACTTACTATGACAATAAGACATCTTAGCTGGATTCATCTCCTGGACCACTGCTGCCTTTGGCACCAGTGTGCTGATATTGTTGACAAACACTTAACAAAGGCAGCTGGACTGGATTAATATTTGGTTGGTGATTGTTATTAACTTATTCCTCCACCTATTCCCCTATTCCTCTGTGAACTGTTATCCTCCAGTAAATGTTGTTATTTATCGTAATTGTACACTTACAATGAACCTGTATTTGTCAATTTGTTTATACCTCAGCTTCAAAACTAATTATTTACCATGAAAGTAGATGAAGGGAAGGCAGTGGATATTGTCTACATGGACTTCAGTAAGGCCTTTGACAAGGTCCCGCATGGGAGGTTAGTTAGGAAAATTCAGTCGCTAGGTATACATGGAGAGGTGGTAAATTGGATTAGACATTGGCTCAATGGAAGAAGCCAAAGAGTGGTAGTAGAGAATTGCTTCTCCGAGTGGAGGCCTGTGACTAGTGGTGTGCCACAGGGATCAGTGCTGGGTCCATTGTTATTTGTCATCTAAATCAATGATCTGGATGATAATGTGGTAAATTGGATCAGCAAATTTGCTGATGATACAAAGACTGGAGGTGTAGTAGACAGTGAGGAAGGTTTTCAGAGCCTGCAGAGGGACTTGGACCAGCTGGAAAAATGGCAGATGGAGTTTAATACAGACAAGTGTGAGGTATTGCATGTTGGAAGGACAAACCAAGGTAGAACATACAGGGTTAATGGTAAGGCACTGAGGAGTGCAGTGGAACAGAGGGATCTGGGAATACAGATACAAAATTCTCTAAAAGTGGCGTCACAGGTAGATAGGGTCGTAAAGAGAGCTTTTGGTACATTGGCCTCTATTAATCAAAGTATTGAGTATAAGAGCTGGAATGTTATGATGAGGTTGTATAAGGCATTGGTGAGGCCGAATCTGGAGTATTGTGTTCAGTTTTGGTCACCAAATCACAGGAAGGATATAAATAAGGTCGAAAGAGTGCAGAGAAGGTTTACAAGGATGTTGCCGGGACTTAAGAAACTCAGTTACAGAGAAAGGTTGAATAGGTTAGGACTTTATTCCCTGGAGCGTAGAAGAATGAGGGGAGATTTGATAGAGGTATATAAAATTATGATGGGTATTGATAGAGTGAATGCAAGCAGGCTTTTTCCACTGAGGCAAGGGGAGAAAAAAAACCAGAGGACATGGGTTAAGGGTGAGGGGGGAAAAGTTTAAAGGGAACATTAGGGGGGGCTTCTTCACACAGAGAGTGGTGGGAGTGTGGAATGAGCTGCCAGGCGAGGTGGTAAATGCGGGTTCTTTTTTAACATTTAAGAATAAATTGGACAGATACATGGATGGGAGGTGTATGGAGGGATATGGTCCGTGTGCAGGTCAGTGGGACTAGGCAGAAAATGATTCGGCACAGCCAAGAAGGGCCAAAAGGCCCGTTTCTGCGCTGTAGTTTCTGTGGTTCTATGTTCTCTGTTTTTGCAAAAGGTTGTCAGTACAAAGGTTGGTGGGGTGCCAGAGGTTCTACCTGAGGATCTCATCATCTTATGTGAGCCCACTGTGAAGTCCTTGTGTGAAGGATTGGAAGTTGCCATTACTCGCCAACGGCTAGGAACACTGCCACCAGTGGAAATAATACACAACAGAGTGAAGAATCTATACACATGGAGAAATGTGGCAGAACGCACTGAAAAGGTATATACTTACTGTAAAACAGACCTTTTAATCTTGATGTATAGTTCGTCTTAACAGAGGATACTTTATTGATCCCAAAGGAAATTACAGTGTCACAGTAGCATTACAAGTGCACAGAAATACAAATATACAAATATTAGAAGAGAAGTTTGAAAGAATAAAAAATAAGTTACCTCAAACAGTCTTAACAGGAGCGGGGTCATCACTTCCCCGCTATAGGTTGACTCATTATAGAGCCTAATAGCTGAAGGTAAGTGTGACCTCATATAGTGCACTTTGGAGCAGTGCAGTCGTCTTAGTCTGATACTAAAAGCTCTCCTCTGTTCAACCACAGTGGCATGCAGAGGATGAGAAACATTGTCCAGAATTGCCAAGATTTTCCATAGGGCCCTTTGTTGTACCACAGCCTCCAGTGTGTCCAGTTTGGCTCCTATAACAGAGCCAGCCTTTCTAATCAGTTTATTGAGCAACTTTATATGAAAGCAATAAAACAACTTTATTATGGTGTGCCATTCAGATGTTGCATTATTTTGTAAAGTGTGCATAACTAAAAAGAGGCAACCTTTCCGTTTCTACTGTGCAAAAGAGCAAATATGTATGCAGTTTATTTATTCTCATTTCAAAGGAAGTTAATTTATCAAAAATGAATACACTTAAATCAGAGTATCATAAGAAATTATTTTTAACATCGTCAAATTCTTGTGCAAACCCTAGGTTTTTTTTAATATTTAAGAACCCAAGTTTATGACACTGAGGGAGGCCATTTATCTCTTCATAGAACATAGAACAATACAGCGAAGTAACAGGTCTTTTACATCACCACCTTTCGCCCGCCCAATCTGCACCAACCAAGATGTTAATCTTAACAATCCCTTCTACCTATATCCCTCCATTCCCTGCCTCCTCATGTTTTTACCTAAATCCCTCTTAAATGCTGCTATTTTATTTGCTTCAACCGTCTCCCCAGCAGTGTGTTCCCAACGTCTACTAACCTCAGTGCGTAAAAGTAAAATTGCTTTGCAAGTCTCCTTTAAACTTTTCTTCTTCTGCATTAAACATAAGCCATCTGCTATCTGATATTTCCATTCTGGGGAAAAGAGACTGTTTATGTATCATTAAATGGAGTTATTTTTTCTCTGCTTTTCCCCAATCTTTCTACCAATTGACAACCCTGTACCCTGCTCCCAGCTAATAATCTCTGTTAAGAGAAACAGCTCCTTTACTATTTGCTCTGTGTAGGATTCTCACAATTTTATGCACCTCAGTCATGTCCCCTCAATCCCTTCCAAAAAAAATAATTTCAGCCCAGAGAGTCTGACCTCATAACTATAATTCTCCAAGCCTCTTTTAAATTTCCAATACCCACTCTAGTGCTATCACATCCTTCCCATAGTATGTGTATAGTACTCTTGATTGGCCTAATTAAATTTCGTACAATACTAACATGACTTCCTGCTCTTGTGTTCTATGTTTGGACAAAAAGGTAAGTAACGACAAAACTTTCTTAGCCAATTTATCAAAATGCATTTCATCATCCTGCTGTTCCTCCACACCTTATACCCTACCATTTGCTGTTTATTCTTTTAGCTTGTTTGACCTCATGCTTCACCAGATTAGCTCCATTTGTCACTTCTTTGCCCATCTAGCTGATCCATGGATATCTGGAATGTTGTTCCTTGCTACCAACTGCACTACCATAGTTTTGGCCCTTACATTTTACTTCATATTTGTATATAATTACCAAATGAAAGAGGCCCAGCATGAGCCTTGTATGCCTCCACTGCACACAACTCTCACCCCTCCTCTAACCCCTAGAACTAAAGTTCCTGTTGAGCATTGCACTTTGCTTTCTGACACTAAACTAATTTTCATTCTTGTCATGTTACCCCAGATTTGTTGGGCTTTTACTTTTTTAATGGAATTTATATTATATATTATCCCCCATTTAAATGGTTTTTATGCTGCCATTAAATAAGATTATGGCTGTTCTTTTCTCTCGATGCATTTTCCTGAGCAAATTCCATATCCCTTGATCCCCTTAATATCATAAATCAAATCTATTGACTTCAAGCTTGAGGATGCTCAATGAATGAGCCTCCATAATGCTCTAGGCTAGAAATTTCCAAAGATTCACTATCTTCTGGGTGAAGAAATTTTATTCTTCTCTGTTTGTAATAGTCACTCCCTTTACCATTGCTCTGAGCAAGAAATTTTTACACGGCCTGAAAACTGTGCGGCTCTTTAATTTTTTTTGTAATATGCATACTGTGAATATTTAGAATGAAAATTGAAAAAAAATCACATACTTTTGATTTTATTTATTAATTGAAGGATATAATGAAATATAGTACAACAAAGAAAATCTTTAATGTTTCATAAACATTTTCTTGTCTGCCTTTATTACAATGCATTAACTAAAACCACTATAACTATAACCATTGCATCCAAATGAAATTCTGTCTCCTTTACCATAGCATTGGAGAGGGATAGGAACAGACAAGTTAGGAAAATGTTTAATTGGAGTAAGGGGAAATATGAAGCAATCAGACAGGAACTCGGAAGCATAAATTTGGAACAGATGTTCTCAGGGAAATGTATGGCAAAAATGTGGCAAATGTTCAGGAGATATTTGCGTGGCGTTCTGCATAGGTATGTTCCAATGAGACGGAAAGGATGGTAGGGTGCAGGAACCATGGTGCGCAAAGGCTGTTGAAAATTAGTCAAGTAGAAAAGAAAAACTCACGAAAGGTTCAAAAAACGAGGTAATAATAGAGACCTAGAAGATTATAAGGCTGGCGGGAAGGAACTTAAGAATGAAATTAGGAGAGCCACAAAGGGCCATGAGAAGGCCTTGGTGAGCAGGATTAAGGAAAACCCCAAGGCATTCTACAAGTACGTGAAGAGCAAGAGGATATGATGTGAGAGAATGACTTCCGGGGTTGAGTATGGAGTGAGTCGGTGCATGTGAGTGTGGCTCCCGATTTTTATTGAAAACCTACCTGTTTATCTTTGCCGTATGCTCGAGATAACTGAATATTTACCATTGTGCACGACGCTGGACATTGAAATGGCAAGTAGAATGTACCTTCGAAGTAAAACTTTGGGGAAAAAGATAGCGAAGCCTCGAGCAAGAAGGCGGATGTTACAGTAATGGCACCGTTGCACGCTGCTGGACCTGGACCCGGACCTGCGCTACCCGATGACTTGGAGAGGCTTCGTTTAGTACTTATTACTGACATGACGCAAGCGGTGCATTCTGCCCTAAAAAGAGAACTTGAAGATGCTTTATCACCAGTGAATGCTACCACGGAACAAATTATGTCTTCTTACGAGTCACACAACGAACGCATTCGTGAGATTGAAGACGGCCTGAATGATTACGGTGACCGACTGGTGAGCGCCAAAGCCGCCATTGCAGCATTGCAGAGGGAATACGCATTTTTGAAGGGAAAGCTTGATGACCTTGAAAATTGGTCGCGGAGATCCAATTTGAGAGTGGTCGGCATTCCTGAAAATTTGGAAGGTTCGACCCTTGTTAAATTTATGACCAAGTTTTTTGACAAAGTGCGAGGGACAAATTTTTTCCCAAGGCCTCTCGTACTTTCGCGTGCTCACGGAGTCGGACATAAACCATCCAGTGTCTCTGGAGCCAAGCAAATGAGACCAAGAACCTTCCTGGTTTGCTTTCACTCCTTTCAAGATAAGCAACGCATCATCAATAGATGGAAGCAGGAGCTGTATTTCCGCAGACACCGCGTGTTTTTTTATGAAGATTTTAGTGCGGAGCTGGGTAAAAATGAGCAGCTTTCAAGGAGGTGAAATCCCTGCTTTACGGGAAAGGGGTCAGGTTTGGCCTCTTGTATCCTGCCCGGCTCCGGGTCATGCATGAAGGTAAAAAGCATTATTTCAATACACCAGAGGCGGCTAAAGAGTTTTACCATTCGTGCTGGGGAGAAGAAGAATGAGAAGAACAATGACTTTTTTTTTAGGTTATTCATGCAGCATGGAAGGGGCCTCATGCCATGGCAAACTGTTAATTTTCACAATCCACTTCTTTGTTCATTTTTTCCAGTTTAATTTGTGGAACGCGATCAGGTCAAACTGCTATGCTGCCAAAACTGATTAACAAAAACTTTCAACCGGCAAAATGTAAATATTTGGGACTTGTATCTTGGGCATTTAAGTTGCCCAGTGTTTTTGTTTATTTTTGTTTTTAATGCTTAGCTTGACCTGTGTCATCTTTAGCCTATATGTTATATTAAAGGTAGTATAAGTGATAGGATAAATTTTAACGAGGGGAGCCACCCTAGATTAGATTGAAAGTTGGGCTGTATGGGGAACACCTTGGAAGTTTTTTGTTGGGTACTGCCTGCGATCATCCTCAGTTAGGAAGGTAGATCTAGGTTTCGGGGGTTAATTGGGTTTTTTTGTTGTTTGTGTAAAGGGGTGGGGGGAGTGTTTTGGGGAATTACCATGGCAGTTTATTCTTTTGTGTGTTACGGATTGATCAGACTTTCTTTTCATTGTGCGTTATTGTGTGCAACTGATGCCCTCGCACTGTTTTGGATTGTAGGCCCTGTCTGGCTTTTGATATGGTTAACGTGAGTACTGCCGATGGAGGCCACCCTGTGAGGTTTATTTCTTGGAATGTAAAGGGGCTCAATGGTCCGGTTAAAAGCGCTAAAGTTTTCTCTCATCTGAAACAATTAAAAGCAGATATACTATTTCTACAAGAGACACAATTTAAGAGTGGAGGACCATAATAGACTTTGTAAAGCATGGATTAGTCAGGTTTTTCATTCCAGATTTAATAGTAGATCCAGGGGGGTGGCAATATTAATCACCAAAAGAATGCAGTTCACACCATCTGATGTAATCAGTGACCCTAATGGTCGCTTTATTATAGTCTCTGGCTCTCTCTTTCAGGTACCTGTTATTTTGGTAAATGTTTATGCTCCTAATTGGGACGATGTCCAATTTGCAAATAAGGTTTTGTCATTAATACCTAACCTGAATACACATAAGCTAATCTTTTCCGGAGATTTGAACTGTGCTATTGACCCACTGCTTGATAGGTCTTGCCCTAGGGGAACATTTTCTGGTATGGCAAAGGCCTTCTCGATGTTTATGCAACAAAATGGTTATATGGATCCTTGGAGATTTTTGAATCCATCAGTTAGGCAATTCTCTTTCTTTCCTCATGTTCATTCCTATTCCAGGCTAGACTATTTCTTTATAGATAACTCCTTGATACCAATGATTAGACAAATTGAATACAGTTATATCTGATCACTCGCCCGTGAAACTGGACCTATGTTTTCCTTTAAATGTTAGAGAATGGCCTCTGTGGAGACTTAACCCCCTTTTGCTTTCTAATGAGAAATTTTGTAGTTATATATCAGCTAACATTGACACATTCTTCGAGAATAACAAAACTGAGTCGGTATCATACTCTTTACTTTGGGAAACTTTAAAAGCTTACTTGAGGGGTCAAATAATATACTTCACATGCCAATAAAGAGCGTAGGAAGGAAATGCAAGTGTTATTGCAATCTATTTGGGACCTGGATAGAAAATACTCTGAGGCACCCACTGTGGAATTATATAAAAGCCGGGTTGATTTGCAAGCGAAGTTTAATCTTCTATCTACAAACCTATCAGAACAATTAATTCTTAAGACACGTGTCCTCTATTATGAATATGGTGACAAGGCGAGCCGGCTTATGGCTCATCAGTTGAAACGTCAAGCTGCATGACGACTTATTCCCCAGATAAGAGACACACACCAGAACTTGACAAGCAATCCAAAAGAGATTAATAACATCTATGCAACTTTTTATTCCTCTCTGTATGCCTCAGAGTTCCCCTCAGATAAAACAAATATGGAACGTTTTTTAGATAATTTGGAAATACCAACTCTTGAACCAGAGGAGGTGGAGAACCTAAATTGGGCTCTTGGGCCGGAAGAGATTAATAATGCCATTATGGCTATGCTGAGTGGTAAGTCCCCAGGTCCTGATGGTTATCCAATAGAATTTTATGAGAAAGTTAAGGATAAGCTCATACCGGTCCTTCTAGAAGTGTTTCAGGAATCTTTGGAGAATGGCTCCTTAACCCCTTCTCTTTCACAGGCAGCTATTTCACTACTTCTTAAAAAGGACAAGGACCCGACTCAATGTGGATCATATCGCCCCATCTCACTTTTGAACGTAGATGTGAAAATTTTGGCTAAAGTGCTTGCATGTCGTTTAGAACGTCCCCTTCCCAAGATAATTTCAGATGATCAAACAGGTTTTATTAAAAATCGCTATTTTTTTAATATCCGTCGACTGGCTGATGTGGTTTATTCACCCAGTGATTCTCCAAGTCCAGAGGTTGTTATCTCCTTGGACGCGGAGAAGGCTTTTGATAGAGTGGACAAACTATTTTCAATCTGACTATTTCCCATTAACACGTGGCACTCGCCAAGGGTGCCCATTGTCCCTCTTCTTTTTGCAATTGCAATTGAGCCTCTTTCTATTGCACTTAAGTCAACTACATTATTTCAAGGTGTTAGAAAAGGGGACATGGAACACCGTGTATCCCTATATGCTGATGACCTCTTACTTTATGTTAGCGACCCTGTAGGTAGTAGTCCTGCTATTGTGTCATTATTAGGTCAATTTGGAGCCTTCTCTGGCTATAAACTGAACTTTCAAAAAAGCAAATGCTTTCCCATTAATAACTTGGCCCTACAGATCCGACAGGAATCTTTGCCTTTTCCTTTATCTCAAGATGGTTTTGCATACTTAGGAATACATATTACTCGCTCTTTTACATCTCTGTTTGAAGCTAACTACAGGCCTCAGGTTAGCCAAATGAAGGCTGATTTCGAGAGATGGCGCAGTTTACCCCTTACTGGGAGAATTCAGTCCGTGAAAATGACTATACTTCCTAGATTTCTTTATTTGTTTCAGTGTTTGCCAGTTTTCTTATCTAAGTTATTTTTTAAATCAGTCGACCAAGCTATAACCTTTATTTGGGAAAATAAGGTCCCAAGGGTTAATAAGCACACTCTTCAAAGAGGTCGTGACATAGGTGGAATGGGTCTTCCCAGCTTTATTCATTATTACTGGGCATCGAACATTCAAAAAGTATTATTTTGGCTCCACCGGCCAGATATAATCTGGTGCCTGCTTGAGTCACGGTCTTGCCACTCCTCGTCTCTCCCAGCTTTGGTGTATTCTTCCTTACCATTGAAATCCTCTCAATTTACATCTAACCCAGTCGTGCTCTCCACCCTCAAAATTTTTAATCAATTTTGCTGCCACTATAAGTTCATATCAGCTTCAGTTTTGGGCCCCATTCATAAAAACCATTTATTTCCTCCCTCTACATTCGATTCAGCTTTCAAACAATGGGGTTTGAACGGTCTTATGCACATTAAGGATTTGTATACTGATAACATATTTGATAGTTTTGATAACCTGTGCGGTAAGTATGGCCTTCCGCATAATCATTTTTTTAAATACCTGCAGATTCGCCACTTTGTCAAGGAAAAATTTCCCTCTTTTCCTGTTCTACCACCTGCTATGTTATGGGAAAAACTCACTCTTAGCTTTAACAATAAAGGGCTGATCTCTGAACTATACTCTCAGCTGATGTCTTTGGGAGTTCAAGATCTAAACAAAACTAAGAGTAGGTGAGAGGATGACCTCGGTATGGATCTGGCTGAGGAATATTGGGCAAAAGTATTGAATAGGGTTCATTTCTCATCATCATGTGCTAGACTGGGGCTTGTACAATTTAAAGTTTTACACAGGGTACATTTAAGTAAAGCCAGACTTGCAGACATATACCCTGGGACAGATGCTGGCTGTGACAGGTGTTCCTTCTTTCCAGCTGGTTTAGTACATGCATTTTGGTCATGCCCTCGGCTTGATGACTATTGGGCACTGGTTTTTAAAATTATCAGTGAGGTTTTGGGGGTGACACTGAGACCATGCCCGCTTATAGCTGTATTTGGTGTGGCAGATGATGATTTGGGTTTAAATGCAAGCCAGTTGGATATCATTGCATTTACATCGCTATTGGCCCGTAGGAGAATTTTGCTGGTTTGGAAATCTGCTACTCCCCCAACTGCTGCTGCTTGGTTAGAAGATGTAAGGTTTTTTCTGAAATTAGAAAAGATTAAATTCACTTTGAGGGGGTCTGTGAAAAAGTTCTATTCGAAATGGGGACCTTTCTAATCATATTTTGGGAGTCTTAAGTAATTGCCTACTAGTTGAGGGCATTTGATTGTACTTGGGAAGTTGCCTCCCATTTAACACGCTTATAATTTACCTCACAAGGTGGTTGATGAATTGTAAATATGAGTGTATTTTGGATCATCTGACATGTTGCAGATGTGTGTGAGCCATTGTCTTGAAGTAGTGTGGGGGTATGGTTGTGAAATGTCCGTACTTGTATTTGTGAATTGTTGTGTTGTAAATATATTAGCTGCCATGATATGTTCGGGGAGGGCAGGTGGGGGGAGGTTTGTTTTGGGGGTACGATACTAAAGTAAAATGGAGGAAAAAGTAATCCATTATATATTCTGTATTGTGTCATTCCTTCAATAAAAAAAGGGAAAAAAAAAGATGTGAGAGAATAGGACCAATCAAGTGTGACTGTGGAAAAGTATGTATGGAACCGGAGGAGATAGCAGAGATACTCAATGAATACTTTGCTTCAGTATTCACTATAGAAAAGGATCTTGGCAATTGTAGGGATGACTTACAGCGGATTGAAAAGCTTGTGTATATAGACATTAAGAAAGGGAATGTGCTGGAGCTTTTGGAAAGCAACAAGTTGGATAAGTCTCCGGGACCTGACAAGATGTACCCCAGGCTACTGTGGGAAGGGAGGGAGGAGATTGCTAAGCCTCTGTCAATGATCTTTCCATCATCAATTGGGATGGGAGAGGTTCCAGAGGATTGAAGGGTTGCAGATGTTGTTCCCTTATTCAAGAAAGGGAGTAGAGATAGTCCAGGAAATTATAGACCAGTGAGTCTTATTTCAGTGGTTGGTAAGTTGATGGAGAAAATCCTGAGAGGCAGGATTTATAAACATTTGGAGAGGCATAATATGATTAGGAATAGTCAGCATGGCTTTGTCAAAGGCAGGTCATGCCATACGAGCCTGATTGAATTTTTTGAGGATGTGACTAAACACATTGATGAAGATAGAGGAGTAGATGTGTATGGATTTCAGCAAGGCATTTGATAAGGTACCCCATGCAGGAAGCATGGGATCCAAGGGGACATTACTTTGAGGATCCAGAACTGGCTTGCCCACAGAAGGCAAAGAGTGGTTGTAGATGGGTCATATTCTGCATGCAGGTCCGTGACCAGTGGTGTGCCTCAGGGATCTGTTCTGAGACCCCTTCTCTTCATGATTTTTATAAATGACCTGGATGAGGAAGTGGAGGGATGGGTTAGTAAATTTGCTGATGATGGGGGTGTTGTGGATAGTGTGGAGGGCTGTCAGAGGTTTTAGCGGGACATCGATAGGATGCAAAACTGGGCTGACAGTGGCAGATAGAGTTCAACCCAGATAAGTGTGAGGTGGTTCATTTTGGTAAGTCAAATATGATGGCAGAATATAGTATTAATGGTAAGACTCTTGGCAGTGTGGAGGATCAGAGGGATCTTGGGGTCTGAGTCCATAGGACACTCAAAGCTGCTGCGCAGGTTGACTCTGTGTTTTAAGGCTGATTTATACTTGTGCGTACTAGCTTACGCTGTAGCCTACGCAAGTGGGCTACACCATTGTGAGCATTTATACTTGTGCATTGGTGTGTCTACATCACTCTGCAATTCACCGCCAAAACGCTAGTTGGCTGTGGGGTTTCTATGCCACTGTGTTGAGTTTCTTCGTGTTGAAACTCAACATGAAGAAACTCAAAACTTCAAACAATGGCAACTCAAACTGAAGGAGGGTGAATTTTCTGTGTTTGTCCGGCCACTGAGGGACATGGACGAGGAAATGCATTTCAAATATTTTGGAATGTCGGCAGGTAGATTCGACGATTTGGTTCATCGTCTCCAACCATTTATTTCGCATCTAACCAATTTTCCCCTGGGATCAATAAAGTATGACCATGACTATGACTATCAGTGTACACGTAGTATACTCGGAGACTGGCAATCACCATTCGAGTTTTAGCTTCGGGTGGAAGTCAACAGGCTGTAGCAACTAGCTACAAACTGGCGTCAAGCACAGGGTCCTCCATAATTTCGGAGGTCTGTAAAACTTTATGGAAAGCATTGCAGCCAGAGTTCCTTCCCTGCCCTTCAGTTGCCCAATGGGAAGCTATTGCGGCGTAGGAAGAAATGCGATGCTACCAAGTGGACCAATCACACTTGTTAAGGTCTGCATCACCGCGATGCGAGGTTACATTTTGGGAGAGGTGCGTGTTAGGCTATGGCATAGGGTTCGGCGTAGAGTACAGCGTAGGGTACGCTGCCACACCATACGTACGGCGTACATTTGACGCACAAGTATAATCAGCCTTAAGAAGGCATATGGTATGGAGCATTGGCCTTCAACAACGTGGGATTGAGTTCAAAAGCTGAGAGGTATTGTTACAGCTATATAGGACCCTGGTCAGACCCCACTTGGAGTACTGCTCTCAGTTCTGGTCACCTCACTACAAGAAGGATGTGGAAACTATAGAAAGGGTGCAGAGGAGATTTACAAGAATGTTGCCTGGATTGGGGAGCATGCCTTATGAGAATGGGTTGAGTGAACTCAGCCTTTTCTCCTTAGAGCATCAGAGGATGAGAGGTGACCTGATACAGGTGTATTAGATCATGAGAGGCATTGATCGTGTGGATAGTCAGAAGCTTTTTCCCAGGGCTGAAATGGCTAACACGAAAGGGCGCAATTTTAAGGTGCTTGGAAGTAGATACAGAGGAGATGTCAGGGGTAAGTTTTTTATGCAGAGTGGTGAGTGCGTGGAATGGGCTGCCGGCAATGGTGGTGGAGGCAGATACAATAGGGCCTTTTAAGAGACTCCTGGATAGGTACATGGAGCTTAGAAAAATAGAGGGCTATGGGTAACCCTATATAATTTCTAAAGTACATGTTCAGCACAGCATTGTGGGCCGTAGGGCCTGTATTGTTCTGTAGGTTTTCTGTGTTTCTATGAAAGATATGTTTTAATCTTCATTAGATCATCCAAATGTTCCACTCCTCGTCTGTTTTTGGATTTGCATTTGATTGAATTTATAAGGCTGAATCCACATTTGCAGTTGACACTAGAAGCTTGAAATCTTCCAGCAATGTCAACAAGAATTGACAGTTCTTCAAATTTTTGTTTTGACTTGACAGCATCAGCATTCAGTGGCACAGTGATTTATTTACAATGGCCTACTGACTTCCATTCTGTGTTTATTATTACAATTTGTAACAGTGTTTTAACTTGAAACACTGACAATGTAAATTGTTTGAAGCACTAAAATGATTCAAAGTAAAGATCGTGATATGTTTATTATTTAGAACATTTAAGGGTTGTATTAACATAATTACAGGGTATTTCACAATTATATCAACATAGATTTAAAAATTATATTAACTTACTGTAATTTCAAAATTATGTTAATATTATATAAAAGAAAATTCCAGCTGCGAAGCAACAAAGGTTCTGTGTGTGGGAGCTTTTCAGTTACTGCGCGGCTGAGCATTTGCACAGCTTAAAGAGAACAGTGGTTCACACTCATTTTTCTAAAGTCAGAACAGTATAAACCACCCTTCTCCTCCAAGTCATCAATAATTTAACTTCCTATCAACCAACATTATAAGTATTCCTATCACAAACAAGAGAAATTCTGAAGATGCTGGAAATCCAAGCAACACACACAAGATGCTGGAGAAACTCAGCAGGCCAGGCAGCGTCTATAAACAGTCGACGTCTTGGGCCAAGACCCTTCATCAGAACAGAAGAATCTTATCAATTTGCATCTTTAATACACCCAGTTTACTGACCATGCACAGAGAATAGGGATAAAAATTCTGAAGAGTCATAACTTTAAAGTAATTTTATCTAATTCTTGACTAGTTAGTACCTTGTTGTGAGGATAGGGAGCCATTTGGCATGTATCCTGCCAAACCATCTAGGTGTTGTGTATGTTCTGATGATATCACTCCTCCTTTCTACTTGAATTGTTCTTCTTTTGATAGTTCTCATTTTCAGAATAGTTTGGTAGACCTTTGTTGTATATTCCTCAAACCAAACATATTCTTTCTTGGATGAGGTCCACGCACTGCATATGAGGTCTCACCAAAACTGATCATTTCAAGAACACAAATTTTTTATACGTCCTTCTCTTGCTTTGATGGCATAATAATGATCGTAAGTCCAACACAAATGATAATTGGTAGATTCTAATCTTGCTTCTTTTAATTTTGTTTTAGGTTTATGACCGAGTGGCCAAAGAAGGAGTGCTGCCAATGAACCAACGACTGTACCGATTAATAACCCACTGTGGTCCTGTGGCTGGCTGCATTTTTGCTTTAGTTGCTGTTTTGGACTTCTTTTTCTTGTTGGTCCTGAGGTGTTTAGTTCCAGATGATACAATTGACATTGCTGTCGATGCTACAGGTGTGAATGGAGCTTGGAAACAACAGGGACTTTCAACAATTATAAAACATAAGAAAACTCCATCTTATACTGAAAGAGGCAATCACAAAGTGCAAGTCTGATGCTCTATTGAATTAAAAAAAATTTATAGCAGCTTTTGTATGACAAAGCATCAGCTTATCTTATTATTGAAGTAGCCATTATAAACTTGAGTTGCATAGAAATAAATCAGATTTGATGTGCAATATGAATGAAAAAGTAATTAATATTTCTTTATTGATATAATTGCTGCTTCCTTAAAGGTGTGAAGCTTTGATTTTTTTTTTATTTTGTACTATTGATCACTTACTTTCTGCCTGTTACACCACTGGTGCTTAAAGCGGCATGCCAGAATAGCTCTCTGAATCATTGAGGCACGCAAGCCTCCGAACCGCGACAAGGTAGTGGTCCTCTTGGAGGACTATTGATAATGTGCTGTAAAATAGAAATATTATCGCTTGTAATTCTGCAGAGTTGGTTTTGAAGATACAGACCACTAATTCAGTCAATTAATTTAAAGTAAACAGTATGCCAGTAAAGTTGTATCATTGGAGAGGGTCCAGAGGATGTTCATGAGAATGATCCTGGGAATGAAAGTGTTAACATATCAGAAGCTGTTTATGGCACTGGACCTGTACGCGCTGGAGTTTAGAAGAATGAGGGGAGGGATTTTATTAAAACCTATTGAATATTGAAATTGAGGTCGAGTGAATGTGGAGAGGATGCTTCCTATAGTGGGGAAGTCTTGGACCAGAGGACACAGCCTCTGAATACAATGATGTTCCTTTAGAACAGTGATGAGGAGGAATTTCTTTAGACAGAGGGTGATGAGTCTGTGGAATTTATTGCCACGGACAGCTGAAGGGGCCAGATCTCTGGGTATGTTTAAAGCAGAGGTCGATAGGTTATTGATTAACAGGACATCAAAGGATATTGCTAAAAGGCAGGAGAATGGAGTTGAGAAGGATAATCAACTGCCATGATGGAATGGTGGAACACTCTCGGGTGGCCTTTTTCTGCTCCTATGTCTAATAGTCTTATTTACATTCAAGTTATTGCATAATTCTGATTTATAGCACAAATAAGATCTTACATGATCAGGATAAGAATGCATTTTCATTTTTCAGATTTTTTAATTGTTACCAATATATTAATGTTGTTAAGCTTTTGTATTAAATTACTTGAGATCATTATTCGGAGATTTGATCTGCAGTGCATGGTCTTTTCCTATAACGTCCAAGAATTGGAAATGTGCAGAATTCAACAGAGGACCACAACATGAATGAGGAAGGGGAAAATAGAATATGAGAGTAATCTTATCAAACAAACAAACAAAAATAGTAAAATTTCTATGGTAATGTAAGAAGGAAACAATTAGAAAAACATGTAGGTTGCATACAGACTGAAAGAGAAATTGTATTGAGGGGGTAAGGTATGCTCGAGAAGTTAAACAAATATTTTATGTCTATCTTCATGGATGCATAAAATCCCAGGAATTGATAAAGGATAACTGGTTAAAATGAATGAGGATCTGAAAGAAAGTGTTGTTAAAAAGATGAAAACTTGTACCTTGGGTCTCTGTTCAACAACACCCTCAGGGACTCTGCTATTCACTGTCTTTAGCCTGCCCTGGTTTAACTTCCCAAAATATATCACTTTGCACTTGTCGAAGTTAACTTCAATCTGCCATTCCTTTGCCCACTTTCATGATTGATCAATATCCTATAGTAACTTTAAATTAACTCTTACCTTTAATTTACCTTTGTGTTTATGTTATTGAAGCCTTTTAAATTCAAATGCAACTAGTTTGCTCTTATCAATTCTGCTAGTTACGACCTCAAAATAAAATGAGATTTGTCAAAGATGACTTCCCTATCATAAATCCATGTTGACACTTGTCAGCCTATTATGTCCCAAGTGTTTTGTTTAAATTTCCATTATAGTAAATTCCAGCATTTTCCATTCCATGTATTTTGGGCAAAATGTTCTGGGGTTTATCATTAGCTTTCTCCATCTCTTAGGTAATGAAGTTACTTCCAACCTGTGGGGATTATTGTGCCATCTATGGATTTTTGGAACAAGATGGGTAATGAATGTACTATCTTCATATGCATTCCATTTAGAAGTCTTGGATGCAGGTTATCTGGTCCTGGGGAGTATCATCTTTCGATCCCTTTAATTTCTCCAGTGCTAATAGTTTTCTAATGCTAACTGAATCACCATTTCTAGATATTACTTAAACATTCATTTTCAACTCTATTACTGATTTGGTTTGTATTGCCTGTATCTAATTGAGGTACTTCACTGACATGTACCTCTGATTTATATATACAGTGAATTGATTGCTACTTTGGAGTTTGTGTGCAACAGCCATCAAGATTTCCACCTCTTTTTGTTGTGAGGTGTCTGTGGGAGAGAAGGCAGATTGTTTGAACTCGTATATAAACCCTGTCATGGAAAAATCCCAAGAATGGTGCCAATGTTATGGAAACATTCAGAACCCATTTATAATTACCCCCACCTCACTATACATCACAGCTCTGCCTTTGCTTCCTCCACAATCAACTATTCTGGCTCATCTGATATGCCAAGATCTCCATAAACTTCAGGACAACTAAAACCACTGCTGTGAACTAACTTGGATTGTCAGATTTAGGCATTACCCTACTTCTAACTGGAGTAACAAGCAAAATTTGGAGTGAAAAATTATTATTATTCCCTTTCCAATATCTCATAAATGTTATAATCCTCTGAGATATGTACTCCTGTAGTCGTGTTTTTTTGATTCTGAATTTACTTTTATCACCTCCAGCCTCTGTGATCTCAGCATATATTCACTCTCCCTTCTTCCTACTGCCCACTACTTCTTCCTCTATTCTCATACTCTTTCTTCCCAGTTTTTCTTCCATCCATTTCAACCCTTTCCTGTTTTCTAATGATTCTGTCTGCTTTTCCCTTTATCTCTTGCTCCCTTCTCCCCTTCCCTCACTTCCTGTTCCTTTCCTCAACATTCTTCATTTCTTCATCCTCCTTCATTTCTGACTTCCCCTCTCCACGCCCATCTCTATCCCTCCATTCTACTCCTCCCTTCCCCCTTTTCCTTTATAGTTGTCAACTTCACGCCACCAATCCCAGAGTCTCCACTGACTTGATGAAGGGTTTCAACTCAAAACGTTGACTGTCTCATTTCCCTGGCAGACCCACTGAGCTCTTCCAGTATTTTGCATTGCTCCACCTTCTTTCTCTGTTCCCTCACTTTTGTTCCTCCTCCAACATTTGGTCTCCCTTTGCTTATCCATCCCTCTGCTCTCCATCATTCCCTCAACTTATTTCCCTCTCTCTAATCCACGCACTTTCTCTCTAAACTATAACCTTACCATTCCTCTCTTTTGTACCTTTTCCCACTCTTCTCTCTGCTCTCCAATCCCTCCCTTTCATCCTATATCTTCACTCACCCAATTTCCCCTCTCTTATCTGCCCCCTTCTCAATACTTCGTTGTCACTATTTTAACCAATCTTTTGTTAACCCGCTCCATGAATCCTGCTGAAGGGTCTCGACCCTAAACGTTGACTCTACTTTTTTTTTCCATAGATGCTGCCTGGCCTGCTGAATTCCTGCGCACTTTGTGTGCATTGTTTGGATTTCCAGCATCTGCAGATTTTCCCTTGTTTGTGAAATCTTGTGTTTTTTTTTGTGCCAAATACTTGCACTGTGATGTGCCCTGAGGTGTTTACCAAATTAAAGCGTTAGAGAAAAAAAGCAGAAATAGTTACAATTTGACAGGTTAGAGTGCACCTGTGAAAAGAGAATCTTTGACCACCTTCGATCCGTGAGGGGTCCTGAAGAAGGGTCTCGGCCTGAAACGTCGACTGTTTACTCTCTTCCATAGATGCAGTCTGACCTGCTGCATTCCTCCTGCGTTTTGTGAATGTTGCTTTGGTTTTCCAGCATCCGCAGATTTCGTAGTGATTGTGTTGTATCTTTATCTCTAATCGCTGCATGATATGCCAAGTAGTTGCTGCTTTTTTATATTTTATTTCATATTTTACAGCATTTGCAATGTTTTATTCTAGGTGGTAAAGATACATTTGCACAGAAATTATACACAGCTGGTCTCTAGGTGGCGGTATTACCGATTTTCCAGAATCGGGAAGGAAAGTGAGAAGTACCTCACTAATATGGCGGAAGGCAAGTATCCGGGACATCAACAACTGTTCCGCATAGATAAGTTGCAGCTTTTCCCTGACCTCACTAACATGGCGCCGGCCGGCATTGTGACCAATGGGGAGATGCGTTCCCGGACATGAGCTGGAAGTTTTTTTTCCCCCACGTGGTGGTAACGAGGTAAAATATGAACTCGCATACGAGTGTGTAAAATTCATTCTACAAATTATTTTAAAAAGCGAAAGGTGAATCAGATGATGAAGTGTGCGGGAGAGATGGGGCGGAAAAACATAGGAAGGAGAAAATACACGAAGGAAGCGGGTTATAGATAAAGTCGAGTTTTGCTGTAGAGTTAGGGCTTGAGGGAAGCTAAATGCTGAGAGTCTTGGGACGTATGCAGTAGAGGAGGCGAATAACAAATTTAGGAGTAACTTTTTCTGCCTCGTTCACTTCTCACTCTTGCAGTGCACCCTCAGCTTCTGCAGTGTTCTACCTCGGCAAAATATCTGACATGCTCAGTTCTGTAGAAACAATCGATTTCTGTTAAGCCGCACGCCCGCCATAAGATTAGGACTGTATTGAAGATTAGTAGATACGGGAGTCTACGAAGTGGGGAGAATAGTTTTGCATGTGAGGGTAACATCTGGCGTTGAAACAGGGCTGCAGCTGAGCTCAGCGAACATCCTGCTGATATTCGGGCTTTGTTGTGCGTTAGGCAGAAAATGTGAGTGTCGCTCATACCCTGAACCTTGCTCTACTGTGTCCGTTAAACACAGGGTTAATTCACTGCCTGCAGTTCAGTTAATCGAAGCTGTTAGCTCTGAGCATCTAATGAGTAACTTATGACTTAATAATGAGGAACTCGTGTTGCTTATTCAAGCACGGTTGGGTTCAGTATTAACTTCTGCTGTATTGAGGGTACATCATTGTGTGTGTACAGATTTGTGATTTTGCCTGTAATCCTCCCTTCAACCTCTTTTTATGTACCCTACCGGCTGACTGAGCCCCAAAATACCTAACCTTTCTCAACAATTTGTTTGCTCTTGGCTCTCCTTTCACTCTTTCTCTGGCCTTCCCACTACCCACCTTGCCCTCTGACTTCCCTCCCCTTCTCAACCCTGTATTAGGTGTTGTATGGGTTTCTTGTCTTGGTGAGTCATGGACCTTTTGTGTTTCAGTCCGCAATGGTTGTTCTACACTTCTACACGAGCCCTAAGGAGATCCCACCATTGGAAGTGGGGAAGAGCCTGTTCCGGTATGGGGACCATCATGTGAAGAAGATTGAACATGTAACTCAAGAACTCTGCTTCAATGTGAATTGGACAGGTGTGTTTATGTTGGGAGAGTGTTGCCTGGGAATGAATGATTTTGGAGAGAGAGATTGGGATATGTATTGTGTCTAAGGGTGAGGAGTTAGGGAGGGCAAAGCAGTATGTCTGGTTCTCAGGATTTGGTACATTTTAGTGAGGGATATTCAGGGGAATAGGGTGTTGTATTGGTCATTTTGGGGTGTGGTGATGAGGAAAGACTGCAACATGGCAGAGATGGTGTTGATGAAAGATGTACATAATGTCTTTAGGACTTGGGTGGTGGGCTTGGCATGTCTTGAAGAGAGTGATGCTGCTCATCCAGAGAGGGTAAATGATTTTGGATTGGGCTCCAAAATATTTGAAGTGATTGGTTCAGGGTAGTTACACTGTCACTAAAGTGTCAAGAACAGGAATATAAGGTGTAAGAGAAAGATATAAGAGGCAGGCAGCATTTCAGATACAAGGGGAAGGTTGCACTATATTGCAAATAAAATGTTGGGAGGAGAGAGTATAGAGTGTTGGAGCTAAAATATATTGTGGGTAGCTGAGGATGAACTGGAGTGCCATGCCGATGCAATGTTTTGGAGATAAAATGCCAGGGATAAGCAATATAAGAAATAGCAGTAGGTCATTCAGCCCCTCTGCCTGTACCATTCAATGAGGTTGTGGCTGATTTTCCCTTAATGTAACTTCCTTATATTTTCATATTCCTTTGATTCCCTTAATTTCTAAGTATTGATAAGTGTTATTAAATACTTGCCTTCTAAGCCTCTACATCCCTTTTAGGTAGAAAATTCCAAAGAAATTTCTCCTTATCCCGTCCTGAATGGCCAAACTCTTGACTTGAGATGGTGACCCTGATTCTAGACATACCAGCTCGTGGCTGTAGAAGCATCTGTGGGGTATTTGGCCTGTTTCGCCCATTCCACCATTCCATGAGATCACAGCTGATGTCCTTTATTTTACCTCGATAGTACTTTACAGAACTAGCTCCATTTCTCTGAATTCCATTAGCATCTGTTATCTCCCATATTGTAAGAAGTCTCAGACACACTTAAGAATATTTTTTGCATTTCAATGAAATTATCACCCGTTCTTTACATTTAAAAATTTAGGCCCATTCTGTTTTAATGTTTCTCTAATCCAGTCTGGTAGGATTTCTGGGATATGCATGCCATATCTTTGAGATGACTTGTCTGGGAGGTAGGTGCAGTGCATTGAAAGTAATATATCGGTGGGGCAGGGGGGGGTCTACAATGTCTCAGTGAGAGTTTGTTGGGAGGGTTGCAATTCATGGTGAGGGATTATTGAATTTGTCTGGATCTGAGGGCCCAGTCAGAGCAGTGCAGTGTCTGTGCATCAGTAAGAGGGCCGCGCTGAATTGAAGGGTGAGGCATTGGTTAAAGGAATGTCGTAGGCCAAGAGAGGAGATGTTGTCTTGGAGAAGCTGGGGTTGCTCTCCTTATAATGGAAGAATTTGTAAGAGATAATTAAGATAATTTAAGAATAGGACGGGTGTGGACAGAGTAGATGGAGAGAAACAGTTCCCAGAGGCAGTGTATACACTTTGGGGAGATGGACCAAAAATGATAAAAGAGAAACTTATACACAGTAAATGGTTAGTGTGTAGAAAGCACTGCCAATGTCAAGTCAGTTATGGTGTTCATAAGGGAGCTGGATATTAATCCTAAAGGAAAACGTTTGTAGATGATAAAGGGAGGACTATTGTACTTCATTAATATATATTAAAAAAAATAGAATGTGTTTAATAGGTTGAATAGCCTCATTCTGTTCATAATGAGATTTGGGTGGTGGGGGAGACACAGGATAACAATGTAGTATTCCTTTTAACTGTTAACTTGGGGGGCGGGGGAAAGAGAAGGGGTTGCACAATCAGCTCCAGGGGAGTGTGTAAGAGATGAGGTGTGTGAGGAAGAGGTGCATCATACCAAGCATATGTTGTCAGGGAAGGAGCTGCAGCCTTGGGGGAACTAAGGCCAGTGCATCAAGAGATTGTACAGAAGGCAACGAAGTAGATGTAGGTGGTGTTGAAGAGAGGGAGGTAAAATGTTTCTGGGAGGGGGGCTGACTGGGCAGAGGGGTACACTGAGTGGAACTACATAGGAGAGAATGTTCAGGGTACAGGTTTTGAGGTACCATGCAATGTATAGGGGAGAAAGGTGACAAGCATTGTTTCTGTATAGCAGATAAGATGTTGGGTAGTTGAGAAATGTTATTAAGATGTCAGGGTGAAGATTGCAACGTATTGGAGAAAGGGCCCTCCTGGTTTACTTGTCTACCATCTTGTTCCAGTCCTCCTCTGCCTGACCACCCTCCCCCTCTAAGCTACATGTTGCTCCATCTTCCTTCAGCTCCAGTCTCCCCAGCTCCACAGGACAGACAGAAGCTTGCATGGATTTTCCAATATCCCTTCAATTCTGGGAACATTTCCACAGAGCCCTTCCTCAAGGAGCAGGATGGAGATTTGCTGGTGGAGATTGGGCCTAGGTGAGTCAACAAGTGGAGTTGGAACATTTTGTGTTGTGCATATATGCACAGGTACAAATTTAATTCCTTATTGTGAACGGAAGTGACTACGTTTCTTTGTTCATTTTTGTATATAAAGCAGTGATCCAGTGACAGTTCTGATGATGGGTCTCAGCCTGAAATTGTCCATTCCTCCCCTCACATCCCCCATAGATGATGCCGGACTTGCTGAGTTCCTCCAGCATTTTCTGTGTTGATCTAGTGAGTGTATGTGTTTGTTAATAGTGGTTCTGTGTGCTTGCACATATGCAGGAGAGGCTGTATATGTGAAGACACCTGTAGGTTGATTGGGAACTTCTTATTCTGGTGCTAGTTCTTCAGATTTGTGGCCTGGTTATTGTTTGCTCATTGCACTCTCGATAAACTTTTTTTCCCCATCTCAGATTGAACTTCTCCACAGCGTGGTCGACAAATGCCGTGTCCATCTGTCACTCCATTGGGTTAACAGAGGTGGATCGCATTGAGTGCTCACGTCGGTATCTGCTGAAGGTAAGTCATGCAGAAGGTCAGCAGCAGATGCAGTTGTGTGTTCCCAGGAAATGGATGCCAGTTTCCCAGTACAGGTGTGCAGACAATCACGTGCCAAAGACCCACCACTGGGCACCTGGCACAGTCTCCTTCACTGGGATTCGAGTGGGTCTTAAATTCCTCCCCTCCCTTCCATTGTTCCTTGGCAGTCTGTAGCAAACCATATCACTCATTCGTGTAGGTGCTGTGCTCTGAGTGTGCCTGCTCTTGGGTGTATGTTGTTAATGTTGCTGGTATTGCTAAATATTTGTAGATACATAATTTCAAAGGACTGGATGCAGCTGCCTTGGGTGAGCTGGTTGCTGACTTTTACGATCGGATGACAGAGTGTGTGTATCAGCGACCCATTGAGACTTTCCAAGTGTCAATCCAGCCATCACAGGTGAATGAAGTGGACGTGTTGAACGGGGGGAAGGATGCACTGGAGAAAGCAAACCGTGAACTGGGTGAGTGCAGGGGCTGGTCTGGGGGAGGGAAGGGGATTCAATGAATTGAGTGGCATCATCTCATGCTTTAAGTATTGTTCAGAGCTTGCAGGAACGTTAGAGTATACTTGGAGGGTAAGAATACTGGTGTCTGGACTGAGGGACGGTGGGGAGGTGTTGTCACTATTGCTGAGAAACCCAGTATTGATCTACCTTTTTGGAGCTAAACATCACTGTCTGTTCTCTACAGGTCTAGCTTTTGACTCATGGGATCTGGATTTTTACACAGGATTGTTTCAAAAGGTGGGCCGGAATCCCACTAGTGTGGAGTGTTTTGACCTGGCGCAGTCCAACAGGTGAAACCCTAGTCACTGTTAACTATCAATGTCCTCCTCTACTCACTCCTTTGTGAATCCCAAACTAATCCCAGTGAACCACTCCATCTTCTTGCTTTGTATCAAGCCAGTAAACTAGTTTCACTGCATTAACGTTATCTTTGATGCTCTGTATCAATTACAGATTAACCCCATTGTCCAGTTATTTTCCTTTAGCCTGTATTATGCAATGTGGCTCAATATCTGTGAAGTATTGTCTTCAAGTCTGGGACTTTAAACAAAGTTGCAGCTTTCTATTTAATGAAAAAGCCATAGGATTGAAAATACCCTATATATTGTTTGTTCTGTGTATAAAGTTCATTGTCGTTCAACCTCACACATGTCAAAAGCTAAACAATGTTCCTCTGGAACCAAGATGAAAGACACATGTATCACATACAGCACATAAAGTAATAGGTTAAAAATGTTCTGCAGATGTACAAGTGGACATAAAATGCATTTGTGACATGCAGTTAAAAATACAACAGTATTACTGTCATAAATAATGTGTACTGGGTGGTAGCAGGATGTTAGAAGTCTCACCGCCTGGGGGAAGAAGCTGTTACCCAGCCTAACAGGTCCTCCTCCTTCAGCTGCGGTACCTTTTGCCTGATGGTCAGAGGTCAAAGAGATTATGGGACAAATGTGGATAGAATTGGGGTGGGGAGCGTTGCTTATCTCAATCTTCTGAGGAAGTGGAGGTGCTCCTGTGCTTTTTTGACTAAAGAGGTGTTGAGGTACCAGGTGAGATCCTCCGTGATATGCACCCCGAGAAACTTGGTGCTCCGGACTCTCTCCATAGAGGAGCTGTTGATGTGCAGTAGGGAGTGGTCAGCCTGCACCTTCCTGAGGTCCACAGTATAATGGGAATCTGCAGTAATCTGGCAAGTTCGATTGTAAATTTATCTTCTCAATCTTATGAGGGGGTTTGGGCTAAATTATGTTCTGAATGCATTTAAATTTTGGAACAAAATCAAAGACCAGAAGAATTAGCATTATCAAATAAAAGATTATAATAAACTAAGTTAGAATCAGCCTGGCAATGAATGTATTGTGAAAAGAAATAAAAACTATAGTCATTGGGAATCTGAAGCAAAAACAAAATGCTGGAAACAGTCAGCAGGTTGGGCAGCATCAGTGGAAAGAGAATTGGATGTCATTTCCAACGATTTTGTTAGAGCTACAACACCAACGTGTTATACCTCTATTTGAATGGTGGAAATTCATGGTGACCATATGAGTAAAGCATTAGGGAGTGGAGAGAGTCACCTAGCCCGTTTGTTCCAGGAGGCAGTTACACCCACTGACCTGTACTGCAGAACTGGTCAATTCAAAGGGGGGTGACTTTGGACAAGTGTGAGCCAAGTTATGCTTGAGTTATGTAGGACATACTGTAGGTCAGATTGTATCTGGGGTGCTTTGATCTCTTTATTTTTAGAAGGATTGGAAGCAATTGAGAGAAGGTTTAGGAGATAAATAGAATATACAGGTTGGTTTATGAAGGTTAGAACCTTAGACTTGTGTGGATTGGAGTTTGGGAGAGTGAAAGGGCATTTGATTAAAGCGTAAGATCCTGAAAGTGGGGCGGCGGGGTGGGGGCGGTCAGTCTTCACAGGGTGGATATGGAAAGGACATTTCCTCTTGTGGCAGAAAGGGCAAACTATTATTTTTAACACTTTCCCAGTGATGCTTCATCGCTATATTTTTCCATCTATATTTCCTCATTTCTTCCCCCCACCCCCACTCTCCTTGATGGTTACCATCCCTTGACAGTTCCCAAAGGTGGAGTTTCACAAGTTGTTCTTGCTATAAAACCGGTTTGTTTCTGCAGTGAACACAGCCGCCATTGGTTCTTTAAAGGGCGCTTGGTGATTGATGGAGAAGCCAAGGAGAAAAGTCTCTTTGATCTGATCATGAAGACGCAGGATTACAGCAACAAGAACAACATTATCAAATTCTGTGACAATAGCAGGTGAGTCAAGTCAAAGGAGCAGTAGAGTGGAACAAAGGGAAGGGGGGAGCAGAGAAAAGGGGGGCTACATGAAGATGTCGGAGGAGGTGCTCGGAGATAAGTTGAAGGAGAAACATTTGAGAGATACAAGAAAGATTTAGAGTTGAGGGATGTGGGATTTGGAAGGGATATGCTAGTGAGTGGCTGAGGGTAAGTGGGAGGTAAGGTTAAGGGGTGAAGCCTGTTTAGAGAAAGGTGGTGTGTAGAAGGGAGGTTTGAGGACATTGAGGAGAGAATTGGGAGTGACAGAAGGGAGATCATTGGTGGGGTAATAGGATGGGGGTTCAGCAAGTTAAGCAATTAGAAGAAAAGGGTACAAGGATGTGGTTTAGGAGACAATCTGAGGATTCTGGGTGGAGAAAGGATGGTAGGAGGAGAGTGTCACTTTTGGAATGGTTACAAGGATGGAAATGTGGAAAGAATGGGGAGATGGTATTGAGGGTGAGGATAAGGGGGTATGTGAGGCAGGAATTAGGAATGTTGGACAGTCAGTTAAAAGTGGGAGAGAACTGCGTGATTAGAGATTTCATGAGCATGAAGTTTATTTTGTCTTTCTCCACAGTGCTATTGAAGGCAAAAGTGTTGAATCTCTCTACCCCAGCAACGGATCTCAAGCCAGCAACATAGAGATTCATAAAACCAAGAGGCATATAATCTTCACTGCTGAAACACACAACTTTCCCACCGGTCAGTGTTGATGTGAAGGAGCACCACAGCTAAAGAGGCTGGATTCTCCTGATCGAGCATTCTTGCACCCACAGCTCTATCTCATTGGGTTGATGTCTTCCATTGTTTCAGGTGTGGCTCCATTCAGCGGTGCAACTACAGGAACAGGAGGTCGGATACGGGATGTCCAGTGCACGGGTCGAGGGGCACATGTGATTGCAGGGACAGCTGGTTACTGCTTTGGGAATCTGCTCTATCCAGGTGTGCTTTGTAGTCTAGCTACAGTTTATCTCTGAATGGTATTAGTGAGCACTGAATCATTTGGGGGGGGGAAGGGGGAAGAGAAGAAAGTGGAAGCCATTTGCCCCACCAACCAAAAAATGCCATTTCTAGCTCATGGTTAGCTGCCCTGTAGGCTATTGCACCGTCCAAAGTAATATGAGTTTGTGTCTTCACCTATTTTTCAGACCCTGTGTCTTGACTGGTGGTATGATAAAGTTTTACAGCATGGTAACAGCCCTTCGGCCCATCTCATCTATGCTGGCCACTGTACCTATCTACACTAATTCCACTTACCTGCATTAATTCCATATCTCTCTGGCCTGCTCTTTCAAGTGCCTGTCCAGGTTCCTCTTTAAGCAATTGTTAGGGTTCCTGCCTCCCCTATCTACTCTAGCAGTACATTCCAGATACTATGTATGAAAAATCTCCCTTTTTCCTTTAAAGCCTTCTCTTTCTCTCCTACTCTGATTTTAGACATGTCTACCATGGGAAATGAATGCTGGCTATTTACCCTACCTGTGGCTTTCATCATGTCACCTGTCGCCCTCCTTCACTTTAGGGAAAATAGACCCAACCGATCTCATCTCCTGTTATTCATGGCCTCCAATCCAGGCAACGTCCTTGTGAATCTTTTCTGCATCCTGTAGCTTAAACACATTGTTCCTATTGTTGCCTATCAGGGCTGCATGCAATACTCTTGGTTAAAAAGTTATTTAAGATTACAAGGTAGGGGAACAGGAATATCACTGAAATTCTCAAGGTCTGCCTGTGTCCTTTGTATGTGTTAGTTTTTGAAAATGTGATGAAATCCCCTCTGGTGCCTTAATCTGCTTCCTATTATGCAGCCTAACTGGTATTTTATACATTTCTAGCATGGCATCTCTTGTATTCTGTGCCTCAGCGAACAGGCTAATTTTTTCCTTTTCCCTTTCGATCACTTGGGGCTTCCTTCTGAGGTCCTATGGACGTGTGTTCCCCTGTTCCCATTGATCCATTTATCATGAGATCTCTGGCCTCACCCAGAGCATGACCTCACAATCTTCAGAAATGACCACCTTCCTAAAACCTCGTATGCTATTTCTCTTCTCTCAGCTGCTGCCTGACCTCCCATGTAATTCCATATTATCTATTCTGCTTGGAAAATCTACGGCTTTTTTTTTCTTGCTCTTAACTATAGTTTCCGTCTGCAAATTTTTAAGTGGTGGCTGCTGCAATTACATCCAAATCATTAATAAATAAATGAAGCAAAGAATTCAACAGTCCTGTTGTGGAATCCCAATATAAACAGCTTTGTCGTCACTTAAAATTTTTTAAATTTTTAAATCCATTGTTGTTCTTTGCTATTCACATTGTGTTTTTTTGGGCACAACTTCCCCACTAGCTTTTGCATCACATGAGGCTTTATCAAAATCATCATCAATTATACTGAGAGAGAAAATCATGGGTGTCTTATCGGTGTCTCAGTATTTGCTGTATGTATAGTACCTGTCGCTAACTAACAGAATTGAGTTGTAATGGTTGGAGTGCAGAAGTCTATTCAGCCTGTGCCCATGCTAGCTCTATGGTAAGAAAGATCCAGTTGGTCCCACCTCTCTTCCCCTCCCCAACTACCACTCTCCCGATATTCCAGGGAATATTTTCAGTATTGGATACTTTATCTATCTCCTTTCTGGATACTGCAATTGAATCTGCACCTGCTACACTCTTGGCAGTGTTACGTACCCCGTAACTGGGTTGCCAAACCAGCAGAAATGAATCACTCAGTTGGAGTCTGGATTACTAGAACTAAGAAAGTTTTATTAAAGAAATAAGCAACACAGTGCTCTAATCCAAAGGATAATAAATACAACAGTTCAGCAATGATAAACACACATGTACACAGAAACTAGGATAATAGGATCAATCAAGCTCTATCGTTGTCTAGGGGTAAATGACCAGTTTCAAAGCGACGCAAAGTTCAGTTCAATTGAGTTCAGTTCAGTTCACAGTAATCACTGCCGTGGGGGAGAGGGAGAGAGAAAGCAAATGAATATTCAAAAACGGCTTCCACACAGACCTTCGATATTCCTCGCAGTCAGCTTTCAGGCGAGCCCTTGTAATGTCTTCTGAGGTCACCGACTGTGACCCCTCCGTTTCAGATACGATTGTTCCTCTGCAGTGAACCTGGCACCCAGGCAAGGGCAGACACACACCAGGTTCCCGCCGATCGTTCCTTTCCACCCTGTGCGTCTATGGCTTGGTCCCGCAACCAGCCCTCCAAAAACTCCCACCGACTTGTGGGAGACGCACCGCTTCCAGGGTCTCGTTACCTCGGGGTGTTGTGTGTGTCCTGCCTTAGCGGACCTGTCCCTTTCTATCCCCCTGCTGGGGTATCGCCTGTCCATCACACTTCAAACAGTTCAGGGTTCAAAAAGGAGCTGATCTTGACAGCTCTCAGACCGTGTCTCCTTCCGTTAAACTCTTCTGTCTCTTCATTAACATTTCCAAATGCTGCTCCTTTGTCTTCCTTATCTCTCTTTCTCCTGAAGACAGGTGGCAGATCAACTGTTGATCCCACTGGTGCCAGCACAGGACAGTTAACATCTTAATCTGTGTGTACTCTTTGTAACCCTCTTTCGTCACAGCAGTTTGTTTCAGGTCCCAACTTCTCATTATTTTTAGAAGGAAAAGGTTTTCCTTATTTTTGGTTTATTGTAGATTGCCATCACTCTGTGTCCCTGACTCTTGACCCTTTTTCAGTTCCTCTCTATCTTCAGTAAATTTGTTTACCAGATTCTCTGTTTCAAGGAGAACAACCGCAGATTCTCTGATCTGTACATATAATCAACATACCCAAAATAGTTTTAATAAATCTCTTCTGCATCCTCTTTAAAGCTAAACAACTTTTCTGAAGTATGACACTCAGAAACATCTCCTGGTGTGGCTGAACCAGTTCATCATGACTTATTTTTTTTATGCTTCTAATTTTAAACCTGTTAATATCCTATGCACTCTTCTCAGTGGTGTTAGTATCTGGTGCCTTTATCTGTCACTAAAGAAAACACCAGCAGAATATCTGATACCCACATCAAGTTTAAACTGTTTTGGTACCTGTTTATTGTCCATAACTACCAAAGCAGATTACGTTGGATCTACTTACATCACTGACTAAAACAGTGGTAGCCTTGGGACTTGGCCAGCTTCTGTTTTATTAGTGTGGCTGTCATAGAATAGATTTGTAGAATAATTGGACATCAAATCACTCGGTCCATTGAATCTTTGCAGTTTCCCAGTAGAATTATCCCATTGAGCTGTTCTTTTTGAATTGTACCACAAATCCATTCCCTCTCAAATACATAACTCCCTTTTTGAAGGCGGTGAAACTTGTGTGCAGCCCTGCTTACAAGTGGTGATCTCCTGATCCTAACAACTACATAAAAGCAACATGCACAAAATGCTGGAGGAACTCAGCAGACCAGGCAGCATCTATGGAAAAGAGTACAGTTGGTGTTTTGGGCCAAGACCCTTCAGCAGGACTGAACTACATAAAGCAAGATTTTCTTCCTGGCCTCTTTTGTCATTTGACCAGAATGTTAATTTCCACCCCCCCCACTGATCTTTGAACCATCATCCAATGGTAACAACTTCCCTCTAGCTATCATATTTAAAGCAGCTACATGCTCCTAAATTTATTCTGGGCTCGGTCTGGAACTTTCAAATCTTTCCTAATGTATGATCAAAATTAGACAGTCATTCACTTGTGGCCTATGGTGGGTTATGTTGGTTCAACCCTCCTGCTTTGTATTATGTAAACCTAGGTTCCGATACGTTTTCCAACTCAGTCTCTCAGCATTCCTTGCCATTTTTAGGAGTTAAATTAATGTCCACGTTCCTGTGTTCCTTGAAGTATGTCATTGAGTTTTCATTGTACTGTCTGATCTTTCTGCAAAACATATCTTTTCTGTCTTGTATTTGCCTCTTGTTTGGTCATTCAGCCATCCTATTTTGGCCTCTTGAAATCTGTTCCTCACTTAAAACTTTGTGTCAGCCATGTACCCATTTCCATCATTTGGCAATAGTCCCATTTCTGCCTTTAAGCCAATTTCATACCATGTTACAAATGACCCTACAATTTACAGGCCTTGGTTTTGCTCTTATGTGCGACTTTTTTGGCTGTCTTCTTTTCCAAAAAAGGTCGACATAACAAACATCTTTTGCATTCCTTTCTGTAACTTTGTTGACAAATTTAAGTTGCTTTGAGAGGAGCAGATCCAGTACCACCTAATCAATTTTCACCTGCTCCTTTGACTGAGATTTTGGCAGCATTCTCTTGCCATACACCTATGAGTATGGAGTGTACTCATTTTTGCCTTGTTCCTCAGCGCCATAATCATCCTTAAATCCTGTCTGCCGTCTACATTCTTATAAAAAGTCTTTTGGGCATCTTCCCATGGTTTTTATCACGCTATTTATTCACTTGTTTCTTTGCATTTCTCTCTTTCCCCCGCTCATAACTATATTCAGCCTGATTCTGATTGGTTATTCATAAAGCATTACATACTTCTCTGTCTTCTCTGTCACTTTCTCCTGTGCTGAACTTGCAATCTGATCATCTTGCCGTACACATAATAACTGTTTAAAGCTCAGGCCATCTTCTCTTGAGCTTTCAACTTTTGTCCTTCCTGCACATCCACATGAGATTGTAAAGTAGGTACACTTTAATTTGATGCTTCGGTTGTTGTTACAGGTTATGAGCTACCCTGGGAAGACCAAACTTTCACCTATCCTGGAAACTTTGCACGACCACTGGAAGTGGTGATTGAAGCCAGTAATGGAGCTTCAGATTACGGCAATAAATTTGGAGAGCCAGTCTTGGCAGGTAGGACCTGGTTCCTAGCAGCAGTGAGGAGCTGGGTGCATTGGATTTGCTTGGGGGCCTGGCAATTGATCTGGATCTGTTTGGAATCCATTTAACTGTATCTGGTTAGTAGCAGATAGAGCCTTGTATCTGTCTGAGCCTCTGCCTCTTGCCCCCAGTCAGCTGCTGCATCATGTTTCTCTTCCAGTGTGTTTGATTTACTTTTTATTCCAGGATTTGCCCGCTCATTTGGAATGATACTCCCCAGTGGGGAGAGAAGGGAGTGGATTAAACCCATTATGTTCAGTGCTGGTATTGGAACCATTGAAGATCAACATGTCCGGAAAGAACAGCCCGAACCAGGTGTGTCTTGTTTGGCTAATGCTGGGCAAGTGGTAGTAATGTCCATGTGCTTCTGTGCTTTGCTGGCGATTGTGGGTTTGGTTGAGAGTAAATTGGGCCAGAGTGTAGGTGATGTAGAATAAGGGGTGGTCTGATGATTGGCAAGGTGACTTTTGGTAGGAGTGTGGCTGGGCAAGAGGGCGATTAATTATCTGTGAGTGGACATGTGGGTTGTTGGGTACATGCCTAACTGAGTGTCTGGTATCGTTTAGCATTGGCCATTGGGTGGGATCGTAGGAGGGCACATATGCCTAAGGTTGTAGTCAAGCACATGGGAGCATTTGAACTAGGGCAATGCTCTTTGCCAGGGTAGCCAGGTGGATTGTACCCATTGACTTTCTTCTGGGGTGGGTATGCAGGATTGCAGTTAGGATTTGTGTGCAATAGATGGGTAAGACCGTAAGATATAGGCCCGTAGAGTCTACTCCGCCATTTCATCAAGGCTGATCCATTTCCCTCTCAGCCCCAATCTCCTGCTTTCTTCCCATAACTGCTCATGCCCTGACTAATCAAGAAGGCACCCACTGGGTGGATGTGGGTGTTCCCTTGGCTTCTTTTAGGATGTGTGATTGGAGGGCAGGCATCAGGAGTTGGAATGGTCATGGATATAGTTAAACAAGACATCAGGTGAGGGTGTATCTTGGAGATGCAGGTGGCGATGGGTGTGTTGCCCTTATAGGTTCAGGTAGGTTGGGCATGTGGTCTAATTGTGGTTTGGGAATATCTTTGGGTTTGGATATGTGTGTGTGGGTTCTGATGGCTTTGGGTTGGAGGTGGGAGTTGTCAATTTGTTCTCCATATGAGCATGACCCGTGTGTTGAGCCTATCCACAGCCCAAGTTCAGTGCCTATGTGACTGGACTCAGTCAATAGCCTCCAGTTATGTTATCTAACTCCTGGTTTGTGTCTATTTTCAGAGATGGAGGTGGTGAAGATCGGAGGCCCTGTGTATCGAATCGGTGTGGGTGGAGGGGCCGCATCTTCCATTCAGGCAAGATATGAAGTCAATTTATTCTTGTATGTGAAGTTAATCAGTGAGGGAGTGGGTACCAGTGTGAAGGAATTTGGCTGTGAGGGCTGCAGGTGAAGTACAGGCTGTGAGGGCAGAGCCAGCCACGATCTGCTGAATGAGGGTGCACATTCCCTTCTGAGGCTGTCAAAGCTTCATCAGAGAATAAAAGGAAACTGCCACTTGGACCATTGTGTCTTTGTCAGTGGAAGAAGTTATTCTATCCTGACACTGTTGGGCAGTTGAGTGTAGGGGTCTCTCTGCTCTTACGGTTGGACAGAGTTGAAAACTTTTCACATACCAAGGGTACAACCACTAGGTTTTCTGCAGTGTTGAGTGTTCTTAAAATTCCTCCTATTTTGGCTTGTCCGACTCTTATTATTTCAATATCTTTACCGTGAATTACTCCTAACTTGAATGCCATGCTGTGTTCCGACACTGCTTCAAGTGAACAAAGCTTCATAATTCAGCCTTTCCTTCCTTGGCTTCAAGTCCCGGTTTTTCCTCGCCTCTGTGCAGAGCTAGCCCAACTGTAACTGAGTTATACTCAACTGCCAGGATACTGTTCGAATGCCACTCCTTGCATTCCCTGAAACTGTCTAGAACTGCATCTCTCTCATTTCAGACATTTATCTTGAACCTCTTTTAGGGTAGCTAATGTTTCCCCCTGGGGTTGAAATGCTAAATACTAAAGGGCACAGCTTTAAAATGAGGGGGAGTAAATTACTTTAAATAATGCGACGGATGCCTAGTATGCACTACCAGGGAGAGTTGTAGAAGCACATATGATACAATGTTTAAGAGTCATTTGGACAGACCCTTGAAGTAGTTAAACCAGCATCATGATTTGTGAAGACATAGTGGGCTGGAGGGTCTGTTTCTGTGCTGTACTGCATTCTGTTTGAAGGATTGTGTTACTGTACCAAATAATCTGATGTTTGAAATCCCCTGAAATTACTGCAATGTTAGCTTTACTTTTCAAACAAAATCACATTTCTGCTTTTTATCACATTTTGACTGGTTGTCAGTCTAAGCGTTTTTAGCATATAATTATTTTACATAATTTTATCTCTCCACTTCATCTGACAGCCCTCATTAACCAGGAACAATGTACTGTCATTCCTAGATGCCTTGTGGCCATTTTCATGGCTAGGAATGGAGTAGCTGGTTGTTATTACGGGGATAGGACTGTTGACAGATTGTAAACAAACGTGAGTGGGAAGTCACTGTGGTGGAGCAAATGGCTGGAGTGGGGGGATAAAGCACTCTAGGTGTTGGGAGAGTGGGCTGTGAATTTGGCTGCATGAAAGGAACAGTGGATGGAATTGGGTTATAGTTTGGGGTAGGGTGCAGCCAGGGAGAGTGTATCACCACTGGTGCAGCAGTATTTGTAATGATGAGCAGGATGTGAGAATGCTCTAGCAACACTGAACTGATGTATGTGTTGATACAAGATGAGCTGCATCGGCCTGTGAAGATTTTGGTTATTCATGATTAGCATTTCCGGATTCTCTCCTCAGGTGCAGGGAGACAACACAGCAGAACTTGATTTTGGGGCAGTGCAGCGAGGTGATGCTGAGATGGAGCAGAAGATGAACCGAGTTCTCCGGGCCTGTGTGGAAAGACAGCAGAGCAACCCAATCTGTAGCATTCATGACCAGGGAGCTGGAGGCAATGGTGAGTGTACTAACTAGTGGTGCTGCTGAGTGTGGGTTGATTGACAGCAGTGAGAGGACCTGTCAGACATGAATGGGGGTGGAGGTGGGGGAGGGAAATGAATGGGGTTGCTATCAGGTAGTGCCAAACAGGAGTCTCTGGAGGAATGTCACAGTGCCATAGATGGAGGCATTAGGAAAAGCAGAACTTGAGAGTAGAGGAAGAGACTTATTGTCACAATAATAAATATTTATACCAGAATACTTAAAAGGGAGTCTGATAGGTTCTCGATTAATAAGGGTGTCAAAGGTTGTGGTGAGAAGGCAGGAAAGTGGGGTTGAGAGCAATAATAAATCAGCCATGATCGAATAGAGCAGACTCAATGGGCCAAATGGCCTAATTCTGCTCCTGTGTCTTATGAGCAAATCCCCAAATATGGATTTAGATCCATTGGGAATAAAGGCAGTAGGAGTGAATGACAAGGGGTTTGGATCCATTAGGAATATGGCCATTGGGAGCGAATAGTTGTGAGAGTAGTTAATGGAGGTGAAAAGGGAACACATTTGGTTATTGTCAGTGCATGCAGTTACCATGCTGATATTTACAGAATGTGATGTACTCGCCTTAATACCCCATTAGGTAATGTTTTGAAAGAGCTGAGTGAACCAGCAGGTGCCAGGATATACACCAGCAAGTTCAAGGTAAGGGGGAAATTATTTGAGAGAAGAGCATCATTATTGTGCAATATCCATATCAAAGACTCAACCAAAGATGTTTTAAAAAGAATATACAGAAATTGTGCATGTGATGTATTGGTTTATTAATGTCACGTGCACTGAGATACAGGAAGGTTTTGTTATGCATGAGACAGATCATGCCTACAAAATATCATTGCTTGGAGGTAGTGAAATTAAGACAAAGCTGAATAGTGTTATAGTTACATCAAAATGCAGGGAGACAAAGTACATGGGTCACAGTAAGTTAGATTAGAAGATCAAGAGTTCAGGAGTTCATCTTTTAATATTTGAAAGATCTGTTCAAAAGCCTGATAACAGTGGGATAGAAGCTGTCCTTGTCTGGTGGTTTACGCCTTTAGGCTCTTGTATCTTCTGTCTGATGGGAGAGGAGAATGGAGCACAGTCAGAGTGGGAGTGTCCTTGATCGTGTTGGTTGCCTTCCTGTGGCAGTGGGAAGTGTAGATGGAGTCATTGATAAGGAGGTTGGTTTGTGTGATCAACTGGACTCTGTTCCCACTCTGCTATTTCTTGCAGTCTTGGGCAGCACAGTTGCCCTACCAAACTTCGATACATCCAGATAGGATGCTTTCTAATGTGCATCAATAAAGATTGGTAGGAGTTCTTGGCATACTGAATTTCCATAGCCTTCTGAGGAAGTTGTCAGCTTTTTTTGGCCATAGTGTCCATGTGGATTGACTGAGACAAATTGGTGATATTTCATCTGGAAACTTAAAGGTCTTAACGATCTCAACCTCAACACCATTGACACAAATATACTCCATCGTTCTTTCTCAAGTCAATGACTAGCTTCTATTAGCTGCTATTGAGGAAAATGTTGTGTTGACACCAAACCACTGGAACAGGGGTTCCCAACCTGGGGTCCGGGATCCGCAGTCCCATTGCTTAATGGTATTGGTCCATGGGAACCTCTGGTCTAGAGTCTCCAATACCCCTGTTCCCCACCTTGTCATTGTTTGATATCTGTCCCACTGCAGAGGTGTTGTCTGCAAACTTATAGATGGAATTGAAGTGGAATTTGGCCATAGTCATGAGTATATTTACATAGTGATTGCAAAATGCTGATGTTCAGACAGCTCTGGATGTCCTTGTATGCAGTCACTAAAAGCAAATATGCAAATAGTGCAATCAGTTCAGATTCAAATGTTGTATTGGCTGTCTTTGCGTGAAGTTTTGAGCACAGGAGCATGGATATCTTGCTGTGGTTACACAGGGTCTGAGTACAGTTTTGTTCTCCTTGCCCAGGAAAAGACCGACAAAAGTTCGCCATAAGAGTCAGATGCTACAGAAATGGGCCCTTTCACCCACCACATCCATGCCAGCCGCCTTCCCATCTGCACTAATCTCATTTGCCCACATTACATTACTTTAGTGCCTGGCCTATTGAATGCCTGCCTAAATATTTCTTAACTATTATCGCAACTTAATCAATTGCCACCTCTGTAAGCACCTTAAACCTATGCTCTGCTACTTTTAGTACTCTACCTTGGGGTAGACAGATACTTTTTTAAAAAAATACGTCTGTGCCTCTGTCAAGTTACACTTGGCCTCCAACACTCCAGGGAAAGCAAACTCAGCCTATAAAATCACCTCTCCATAAAAAAAGCCCTCCAAAATGGGCAATATCCTTTTGAATTTCCTCTGCAACTTTCTCCTTCAGTGCATAACTAAAACTGCACTAAAGAGGTCTAACCAGTGTTTTGTAAAGGTGGGACATAATATCACAACTTCGTTCATGCAAGGCAAGCATGCTATAATGTTCTTCACCACTCTACCTGTGTTGCCACTTTCCCTCTTTTCATCAATATTCCTTGTATCCTACCATTCAGTAGATATCCCCTACCTTGACATTTCAAATACATCACCTTGCACTTGTCGAGATTAGATTCTGCAAATACTCCACTCTAATATCCATCTGATCAATATCCTCTATCTTTGGACAGCCTTACTCATCATAAACAACACCAATTTTCATGTCATTTGCAAACTTACTAATGATACCCACATTCACGTTCAAGATGTTTATAAGAATCACAAATAGCAACTATCTGCATCAACCCTACTTATAATCGGCTTCCAATGGAAAGTCTTCCTTTCACTACGACCCTCTGCCTGCTATTACCAAGCCAATTTTGGATCCATCTGGCCAGTTCACCTGGGATCCCACTTGCATTAACCATCAGGACCAGCTGATTATGTGGAACCTTGTCAAATGCCTTGCTAAAACCCATACAGCCGATGTCCACCACCATCCCTTCATCAATCTTAATTATATGCACAAAAGAAACCCCAATCAAAACTCTATCTTCCACATCCTTCTCCTTGGTGAATACAGAGAAACATTCACTCAGAACCTCACCCATATCCCCTCTACTCCACACATTGATTACTCCTTCGGTCTCTAAGGGGACCCACTTTTTTGTTTTTGCCCCAAATGCCATGTTGCTCCTGATAAACATAGACCTGTTTTGGAAGAACTAGAAACCTGCAAGAGCAACACACAAAATGCTGGAAGAAATCAGTAGGTCAGGCAGTATCAATAGTGAGAATAAACATTTCAAGCTTGGACTTCATCAGGACTGGAAAAGGGTGAAGAAGCTAGAATAAGAAAGTGGGAGAGGGGAAGGAGTACAAGCTGGCAGGTGATGGTTGGGGGGAATTTGGGTGGGTGAAGAGGAATAAAGTGAGAAGCTGGGAGTTGATAGTTGGGGAAGGTGAGGACTGAAGGAGGAGGAATCTAATAGGAGAGGGGACCATTGGGGTGGGGGGAGGAAGGAGAAAGGGCACCAGAGGGAGATGAGCAGGTAAGAGGGGAGCCAGGATGGAAAACTGAAAAAGAGAAGGGGTAGAGGGGAGAAATTACTGAAAGTTGGAGAAATTGATGTTCATGCCATCAGATTGTCGGCTACCCAGAAGAAGTGAGGTGCTGCTCCTCCAACCTGAGAATGGCCTGATCACGGCAGTAGAGGCAGCCATGGACAGACATGTCTAAATGTGAAGTAGAATTAAAAGGCTACCGGGAAATCCCAGCTGGTGAGTGAAGTCACTCAACGGAGCGACCCCCCAATCTACGTTGGATCTCACCAATGTCGAGGAGACTGCACTCTGAGCACCAGATACTGTGCCCCCGACAGACTTGTGGGCAAAGTTTTGCCTCACCTGAAAGGACTGTTTGGGACCCTGAATGATGGTGTGGGAAGAGATGGGCAGTTGTAGCACTTTCCCTGCTTGCAGAGATTTACAAAAAAAGCATACAAGATACTGAGCTACTCGCAAGCTGAATGCAGACAAGGATTGGAGTCTCTAGATAAGGACTAAACACTTCAGTGACTGAGATAAGCAACTGCTTCACTTGGAGAGTGGTGAACCTGTGGCATTCTCTACCAGAGTAGGCTTAGGGGGTCAGGTTGCTGTACCTTTAAGAATGATATGAATAGACTTCTAGATGCTCAAGAAGTTAAAGGGCTATTAGGATGATCAGCCATGATGGTATTGAATGATTTAGCAGGTGAAGGGCTAAATGGCCCATTATTTTTCTATGTTTCTTTGTTTTATTGCTCTTGTTTTTGTACTATCCCAGTGCATACTTTACACCATTCCATTTCTTGATTCTCTAACTGACAGTACTAATATTTTCCTGTTGTTGACCATGCAGGCAATTTTTATCATCTGGAGACATCCTTATTGTGGCCCTTGTGTTTAAGTCTAAGTCACTATAGGGAACAAGTACTGAACCTTGTGTTACAGGTCTTATCATATCAGACACACTCCTTTCATCAAACCTACTTGTTTCTATCTCAAGTATAATCATTCTAGTCTGTCGGGACTCTCCCTGAATAAATCACTTTGGCTGGCATTGATTAACCAGAGCCTTTCCAGATCATGTCTCATTGCTACCATAGTCGGTGATTCAGGAACATCATCTTCCCCTCTGCCATCCAATTTCTGAATGGACGTTGAACTCATTAACATCACCTCATACTTTTTATTTCTATTTTTGCACTACTTATTTAACTAAATACTGTAATTCATTTTTTCTATTATGTATTGCACTGTACTTTTGCAGCAAATTCAACAAATTTCAAGATGTATGCTGTTGATTTTAAACCCAATTCTGAAGATTTATCGAGTCCCTTAGAACAAGTTTCACCAACTTACCTACAGTTGTTTAGACCAAAGCTACTTCCACGCCATCATGTTTTAATTCTCACATTACTATTGTAACTGGGATAGCTGAAAAATTAGGAAAGTGCAGTGTTAGCTTCCTGCTGCCTTTGACATTCTGGACTATAGTTCATCTGGCTTTGGGGGGGGGCGGGGTGCATTTGGCAAAATTACCAACACTGATTTGTGATTTTGGAGATGTGACGCGATTTTAGTATGTTTCACATTTATCCCCAAAACCATGTTTGCTGATTTTGGCAGAAGGCATGTGACGTATCTCAGTATATTTATAGATTCATTCCCAGTCATTCTACCCTTGACGAGGGTTGATGTGTTTGGGTGTCCAAACCATGCTGTTTATTTAACACAGAGCTGAGTGAGTGTGTTGACGATTATTCTGCACATCTTTCCATTGCTGTTTCAGGTGGGTGATCCAACTCTGAGTGTGCTGGAGTTGTGGGGAGCAGAGTATCAGGAATCCAATGCTCTCCTCTTGCGTTCGAAGGACTCTGAGTTCCTGCGTGCTGTCTGCAATAGAGAGAAATGTCCTGTTGATTTTGTTGGTAAAATAACTGGAGATGGAATGGTGAGTAAATTAGCTCATCTCTTAGCTGACTGAGGGTGGGTTAACTTCTGTTCAGTGCACTGAACCCTCTGGTCTGTGACCACATTCCTGGCATATTCTGGAGTCTAAGCACTGGCTCACTGCCTATTGAAAAGAATCTTGTGTGAACACCCAAACAACAAGGACACGTTTTTCTTTTGTTTAAACAGCTTTACTTCCAACGTCTCCCTTCAATACCTGAGGGCCACCACCTTTATATACCACAATCTCCCACCCCCACCGCATGCCCCCCCCCACACGCACAGAGCAAAGAGAGTGTGCATGCATACTCAATATTTACATCGTCGAAATGAACAGAACCCAACAATCCTTTTTGTGTATATATTAAAAACATTTTTAAAAATTTAAAGACAATTCAAATGTCCATTAGGATATGGGAATTAGTTCTAACCCCTGAAGTTAATACAATTCTTAAGGTACCAAATGCCTTCACTAAGTGCCTTTAACAGCACAAGAGCTGGAGCTAGTTGTTCCTTTGTAGTTGATCATACCATGTGATGAATTTTCTGTGCTTGTACAATTTCTTTGCTGCTTATCTCCAGACAAAGCCTCTTTTCTGCAGCTGGCTTGGTGGATTTGACCGCATCAACCAAAGAGTTAGCTGTCTGTGACACAAGTTATTTGTAGACTGTCCTCCTTTGGGTCACCATGGAAAAGCTCAGACTAGAGAGTAGACAGAAAAACAGCGTTGTCAATACTTTTAGACATTGCAAGAATTTCTCCTGCCAGTGTACTCCGTACAACACCATTTTTACCTCTCTGGCATAGATAGGTGAAAATCTTCCCTCTTCTCCCATCAGTACAATAAAATATCCCCCTGGAATACCTCAATCAGGAAGATCGTGCTGGATGCCAAGTTGCAGGCATCAAATATGATGTCAGGTCTGCTCTGCCTTGCCTCCCATAGAATCTGACCGATCTTTGACCTAAGTTGCTCCACTTCAGCTTCACTGAGGAGTGCACCCTGTTGTGCAACGCGTCAGGATTTCGTGGGGATTGTCTGAGGATTCTTGATGTAGCTTTCTTGGTGCAGTTGTACTGTTCCATCAATAGCAAGGATGTCTATCCCTACATAGCAGAATCTGTCCTGTTCCTCTCGTCCAACCTGAAAGGCTGACTTTAGCTGATGGATTACTGTTGTGGCAAAGTTTTTGTGAGCCTCCCCATATGAAGTCATCAACATAACAGGTAAGTATTCCAATCACATGATATCCTGAATTTTATCAGTAAAAAACTGCTGGATCTACTTGTGATTTCTTTCCACCTGTTTTCAACGTTATTTTCTTCTTTTTATACTAGTAGAGTGATGCATCTGCTGGACCCATAGATACACTATTTGAGTTTCCATAGTGTTCCTTCACTTCTGGCTTCAGGAGGCCCATTCCCTGTGAGAGTGCAGATTTTATGTCCATGCAGTGGGGTTGCCAATGCTTTTGACATATCTCTGAGAGAGGTAGTCGGAAGACTCTGATGCATGTGTTGGCGAGTCTTTTTGGAGTTCTTCTATGTTCAGTTCCTCAAAACCTCTAGCCACCAGACGTGCTTTTTGTATAATTTCTGTAGGGGTTTCTTTCAGGGTACACACCATCTTGTAGAGACTGTCTTTTGACCAATGTCTCTGGCTTCTTCAACACTCCATTATTTCTCCACCTTATGATTTCATCCTGTTTTGCAGATTCAAATGACACCTCTTTAGTTACTAGGACATCTTAATTTTGACATTTCTCAGATGGTCCAGCCTGCCAGCCTGACCTATACTTGGTTCAATATGAAGTCTGTTAACACATGACATGTCAACTGACCCTGCAGCACCAGTGACCGTGACTGGTTCTAGGTAATTCGAGTTGTACCAACTTTTGTTTCTCTCAGTGGCTTTGCCTGCTTGTCCTAAGACCTCAGCTTTGTATGAGATAACAGTGTCTTGGTCTACAAATTTCTCAGTTTGTCTTGTTTTAAGACTGAAACTTCCATGTTATCTTTGCACTTGTGATAATTTCTGTTCAGGCAAGTCTCAGTCCCCAATTGCACTCTCTTCAGCACTGTCTCATCTGTGCCACTGTCGAGCAGCTCTGTTGGGTCCTTAGCTGCACTTTCTTCATCCCTGTCTGTGCTATGAGACCGTGTGCCAGGTAAGTGCTTTTCTTTTTTTTTTAATGTCATTCTCCACGGAGTTCTGATGGTGCTTAGTTTGTGCTTTACGTAGTCTGGAATGATACACTCTCACATATGTACCTCCATGGCTCACCAATACCACAACTCCATCCTGGCCAATCACAACTCCAGGACCTTTCCATTCTCTACAGTCTGCGCTTTTCTAATCCATTTTGTTCCCTCTCTCCTATTTGTCATTTCTAGGACAGACCTCTACCCTCAGTGCTCTTTGAATTCTCTCTCAACACTCTGCTTCGGTCGAAGCCTTCCTTGATGCATGCAGTGCTGAAATATCTTTCCCAAACCATTCACTCCTTGTAGTGCCCTCTAGAGCAGGTGGCCTGTCAACCCGTACAGAGGGAAGGTGAGGATTCTGGCCCAGCACCAATTGATACGGCCTTTAGCCATGTACCTTGTGCATGGTATTCTTTACCATAAGTGGCCAGCCCAGGGCTGTGTTCCAATCATAGCCATTGCTTTTCTTTACCTTCAGCACTATTTCAGTAAACATTTGATTGTGTCGCTCCCAAAGTCCATTACTCCAAGGACTATATGCTACTGTTGTCAATGTTAAAGTTCTTTGCCATATTTCTGAATTCATCATTATTAAATTTGCCACTATTGTAACTGAATATGTTCCAAGGAGGGCCATATACACTTACCCAGGAATGGATGAGTGTTTTTCCCCCTATCTCTGAGGGTTTCTTTGTGTTTACAATGCTACCAGCACTGAAGCGTGTGAACTCATCAATGATGTGGAGATACCACACTCCTTGCTTCAGTTCATGTAGGTCTACGGCTTCTGTTTCATTGTATTCACATGCTAGTGGCAGACCAACCCTGGCCTTGTGATTTCCAAACTTTTGGTATGTCTCACAACTGTCAATCATCTGCTTCAGAATGGAAAAATAATTTGCATCTTTGTTTCCTGAACTCCTCAGCAGTTTCTGAAGTCAATCAATTGAAGTGTGTCCAAACTGCTTGTGAAGTTTGAGCAACATGTTTCGTTTCTCATCTATAGTCATGTTTTGTGTGAGAGTTGGTGCTTCATTCTCACATTGGTTCTCAGTAATGTCTTTAACTAGAATGTTCACACAGTAATGCCCAGTGTTGGTGAGCTCAAGAGACACAGGCTGTTGAAACATCATTACTTGGTCATACTCCATATCCAGTACTGCTAGTGCTTTTTTAAGGGAAGATTTACTCAAATGTAATGGAATGTTCACTGGTCCCGCCTCCGTTTGAATGTAACATTTTGTCTGCCCTATTTTTGCGGGAATGTTCACTCTTTTGGTGGAATGTACAATCTTTCCATCTCCAAATTTGAATGCTTTGTTACGAGGTGTATCTGTGTTCACCAGTTTCTGCACCTCATTCTGGTTTAGTTCACTTACACAGCTTTCAAGTCATTTTTCTCCACACACTGTGCTTGTGCATGCTGTATCAATAACAGCGGATCCTAGAGATTCTATCGGCAAAATCTCTGTCTCAGATATCTCTGCATCAGTAAGAGATTTCTTCACAAACAATGTGATTTGGCACTCTTCTACAGCTTCAGATTTGTTATTTTCTTCAGTTAGCCTAACTTGGTTCCATAGAACATAGAATAGTACAGCACAGTACAGGCCCTTCGGCCCACAATGTTGTGCCAACCCTCAAATCCTGCCTCCCATGTAAGCCCCCACCTTAGATTCCTCCATATACCTGTCTAGTAGTCTCTTAAACTTCACTAATATATCTGCCTCCACCACTGACTCAGGCAGTGCATTCCACGCACCAACCACTCTCTGAGTAAAAAACCTTCCTCTAATATCCCCCTTGAACTTCCCACCCCTTACCTTAAAGCCATGTCCTCTTGTATTGAGCTGTGGTGCCCTGGGGAAGAGGCGCTGGCTATCCACTCTATCTATTCCTCTTATTATCTTGTACACCTCTATCATGTCTGCTCTCATCTTCCTTCTCTCCAAAGAGTAAAACCCTAACTCCCTTAATCTCTGATCATAATGCATACTCTCTAAACCAGGCAGCATCCTGGTAAATCTCCTCTGTACCCTTTCCACTGCTTCCACATCCTTCCTATAGTGAGGTGACCAGAACTGGACACAGTACTCCAAGTGTGGCCTAACCAGAGTTTTATAGAGCTGCATCATTACATCGCAACTCTTAAACTCTATCCCTCGACTTATGAAAGCTAACACCCCATAAGCTTTCTTAACTACCCTATCCACCTGTGAGGCAACTTTCAGGGATCTGTGGACATGTACCCCGAGATCCCTCTGCTCCTCCACACTACCATGTATCCTGCCATTTACTTTGTACTCTGCCTTGGAGTTCGTCCTTCCAAGTGTACCACCTCACACTTCTCCGGTTTGAACTCCATCTGCCACTTCTCAGCCCAGTTCTGCATCCTATCAATGTCTCTCTGCAATCTTTGACAATCCTCTACACTATCTACAACACCACCAACCTTTGTGTCGTCTGCAAACTTGCCAACCCACCCTTCTACCCCCACATCCAGGTCATTAATAAAAATCACAAAAAGTAGAGGTCCCAGAACAGATTCTTGTGGGACACCACTAGTCACAATCTTCCAATCTGAATGTACTCCCTCCACCACCACCCTCTGCCTTCTGCAGGCAAGCCAATTCTGAATCCACCTGGCCAAACTTCCCTGGATCCCATGCCTTCTGACTTTCTGAATAAGCCTACCATGTGGAACCTTGTCAAATGCCTTACTAAAATCCATATAGATCACATCCACTGCACTGCCCTCATCTACATGCCTGGTCACCTCCTCAAAGAACTCTTATCAGGCTTGTTAGACACGATCTGCCCTTTACAAAGCCATGCTGACTGTCCCTGATCAGACCATGATTCTCTAAATGCCTGTAGATCCTATCTCTAAGAATCTTTTCCAACAGCTTTCCCACCACAGACGCAAGGCTCACTAATTACCCGAACTATCCCTACTACCTTTTTTGAACAAGGGAACATTCGCCTCCCTCCAATCCTCCGGTACCATTCCCATGGACAATGAGGACATAAAGATCCTAGCCAGAGGCTCAGCAATCTCTTCTCTCGCCTCATGGAGCAGCCTGGGGAATATTCCGTCAGGCCCCGGGGACTTATCCATCCTAATGTATTTTAACAACTCCAACACCTCCTCTCCCTTAATATCAACATGCTCCAGAACATCAACCTCAATCTGCAGGCAAGCCAATTCTGAATCCACCTGGCCAAACTTCTCTGGATCCCATGCCTTCTAACTTTCTGAATAAGCCTACCGTGTGGAACCTTGTCAAATGCCTTACTAAAATCCATATAGATCACATCCACTGCACTACCCTCATCTATATGCCTGGTCACCTCCTCAAAGAACTCTATCAGGCTTGTTAGACACTGTTCTATGTGAACAGTTTCTTGCTCAGTGGTAAATACTTTGACGTACCACACATTTTGATCTCCTAACGTACTTGTTTATTGGATTTGTGTCGGGTAATGGTACCCTTGTCTGGTCCCTCTGGGACCTGAGCTTGCTAAACTCTTGTTTCTGCTCAGCGAAGTATGCTGTTTCCTGACTCAAACTAATTCTGACTGTTGTCTTGGCAACCTTTTCTTCAAACATCCTCTTCAGTGCTGCAGTTAATGCTAGCTGTCTGTCCTATGTCTAGACATGCAGTATCCAACCGTATAAAAACTAATACAGTGTAAGGAGGTTTCATTTTCTACTTGTACATGCAAGTGTACCTTTGTTCAAAATCAGTAATATAATCAGCCATGTTTTTTAGAATTGTGTCTAAATTGTCAAAGTCTGAATATGCCCCATAAATCCAATCCTTTTATTCCTTCAAAAAAACACAGCCAAGTGTATTTCATACTGTCATCTTTGTTCAAGTCTTCCACCAAAATTCCCATTGTGGTCTCTCTCACTCTTCCCGAAAGCGACGAAACAACAGCCAAGGCTTGCTTCGTCTTCTCCAGCTCCATAACACGAGTCCATATTCCAATTTCACTTTTCCAGCTTTCGAAGACTTGCTCTCATCAAATGCTGGTGGGATTCTATAGTTGGAAGCCATCTTCTGCTACCACTGTGAACACCCAAACAGCAAGGATAGGGTTTACTTTTATTTAAACAATTTTTCTTTCAACGTCTCCCTTCAATACCTGAGGGCTGCCATCTTTACATTCTGCAATCTCCCCCCGGCCCGCCACCTTGCACACATAACAGGGGAGTACACGTGCATTCTAAATACTTGCACAGTCCAAATGAACAGAACTCAACACTTGTACAAGTAATATCTTTTATTTTCCAGATAGTGTTGGTTGATGATCGGGATATTTCAAAGAAATCGGAGTTCTCCAATGGTGAGCTGTCTACTGCTTGCCCTGTGGATCTGAAGCTAGAGTGGGTCCTGGGGAAAATGCCTCAGAAGGTGAGGAATACGGTTTTTGCAGTAAGTGGCAGCCCTTGAACTGAGAGCAAATGTTCACATCCAATTGAAGCTTTGAAAGGAGAGGCACATCAACTCTCATTATTCCCTTCTATGGATCTTGTTTTTTTTTTAATTTTTTTTGACCTTAACAAAATCTAATTAAATATTGAGTAGCAACAGGGAGAAAAATATAAAGGCAAAAGTAAACATACACAGCAGAGGTGATATGGATCTTGTTTTGTGTGAGACAATTTCAAAGCACGCTAGTTGATCATTTTGCATGATATGATATATTATCAATTTATTATCATGTTTTTCCTGAGCAAAGCTGACTGTATCCACACCGTCACCAGGATCAACTACTTCCAACGTGGGAATATTGTTCAACTGCTCCCCCTCAGCTCCTGCACTCTTGTTTTCTTTCAGTTGTGATGAAGGGTCTCAGTCATGAAATATAATTGCCTCTCTTTCACAGATGCCTCTTGATGTGAGTTTGTCCAGCATTATCTGCTTTCATCCCTCTAGTTTATACTCTCTATAAACATGAGTATCCAAATCTGTTCCTGTATCGTCCTATCCCCTTCACACTCTACTCTATATTCAATGACTTGCAATTCTGACCACATCTTGATTTTCAAATTCCAACCCTTGTTTTGTATACCTTTCTAATTACCTTCGTACCTGAGTCAGCACAGTGCTCACAGATGGACATTGATTATTCTGCTTGCAACTGTGATAAAGGCTGCATGTTTCTCTCTAATCCATTACTGAACCATGCTGATACATATTTAGTACAAGCATCATTAACTGTAACATACTCTGCACCCATCGATGTAAGACATATCAGAAAGCATCCTAAACAACAGGAATTCTGCAGATGCTGGAAATTCAATCAACACACATCAAAGTTGCTGGTGAACGCAGCAGGCCAAGCAGCATCTGTAGGAAGAGGTGCAGTCAACGTTTCAGGCCGAGACCCTTCGTCAGGACTATCGTCAGAAAGCATCCTATCCAGATGCGTCATGGCTTCGTGTGGGAACTCCTCTTCCTGAGACTGTAAAAAGCCTCAGAGTTACGGGCACAACTCAGCACATCATGGAAACCAACCTCCCCTCTCTGGACTCTGTCTACACTTCTGAATACTTTGGTAAAGCAGCCAACATTAAACCCGACCCACACCACACATTTTCTCTACTCCGATTGTGCAGAAGATACAAGATCCTGAAAGCCGTGCAACCTGGATCAAGGACAGCTTCTATCCCATTGTTAGAAGACTATTGAATGGTTCCCTGGTACAATAAGATAGACTCTTCACCTTCAAATCGATCTCACTATGACCTTGCACCGTCTGTCTACACTGCACTCTGTAACACTTGATTCTTCATTTTGTTATTATTTTCCCATGTGCTACTTCAAAGCACTGTTGTATGAAATGATTTGTAGGGATGGCACTCAAAGCAGTTTTTCCTCTGTACCTGCTACATATGACAATAATTTACCTACTTACATAATAGTAACTCCAAAACAAAACTAATTGAAAGGAAACATTGATCCGGGAACGCGCGCCTTCGTTTCGTTTTTACCTTAAGTGAGGATGTGATGTGGCGTGATGATGTACGGCATTCATGTACTTGTAACCCATAATCAATTATATAAACAACAAAGAATGCTTAAACAGTATACTCATAATAATACTAAAATATTAAATACTCAACAATCCCCCAATATAATTCTCTTTAACTTAGTCTAATCTCCCACGTTAAAATTGCAACAAGAATAAAGTCCACTGTGTGCCCTATTCCCCTTTTCATTTACTGTCTGTCATTGACCTGTCAATTTACTTTCAATCCTCCCCAAGCACATTTGTGGAATGGTACTCATTCTTTGGGCTGGCCAGTAGTGTAGTGGCATCAGCACTGAACTTCCAGGCGGATGATCCTGTGTTTGAATCCGGCCGGATCCCAACCCGGGCAGCAGCAATATCTGCGCAGAAGAAAGGCCTGGCAATCTACTTCCACATCTCGCCGTGAAAACCTACACAATACATAGGGTCGCCATGAGTCAACAACACATAACTCATTCTCTAGTTGATATGCCGTGCACATCCGTGTAATGCTAAAACACCCGGCATTCTTCACTCCAATGCATTAATATATCAAGCATATTCACAAAAACTCAAGCAGTCAGCACTCCTCACTACGTCGGATCTGGAGTGCCAATTACTTCATTCCCCTTTACATCTGTATACTTTAAATGACATTAAGCAATCTTGAATCTTAACCAGTTGATAGAAATGGGTATCCTGAAAATGGTCCAACTCTCACTATGACATGCTGTTTAAAGGCTGCACAGTGAATGCCCCTCACTAGTACACTGATATAGCACATACAGTATTTCACTGACGTTGGAGAGGGTTCAGAGGAGGTTCATGAGGATGATCTGGGAATTAAAGGGTTATCCTATAGCAGTGATTGAAGGCTCTGGGCTTGCTTTAAGATGGAGAATTGGTGGGGGGGGGGTGGATCTGATTGAAACGTATCAAACGTTGAAAGGTCTAGATAGAGTAGATGTGAAGAAAATGTTTCCTTTGGTGGGGGAAATCTCTCTCAAAATAGAGGGGTGTCCATTTAGAACAGAGATGAGGAATTCAGAAGCTGCTAAATCTGTGGAATTCATTACCACAGGCAACTGTGGAGGCCATGTTGATAGATTCTTGATTAATCAGAACAGGAAAGGTTAAGGGGAGAAGGCAAGAGAATGGAGTTGAAGGAAGTGGATGATGAAATGGCAGAGCAGACTCGATGGGCTGAATGGCCTAAGTCTGCTCCTATACCTTTATAATATTCCCCTCATACTTCACTTTAATGTGCCCTATTACCTCACTGATAGCCACGTGAATATCTCAACCTTTAATGTATCCTGTACAGATCACTGTAATACTGATGTATACTTTGCACCTCAATGCCGAATACTCTGCATATCTCACTAACCCTTAATGTTATCCACCCCTCACAATCAGACACTGACAGTCTACCTGCAGCATAGTAGGGTGATGTTTGGCCCAGCAACTCTGCACCAGCCCTGAGGCTTCCCATTGGTCCTATCTCCCCCATGAATTCCTGTTCTCTCTCAAGTGACTATCAACTGCACATTCCTCACCGATCTGTGCCCACCCACCCCCCCCAGCCAATTCCTGTGCCACCCTCCTACGCTAGGGATAGTTTGCAGTGGCCAGTTACCCTACCAGAGCATACTGTATATGAGATGTGGGAGGAGACTGCAGCAATTGCAGTACGCTCACAGAATCAGAAAAGAATGTGCCGGTTCCACACAGGAAAGGCCATTTGCATGGTAATACCTTACTATAACACTCAAATGTATGCACTCTTCCAGTAACTGCTGAAAGAAGCCTCACCTCCGCTGAACATTTGATGAATTCCACATCCATCGCTGCAACTCTTGCTGACTCAGGTGTTAATTGGTTACAAATTTCATGCATCATCTTTAATTCAATGTTTTACAGGAGTTCATTTTAAATCGGAAGAAGCCCAGTCTTCAGCCCCTGACCCTACCAGCCAGCCTGAGTGTGAGGGAAGCCCTGAGCCGTGTACTGCGACTGCCGGCGGTGGCCAGCAAACGATACCTGACTAATAAGGTGAGATGGGGAAGATACAGGAAAAGAGAACGAAACCATAACAAGGTCGGATGCCGAGGTAATGTGGGACAAGAGCATGTGAAGTGTTTGAAATGGCTACCATTGGTTAAGTACAGTCTACTCTTCGACAGGTGGACCGTTCGGTGACGGGTCTGGTAGCCCAGCAACAGTGTGTAGGACCACTCCACACTCCTCTCGCTGATGTGGCCGTCATTGCCCTGTCTTACTTTGATACTGTGGGAGCTGCCACGGCAATCGGAGAGCAGCCCATCAAAGGTCTGGTCAACCCTGGGGCTGGAGCCCGAATGGCTGTCGGGGAGGCTCTGACTAACCTGGTGTTTGCCCGTGTGACCGACCTCAAAGTAAGTGATGACAGTGGGTTTGTCCACAGCTTGCGGACTTCTCCAACCTCCCCTCCCTCACCTACGGCTCACAGGCGCTCTTTGTTAATAGAACATGAAACAGAACCAGAATCAGGTTTAATATCACTGGCATGTCATGAGATTTGTTAACTTGGCTGTACAATGCAATACATGATAAATATAGAAAAACATTGGTTAATTACAGTATGTATATATGTATGTTAAAAATAATAATTTTAAAAAGTGAGGTAATTCACTGTCCATTTAGGAATCAGATGGCAGAGGGGAAGAAGCTGTTCCTGAATCATGAGTATGCCTTCAGGCTTCTGTATCTCCTTCCTAATGGATGTACACAGGAGAGCATGTCCTGGGTGATGGGGTCCTTAATAATGGACGCTGCCTTGTTCCAAAGTACCGCTTTGGAGCGGGCCCTTCAGCTGACAAATTTGTGCTGAACATGATACCAAATTATACTAAATCTCTTCTGTCTGAACATGATCTACAGTATATCCCCCTCCATTCTCTATCCAAAATATCTTAAATGCCATAATTAAATCTGCTTCTACCACCACCTCCAGCAGCCTGCTCCATGCATCTTAACACTTTCAGTAAAAAGGAAACCATGCCCTACGCATCTCTCTTGGATTTTCCTCTTCTTATCTTGAATGTATGCCCACTCATTTGATCATTTACCCTGGGAGAAAGATTCTGTCTACCCTATTTGTGTCTTTTGAGCTTATAAACTTCTGGCAGGTTTTCCCTCTGCCTCCACTCTAAAGAAAACAAGTTTGTTCAACTTCTCCTCATCACAAATACATTTTAATCTAGAATGCATTCTTGTAAACCTCTTCTGCACTTTCTCCTTTCTTTTCTTTTTAAATCTTTTTATTGAATAAGTATACAAAAAGGTAAGCCATATAGGCACTAATACACTGTTAGAATATAATAAAATTACAGAAGATATTAATACAAAAAAAATACTACAAACAATGTAATTTAAACATAACGTACCAAGGTAACATAATAGTATACTAATTTTTATATATATATCAATAGAGAAAAGGAAAAAAAACCCACCGTGCAACTAACTAAAAGCAAAGCAAAGCAATGGGCTAACTTGAAACCAAACAGAGTTAAAAAACTTAAAATCACGTCCTCAATCCCGACCTCCATTAAAAACAGTAAAAAAAAAACCAAGAAGGGTATATATTACATTAAATGAAAATATTGAATAAAAGATCTCCAGGTCTGTTCAAATTTAAATGAGGAGTCATAAAGATTGCTTCTAATTTTCTCTAAATTCAAGCATAATATCGTCTGAGAAAACCAAAAAAAGGTAGATGGAGCATTGAGCTCTTTCCAATGTTGTAAGATACATCTTTTCGCCATTAAAGTAAGAAATGCAATCATTCTATGGGCTGAAGGGGAAAGATTACTGGAAATTTTAGGTAGTCCAAAGATAGCAGTAATAGGATGAGGAGAGATATCTATATTCAATACCTTGGAAATAATATTAAAAATGTCTCTCCAAAAAGTTTCCAGAGTAGGGCAAGACCAAAACATATGAGTTAAAGAGGCTATCTGCCCCGGACATCTATCACAAAAAGGATTAATATGAGAATAAAAGTGCACTAATTTATCTTTGGACATATGTGCTCTATGAACAACTTTAAATTGAATTAGGGAATGTTTAGCACAGATAGAGGAAGTATTGACTAATTGTAAAATCTGCCCCCAGTCATCCACAGAATTGATAAACCCCAATTCCTGTTCCCAATCTACCCTAATCTTATCAAATGGAGCTTTCCTAAGTTTCATAATAATATTATAAATCATAGCCAATGCACCTTTCTGACATGGATTAAGGTTAATTATAGTATCTAAAATGTATGTAGGAGGAAGCATTGGAAAGGAAGAAAGTATGGTACTTAGGAAATTTCTAACTTGTAAATATCTAAAAAAAAATGTATTCTTGATAAGTTATATTTATTAGATAATTGATCAAAAGACATAAGGGAACCATCTAAAAATAAATCCAAAAACCGTGAAATACCCTTAGTCTTCCAAATTTGAAAAGCACGATCCGTAAAAGAGAGAGGAAAAAATATGTTACCTAAAATAGGAATCGCTAACCCAAATTGATTAAGATCAAAAAACTTTCTGAATTGAAACCAAATACGTAAGGTATATTTAACTATCGGGTTAGACACCTGTTTAAGGCGTTTCAAATCAAAAGGAAGAGAGGAGCCTAAAATAGAGCCAAGTGTATAACCCTGAACAGATTGTAATTCCAATGCTACCCATTTAGGAATGGATAGTATATCCTGGTCAAGTAACCAGAATTTCATATGTCGAATATTAATTGCCCAATAATAAAATCTAAAATTAGGTAATGCTAAGCCTCCATCTCTCTTAGCTTTCTGTAAATGTATTTTACCCAGTCTCGGGTTTTTATTTTGCCAAATAAATGAAGAAATTTTAGAGTCGACTTTGTCAAAAAAAAGATTTTGGAACAAAGATTGGTAATGCTTGAAATATATATAAAAATTTTGGCAAAAAAAACATCTTAATTGCATTAATACGACCAATCAAAGTTAAATATAAAGGAAACCATTTAGATGAAAGTTGAATAATATGGTCTATTAACGGTAAAAAGTTAATCTTAAATAAATCTTTGTATTTACAAGTAATTTTAATCCCAAGATATGAAAAATAATTATTAATCAATTTAAATGGAAAGTTATGATATAAGGGAAGTTGTTTATTAATCGGAAAGAGTTCACTCTTACTAAGATTTAATTTATAACCAGAAAAGAAACTAAATTGTGCTAATAGCTCTAAAACAGCCGGGATGGATTTTTGGGGGTGAGAAATATATAAAAGTAAGTCATCAGCATAGAGTGATATTTTATGGGACTTTAAGCCCCGAGTTATCCCAGTAATATTTGGAGATTCTCGAATGGCAATTGCAAGAGGTTCTAATGCAATATCAAATAATAAAGGATTAAGAGGACAACCTTGTCGAGTACCTCGAGAAAGAGGGAAAAAAGGTGAACTTAAAGAGTTAGTACGGACCGAGGCCACAGGAGAATGATATAACAGTTTAATCCAGGATATAAATTTCGAACTAAAATTAAACATTTCAAGCACCTTAAATAAATAAGGCCATTCTACTCTATCAAAAGCTTTCTCAGCATCTAAAGAGATAACACACTCAGGAACATTTTGTGAGGGAGTATAAACAATATTTAACAGTGTGCGAATATTATAAAAAGAGTAACGACCTTTAATAAAACCCGTTTGGTCTTCCGAAATAATAGAAGGAAGTACTTTTTCTAACCTATTTGCTAATAACTTTGTTTATATAACTCCTCAGAAGGAGCTATAACATATTTCTTATCAATTTTCTTAATCTTGTCCACAATTACCAACTCCTCCTGCTTCAGCTTCTTCCTCAAAGCAGCAGAATACGAGATAATCTGACCACGAATATAAGCTTTAAAAGTATCCCAAAGAATGTTCACAGAAATATCCTCCGTATAGTTAATTGTAAAAAAAAGATCAATCTGTTCATTCATAAAGTTAACAAAGTCCGAGTCCTGAAGCAACAGCGAATTAAAACGCCATTGTCTATTATTTTGTGTATTGGCCTGAATTTTAATAGAAAGCTTAAGTGGAGCATGATCCGAAATGGTTATAGAGTCATAATCACATTTAATCACTGAAGAAATAAGACGAGAATCAATAAAGAAATAATCAATTCTTGAATAGGAATGGTGAACATGTGAAAAAAAGGAAAAATCTTTTTCCTGAGGATGCAAAAAACGCCAAATGTCCGTCGACCCAGAATCAGAAAGGAATGAATTAATCAAAGTTGCAGATTTATTAGGTAAGGTCCGTAGAGGAGCCGAACGGTCCAAAGCTGGAGATAAACAGGTATTAAGATCTCCACCCCAGATCAATGAAAACTCATTCAAATTCGGGAACTGATTAAATAATGATTTATAAAATTCCGGACAGTCCATATTAGGAGCATAGACATTAACCAAAACTACCTTTTTATTAAATAATAGACCACTAACCAATAGAAATCTACCATTCGGATCAGAAATAATATCATGTTGTATAAAAGTAACTGAGGAGTCTATAAAAATAGAGACGCCTCGAATCTTAGCATTGGAGTTCGAATGAAACTGTTGTCCCTTCCAGAATTTGAAAAAACGTAGTCTGTCCCCCCTCCGCACATGGGTCTCTTGTAAAAATAAAATTTGTGCTTTAAGTCTCCGGAACACTTTAAAAACTTTTTTCCTTTTAATAGGATGATTAAGACCATTAGTATTCCAGGAGACAAAATTAATAATAGACTCCATAAACCCTAAAGTCAACCCGCAACAAGGAGGATTGACGATAGGCTCGACCCACGAACCCGGAAAGGGAACAGAACATACAAGAGATACCGGGAAGAAGAACGCAACCAATACTTCAATAATGTACATAGCCCAAGAAGAAAGAAACTAAAACGTGAAGCCCCTCCCACCACCCCCCACCCCATGGCCCCAAGGCTAAATCTAACACAGACCAGCCCGAAAGAAGCAAGCACTAAAACTACCCCCATGACTTCCGGTATACGCTCCCTAAAAAAAGTGTAAATATAAAAAAGATCAGCTGATTATAAAACAGTAAAAGAATAGAAAAAAAGATAACTCAATTAAAATAAACACATAACAGAATAAAAGCCAGAAAATATAAAAAAACCGCAATAAACCCCAGACCCATGAATAAACAAAACAAAAAAAAAATAAGATTATTAACATAAACTAGTTATAAAAACCTACAAAACAAAATAGATTTAAAAAAAACTACAAAATTTAAGGCCATAAAGGAAATACGTAAAATGACGATGAGGAAATAACCACCCAGAATCCCCTGGGAAAAAGAAAGAAATGACACAGTTAAAAAGGAAGTTTAGCAACCATATTAAATAATCAAAAATAAACTTTTCTGCCCAAATAGGGCAAAAAAAAAATTAAGACCGACAAATTCACAACCTCCGATCAATGGAGATAGTTAAAAAATTACAATTAAGATGTTGAAGGTGAAAATTGATCCAGATAACTCTGGGCATCCGATGGAGATTCAAAAAAACGGAGGGCTCCATCCAACGTGCGAATCCTTAGACGTGCAGGGTAAAGCAGCGCTGGTTTTAAATCCATCTTGTAGAGTTCCGACATCACAGATCTGTAACAAACCCGTTGATCCCGGATTGGTTTACTGAAATCTTCCACGAATCGGAACTTAAGATCCAGAAAATCAATGTAACCTTTAGATCGAACGAAATGAAACAGTTTCTCCTTGTCTTGAAAGTAATGAAAACGTAAAATGACATGTCTAGGTTTATCTGACCTAAGCGAGTATGATGGAACTCTGTGAACACGATCCAATAACGGTGGTTGGTCAGGAAATACAGTAGGAAATGCATCTTTTAAAAGTTGAGAAAAATACTTCATAGGGTTATCGGATTCAACAGCTTCATGCACCCCAATCATTCGAAGATTCTGCCGTTGCATTCTGGATTCTAAGTCAGAGTTTTTAAAGGTCAGAAAGTCGAGTTTCTTCTTCATTACATTAATTGTTTCTTCGATTTTCTCCATCTTGGGCTCACTTTGTTGCGTGGATTTTTGAAGATCAGATATAGCCGACCGATGTTCGGTAATAGATATTTGTCTCTTCTCAATTGAATCGGCAATTTTCTGGAAACTAGTTGAAATTTCCTCCCGAATTAGCTCCGATATAGCTTTCAAAGTCACAGGTGGTTCAGTCGGAGGGAAATCTTTCGGTCTAACCGGAGGTTTGCCGTCCTTCCCGTTTTTTCCATTCTTAGACACAGCAGACCTTAAACGCATCCGATTATCAAAGAGCCCAATTTGTTTCAAAGTATTGTAAAAGTTGATGCCTTAATGGTTAATTAACATATAGCTGATCATAAGAAGAAAAACTCAGAGGTAATGGAGCGAGTCAAGAACGCGACTTCACTCCATGAGCGCTACTGGAAGTCCCCGCCTTCTGCACTTTCCCCAAGGTCTCCAGGTCCTTTTTGTAAGGAGATGACCAGAAATGCACACACTATTCGATGTGTGGCTTTGCTGAAGTCCTTTACAGCTGCACCATAATCATGGACCCTCCTCACTCACTGCTTTCAGTCCCACCCTTCACAGACTAGCTGCCCCCACCAGTTGCCAATCCTTTTCTCCAGTCTGTACCAGCTGCTGCCTCTTCCTCCATAGCCTGTTTTTTCCGAAGTCCTTCAGTGTGTGTTCTCTCTTTGGTAGGATGTTAAGTGTAGTGGTAACTGGATGTGGCCTGCGAAGTTGCCGGGGGAGGGTGCAGCTCTGTACGATGCCTGTGAGGCCGTGTGCTGTGTGATGGCTGAACTTGGAATTGCTGTGGATGGTGGAAAGGATTCCTTGAGTATGGCTGCTCGTGTGGGTCAGGAGACCGTCAAAGCCCCGGGTAAGTAGCAAAGGTGTGCTGTGGCAGAGGCCCTTCTATCCTACATGCTCAGCAAAGCCACTTATTTGGTCCATTGACCTCGCAACGAACAATCCCTTTATCCTCTGGAGGTTCTTACAAGAACTACAGAATATTTTTATCACTTGAGATTATTTGGTCCATCTTATTTCTGCTCATTATAAGAGAGCTTCCCAGTGTTACCCAACTCAAAGCAATGGGTCCATTGCCCTGCTGGTCTCAGCTCTTGAGATCCTGTTGTAATGAGAGGGTTTCTGCCCCCACCACCCCTCTGGGCAGTGAGTTCAGGCCTATTACAACCCTATGTGTTTTTTTTACCGTAAACTGGCAGGTGTATGGTCACCATCAGTAATATTAACACTTTGTTCTAGTTATTTTTTCCCAGGCAAACAATTTTAAATTCTCCAGCTGCTGTTTCAGAATTTGAACAGTCTCTGGATCATTAGTCCAATCAACTAAATTCTGTGTCACCCTTATTTACATTTAATAATTCAACTGTGACCTCACTTTCCTTCCTTGCGCCATCAGTTTACAGGCCGTGTCATTCAGGGATTTGGGCTATATTTTCATGATTATTTGTGTTTTGTGTGTGACTATTTATACTGTGTTTTGCAACTTGGCCCAGAAGGAATGTTGTTTCATTTGGCTGCATTCATGTGTATGGTTGAATGACAATTAAACTTGTACCTTTTGTGTTAATAATCTTAACTCTTGGGATCCTGAAAACATTTCCAACAACCTGTCCTGGAACCTTTGCTGGTTAGTGTATGCACCCCCCTCCTCCATATCTCTACTGTTCTATCTGCTTCACAGCTATACCATTTGGCTCATATCCCAACTCATTTTTCTGTGTGGCACTCTTCACTTTTGCATGAGATTTCACCCCAATGTATGTTAAGAACCTATGAACTGCAACCAGTTGTTGAACATGCAGCCTTTCCTGAACCTTGACTTTGACCTTTACTTGTGTCCCATGACTGAAGAGACCAAAGTCTAATGTTCCCTTTATCAGCTCCCACCTCTTTGTATCCTGAGAGAGCACATGGCTTCTCCTACTGTTAAGTGACGAGCTGCTTCTACAGAGTGCCTGTGGTTATCACAACTGCTGCTTAAATTTGTTTGAGTTCAACATCACTTGGTTGCTTTTTTTAATATAAAAATGTTTTTAAATTGTGTACCACTTACAAAAATATGTTGCAATTATTGGTCAGAGCCACTGCACCAGCACCTTCCAACCTGTAAGGTCCATCACCAAGGAGGACAAAACCAGTAGGTGGATAGGAGTGTCACGTGCAATTTCCATTCCAAGCTGCAGACTGTCCTGCACTGGAAGTCTCACTGATCCTCCATTCCAGTTGGTTCTAAATTCAGGATCTTCCTGCCCAACAGCATTGAGGACAGGTTCACTGGAAGCACCACAGTGGTTCATCTCCTTAATGGCAATTGAGGATGTGCAAGAGATGTTAACCTTGCCAGTGGAAACCAGATCCCAGGAAAAGAATCAAAACACACAATTAAAGCAAATGAGAAGGCTGAACTTTCTCCCATTGATTCTTTCCTCCACTGGTTTCATGGCCTGCAGTATTTTGTGCCAGCCTAACTGGGGGTGGGTTCCATGAATGGATCTCCCCGTGTGGGAGGTGGGCGATCTACACAGGATCCTGCTGTTCCAGTGGAGTCTCGAAGCAGCCAAACACCAGCAGACCCACCAACTGATGCCCGTTCCTCTTCTGATTCTCAGGCTCCCTCGTGGTCTCCGTTTACGCCATGTGTCCTGACATCACCACCACTGTGACTCCTGACTTGAAAAACCCAGAGGGGCAAGGTACAGTTTTGGTCACTGTTGACAACCGAGATTGCATGGGTCGGGAGGGTGTCTACCTTGTTTGATTCAATTGGCAGGCGGGTTGTTGAATTGAGAGTACTGCAGCAGGAAGGTGTAAAATGTAATGTTGACATTGTCCATGTTTGGGGCCGTGGCTTTGTGCCAGGTCACATGTTGATGTACAGCTGTGTCGGGTTGCTGTGGCCTAATGCTGCTCTGTCCACGTTTAGGGGTGCTGCTGTATGTACCTGTTACACCTGGTCAGTATCGAATGGGAGGAAGTGCTTTGGCTCAATGCTACTCTCAGATCGGCAACTGCTGCCCAGACCTGGACAGTCCACACAATCTCAAGTCCTGCTTCGCTGTCACTCAGCAGCTGCTGGACGGTGAGTCTACGAGTCTGGAATACTTTCCCGCTTCCTTTGCAGTTCCATTGTTTCACGTTCTTAATCTTTCCTTGCCCCAGAACGATTGCTGAGTGCTGGCCATGATGTCAGTGATGGGGGATTGCTCACATGCTTGATCGAGATGGCCATCGGAGGGAACTGTGGCATTGATGTCAGCATTGAAAACAAAACTTGCCACAGTGAGACCAGCGGTAAGTTACTGCAAATTCTCAACATCTTCCCTGTTCCCAGTGACCTCCTTGTGATAGTCTAATCTCCCCGTTCCTTTATATAGACTTCCTTCCAGCAACAGCCATGACATCCTATCCACGGCTTCTGTTGGCCCCTTTGAGCCTCCGCCAGCCCACCTGACCACGTATGAACCATCTCCCTTCATTTCAAAGGTGTCTATAACCTTTCTACACTCTTCCCAACCATTCTCTGCCCCACATCTCCCAAATCCTTTGTGGCCAAACTCTCCCAGCTGACACAGATTACTCTTGTTTCCCCAGTACTTGAGCTGTTATTTTCTGAGGAGCTGGGTTTGGTGTTGGAGGTCTCAGAAGTGTCTGCCAACGAAGTGAGTTCTCGGTACAGAGCAGCGGGACTTCAGTGCTGGCGGATTGGTTCCACCATTGGACAAGGTTCCCAGAGCACAGTGAGTAACCCAGTGAGTGTGGAATGGCTGAGTTATTAGATTATCAGGAACACTGGGGTGTCTCTGTTGCCCTAGACTACAGTGAATGGTGGGGTTACCAGGTATTCTTGGGATTGGGAAATGACCAAAGTTATGAAGGACCCAGGGTATAGTGATTGAGCCTCTTGTGTTGCTATTCCTTGGTTGCTATTGTACTTCCTGTTTAATGCAGTGGATGCATTAAATTTCCACTTGTTGGAATTTGTCTGTAAAATTAGGGCGAGTCATTTATCTGCTATCTCTGGTCATGATGAGGATATTACCAGATTCTCTCAGGTCATCCCCTCTACAGTTCAATCCCACAAATGGTTTCCTGGTTGAGTCACAGATTCCACAGACCCAGCACCAATTCCTCACATCAGGGGCCGTGGGTTGAAGGGGGAATATTCCACTCCATTTGCTTCTGTGGTTTATCTCGATTTTCTTCCCCAGATTACAGTGCGAGTGAATGGAGAGGAGGTTCTCTCAGAGCAGCTGGCCACTCTCCGCTGCTGGTGGGAAGAGACCAGTTTCCAACTGGAGAGACTGCAGGCCAACCGGGCTTGTGTGGAGGAAGAGGAGAGAGGCCTGGATCATCGCATGGCTCCCAAATATACTCTGAGCTTTGAACCAGTCACCAGCCCTAGACCGTCATCTGGGTTAGGTAAATAGGTGACAACATCCTCCTGAGCCACTGCCAGTGGACACTTGTCAGATCCATGGACTATTAGGCACTCCATCAACACATAGAACTAGGAGCAGGAGTAGGTCATTTGGCCCTTCATTCTGGCTTCACCATCTGTCAATATCATAGCTGATTTATTTCAGTGCTATTTTCCAGCGTTACTCCCCATATTCCCTCAATAAACTCAAGACTGAACTTCCACAATGATTCACGGCCTTCAGCATGAAGTCATTTCTCTCGAAGGCCTGCCACATATTCAGTCATGTCAGAATTTTGAGAGTTGAAATGAGATCTTCTCTCCCCTCAGTCTCCTGAACAGAAGAAAATTTTGGCTTGGTCTACTCGGTCTCATGGCAAACCTGTCATCCTTGGAATCAGTCTAGTGAAACTGCACTGCACTCCCTCCATAGCAAGTGTATCCCCTCATAGATAGGAAGACCAAAATTGTGTACAATACAGCAAGTGTGTCTGGCCATGGCCCTGTATAATTACAGTAAAATGGCTTTATTCCTGTGCTCAAATCTTATTCTATTTTGACAGCTGAGTCTAAGCCACGAGTGGCTGTGATGCGGGAGGAAGGCAGCAACGGTGACCGGGAAATGGTGGCGTCACTTGTCATGGCTGGATTCCAGGTAAAACCTGCAGTCCTGATAAAGGCTGTTCAGCCCATTGTATCTGTGCCAGATAGAATAGATTGATCCCAGTCCCAATTCCCTTTTTATCCATATTTCTGCGGTTTACAGTTCTGCCATTGCTGCTTCAGGCCCTATCTCTATCATTTCAGGTGTCAATCCAGACCTCCATACTGGTTGAATGATTTTTTTTTATGTTCAGCCAATTTGATCCTTTCATTATTTAATTTAAATTTATCCTCTCTGGTTAATTGCTGAAGTGCTAAAGAAAGTGTGCTTGATCCAAGTATGGTCTTGGACTGCCATGATTTTTGTATTCAATTGAAACTCTACTACTTCAAAGCCATTTGCCTGCATTATCCCCATATGCTAAGATTGCCTTCATAGCCAGAAACATGTGTCAGCCTCTCACTCAATGTCACCAAAACCAAAGAGTTGATTATTGACTACCAGGAGAAGGAAACCAGTGGTCCACGAGTCAATCCTCAGCAAAGGATCAGAGTTGGAGGGTGTCAGCAACTTCCTTGGTGTTATCATTTCAGAAGATCTGGCCTGGGTCCAGCATGTAAGTGCCATTAGAAAGAAAGCACGGCAGCACCTCTACTTTCGCAGAAACTTGCCAAGATGACATGCTGAATCTAAAACTTTGACAAATTTCAAGAGCTGTGCGGTAGAGTGTACACACTGGTTGCCTCATACTGTAGTATGAAATACCAATGCCCTTGAATGGAACGTCCTACAAAAAGTAGTGGATACGGCCCAGTTCATCACAGGTAAAGCCCTCCCTACCACTAAGCACATCTACAAATGTGCACGGTCACAGGAAAGCAGCATCCACCATCCAAACCATGTTCTCTCCTCACTACTGCCATCAGGAACGAGGTACAAAAGCCTCAGAGTACACACCAGTAGGTTTAGGAAGAGTTATTACCCCTCAACCATCGGGCTCTTGACCAGAGGAGATAACTTTATTCAACTTCACTCGCCCTAACACTGAACTGTTCCCACAACCTGTGGCCTCACTTTCAAGGACTCTTCATCTCATGTTCTCTATTTATTGCTTACTTGTTCTTTATTATTTTTCTTTCTTTTTGTTTGCACAGTTGTGTTTTGCACATTAGTTGTTTATCCATCCTATTGGGTGCAGTCTTTCATTGATTCTATCGAGTTTCTTCTTTTACTGTGAATACCCACAAGAAAATGAATCTCAGGGTTTCATATGGTGACATGTATGTAGTTTGATAAATTTACTTTGAACTTTTGAACCTATGAATCTGTTCTGAATGAGTCGATGACTGAACTTCCACCAAATTTCACTGCATTGAGCTTGAAGAAGTGTACTTCTCAATAGTCTGCCTCTTATTCTGAGACTCCTTTAACATCCACCCCAGTCAGAACCTGAAACAGAATTTCAATGATCTTTCATTGTCAAACTATAGAAAATACCACCACCCTCAACAGTCTCTCCTCAGGATTTTAATTTGTGCTTGGCTGGTAACTTGTATATTTCCTCTACACCCCCTTGTGTGCGTCATACTTTCCCTGCAGTGTGACCAGATCTGTACACTACACAGCAGCTGTGACTCAAGTCAAGTTCATTGTTATTGTGCATGAGTACAGTGAGGTATGGGTACTGTGACGAGAATACACATAAAATTAAGATGTTTGCTGGCCTGGGTTAGCATCAGTGGCATCAGCAGTTGGTCTGCCACCTGTCCTCAGGGGAAGGAGAGATAAGGAACAATGAAGCAGCATCTGGAGATGTGCAATGAAGGGACGGGAGAGAGAGCTGTCTGGAGCGGCTCCCCCTTTGAACCCTGAACTGTTTGAAGTGATGGACAGGCGATACCCCAGCAGGGGGATTAAAAGGGACAGGTTTGCTAAGGCAACACACACACGACACCCGAGGTAACGAGACCCTGGAAGCGGTGCGCCTCTCACGAGTTGGTGGGAAGTACCGGACCTTAAACCCACAGGCTGGAAAGGTACGATCAGCGGGAACCCGGTGTGTGTCCACCCTTGCCTGGGTGCCGGGTTCACTGCAGAGGATCGACCGCATCTGGAGGAGGGGTCACAGTCGGTGACCTCAGGTGACATCACAAAGGACCCGCCCGGAAGCTGCTTATGAGCAATATCGCCGTTCTGTGAGTGGAAGCCGTGTCTGAATGATCAGTTGTTCCCGTTCTCTCTCCCTCCCCCCACGTTGTCCATCGCCATGGCAACGATTACTGTGAACTGAACTAAATTGAACTGAACTTTGTGTCACTTTGAAATTGGTCATTTACCCCTAGACAACGATAGAGCTTGATTGATGCTGTTATCTTAATTCTGTGCACGTGTGTTTTATCATTGCTGAACTGTTGCATTTAGTATCCTTTCGCTTACTGTGTTGCTTGTTTCTTTAATAAAACTTTCTTAGTTCTAGTAATCCAAACTCCAACTGAGTGATCCATTTCTGCTGGTTCGGCAACCCAGTTACGGGGTACGTAACAGTACGATAGAAAAAACTTGTAGCATCACAGGCACACAGATTCAGACAGCGCAAAACTCATTGTACGTAAATTATGCAAAGCTGGTGTTTTCTGGTGTTTCACTATCTCTTCCCTATGTGTGTATTCTATGAATAGGAAAGAGGTAATGAAACAGCATAAAGCACTAGTTCCACTATCCTTAGGCATTTGTGGATATCCACACCCAGATCTCTCTGTACCTCAAAACCTCTAAATTACCTTGGACTTTTGGATTAAATTCCATTTTCCAGCTTTGTATCTATTAGACAAATCCATTAATATTTTTCACCCTGGAAGTTCCTCACTATGGATAAGATGATGCACTTTACTTCTGCAGGTTTGGGATGTGACCATGATGGACATCTGTTCAGGACTGACTCTGGATTCATTCCGTGGGGTGGTGTTTGTTGGAGGCTTCAGTTACGCTGATGTTCTGGGTTCAGCAAAAGGTAAAATATGTGACTTTAAAAATTCTTTTGCTCCAAAGAACAAGAACCTACCCTACGTGGTCGTTTATTGTAAATTCCACATTGGGAAATGTATAATGATGGGCATGAGAAACAGGAATGTTAAATGAATACTGACTAGGAACTAGAGCAGAATGGAGTGGAATTTTTAACCAGACGTGGGGAAGTAGGATGAATTTGTGGCATTAACTGGGAATAGAAGATCAGAAATATTTAATGAGCACTTATGGGAAATGGAGGAGTATTTGATGATATGGAATGAAAGAACAGCATTGAATGAACTTGGGGGTGGAGGGAAACTGTGTACAATGGACGATGAAAGGGAATGGAAAAGAATATTTATTGGGCATGAACAGAGGGGAATGAAAATGCAGGAATAGGAATAGTTAATGAAAACTAACAATAGGGGTTAATAGATATTAACAATCGTTCCACGAATGTTTAGTGAACAATGGAAATAGGAGCTTGTAGCCAACATTGGAAATGACCACATCAGAATATACAATGAATATTGAAAACAGGAACAGGAATATTTATTGAATTACTGTTTGAGAGTAGATAACAGGAGTCGGTAATGCGGGTGTTAGCACATCATGTTCCTGTGCATTTCCCATTTTGCTGATGCTGTACTATTAGTCTGTTTCTTGTCCTGTAGGTTGGGCTGCAACAGTGCAATTCAATCCCAGAGCACACGCTGAGTTTTCCAGGTTCCGTTCCCGGTCTGACACCTTTAGCTTGGGCGTGTGCAATGGCTGCCAGCTGATGGCACTGCTCGGTTGGGTGGCTTCAGAGACAGAGCTATCAGAAGGTGAGGGCAGCTTGTATCATGGTTCTCTTACTTGCATTGTATTAAATACTAAAACAAAGCCCCATTCGGTTAATATTCATTCAGCCCATTTATTTCTCCTGTGGTGCACCACATGAACCTTTCCCATAAACTTCCCAGCAAATTCAGTCACCATTATCCTTGTGTTGCTTCCCCTTTTAATGCTCCTTATCCTCTGGATTCCTTGTTCAGGTGGGGTGTAGGTTCTCATCCCTCTGCTGCTGAAAGGCTTTTTATGATTTTAGAAGGATTGTGCTGTTGATCTTGTTTATATCTTAGTTGATATGCTGTTGCTGTGTCTACTCTTTTGAAATCAGTGATGATTTTATCGACCTATATCGGGTTTCCCATCACCCTTAACTCTTAAGAATGGAGCCCAGGCCTTGACACAGACCCCATATTTTACTAATAATCACCTGCAGTTTTGCACTGAATTGTAGGAATTCTGCCCTGTAAGTGCCAGTAAGCTTCTGCGCTCCTTCAGTAAACCGTAAGTCCCAGACTGCTGTTAGCTGTTTAGAGCCACCGTGAAAACTTGATCCTGTGCTTCATCAGCTGGGACATCTGTTCTCAGAACCAGTGCATGGGCAAGACCTTAAGCTTGAGGATTTTATGGAGACTGTGTAGTTGTAGGGAAGAAGAAATAATTGCCAATAATCCAAATTATTTTGCGATGCTCTTAAGTTTTTGTCTGATTTAAATTTTTTTATTTTTCCATTATATGTAATCTAATATATAATAATTCTCAATAGTGTGTTCCTATTTCTTTCAGACATGCAGATGCGTGTGAATACAAATTCTTGACAGCTGGTAAAGCTGGGGTGGTATTGAGTATTAATGACTAATGAAGTTTCTTTCGCAGGGCTTGATTTCTCCAGGCCACATCACTCAAAAGATCACGGGGGCCCTCCTGTTTGTTAAAAGTTCAACTGAAGCATTACCATTGATAATTTCTCAATCCAAGTTTTAGATATAAATTCTAATGTTTCTTTTATTTATTATATGAGCCCTACAGACTTTGCTACCACTTCCAGTGACTTAATGCCAGCTGTGAGTGGAAGGTGGGTCAGGAGCAAATGTGTTTGAACCCATGTCTTTGGAGATCTATTGACACTTGCCCATTTGTTTCAGGTGATGGATCAAAGCAGGGTGTTCTGCTGACACACAACCGTTCTCATCGCTTTGAGTCACGCTTTGTTACAGTGACCATCTTGGAGAGCAGCTCACTTCTGCTGAATGGGATGGCAGGTTCAACCCTTGGCATCTGGGTTGCTCATGGAGAGGGTGAGTTGGCCTTTATTGTGACTGAGGTGGTGAGACATCAGGCTGGTCACATAAAGCATTGGTTACATGATCAGTTGTGGATTTTGGATTCATCTAATCAAGAATAGAAAGGTGTTTCAGGATCTGTGCACTCAGATTGGATTTGCTCTTCTCTGGAGCTGACCGCTTCAATGCCTGGACATGGTGGGCCAGTAAGCACTTCCCCTGCCACAAATTTTCATCATTCGATAAAATAGCTCTCTGGGCTTGCTATGTGACAATTGTTTCGCCTATTCCATAAATGGAACTAACTACACTTAGCGTGAACTTCATTGACTCTTACATGGTTCTGCACTGCCTGAAAGGGTTGAGGAAGTTGCCATACAAATATCTATGCAAGGATTAAAAGGCTGTATCTATAGACTTCCACTTACCTCTCAGACTCTGCCAGTATCTTTGACGGCCTATTGCATTTGCCTGTATCTTTTTGACCCTTGTCCTCGAGTGGAATGTTGTCTGTGCACCTATCTCTTCCTGTGTCTCTTTAACTCCTGAACTGTGTATGGACGGGACGTCCAACAGTGCAGAAGTTATCTGGTCTCTTGCTTCTGCCCTAAATAGGGGTTGAATGTCCAACAGCATAAAATGTCTGTGTATCTCCAACTCTGGTCCAGTGTAGCAATGGTGCATCCAATAGTGTGAAGTCTTCTGTATCTCCCTCTAACTCCTTTCTACACAAGTACAAGAAGACCTTGCTTCTCAGTGGTAACATTTGCACATCTCTTTTATTGCAGAGAGTGGGATTTTGAATTCTGTGCCTGGAAGTGTGGTGAAAATATGAGTGAATTCAATAAGAATTTGTTGGAGATTTCCAAGGGAATGGGATTGATGGGATTGCTCTGCTTGGAGGCAATAGAGACTCAGTGGGGTCAAACAGTCTCTGTGTTGTAATAATGGGACTGGTGGAGTTGGGGTTGATAGGGTGAATATCTAATGGTGGTTCAGACAGCATTGTCTTGTCGGGGATGTGGGGGTTGTACCAGATCAAATGGAGTGGTCTCATCCTGTCCTACTTACTTTGCAGGTTACATGCAGTTTGAGTCAGAAAAAGTGCTGCAGATGGTAACAGAGAATGGCCTGGCTCCCATCCGATACTGTGATGACTTGGGTGTTCCAACGGAGCGTTATCCTCAGAATCCCAATGGTTCTCCACTTGGAATTGCAGCGCTGTGCTCAGCTGACGGCCGGCACCTTGCCATGATGCCTCACCCGGAGCGTTGCACCTTACTGTGGCAGTGGCCCTGGATGCCCGCTGAGTGGCGGCAGTCACTCACGGCATCACCATGGCTACGTATGTTCCAGAACGCGTACGACTGGTGTCTGCAGAGTCTCTGATGGCTGCTGTGGCTCTCGCTATTGATACTGACCACCCTCATAGGGTCACCATCTCATCTTTGCCTGGACTCGGGGCAACTGCCTTTTCAAGTACTGAGTCCTAGCCCCCACCTTTATCCATTGTCCCTTTTGCTTTCCCCCTGATCTGTCCACTTCCTACACCCGGGGAAGGGAGAGGTGAGGAGAGAAATTAATTCTGGTAGCGTATGGGCCCTTTGCCTTTCATGTACGTGGCTTCTGTAAAATATTTTAGTGAAAAATAAAAAACAAATGTTACCTGCTCCTCTCATTGCATTTAGTCTGAACAAGGTGAAGAAGTTAACCTTCCTTTCCAACATTTGTACAGCATGGGTTTGATGTAGAGCTACGTTCCCTCTGCATTTCCCCCCTCCCCAATCTAACAGTTATGACAAGTATAGGATGTTTGGATACTACTCAAAGTTTTGGCACTTTGCTTATAAATATCTCCAGGAACAGCTGAGGCTGTTAGAGAGAAATGGGGGTTTCAGCTTCAGGCAATTCTAAATTAGAACTGTAGGTTTGTGGGAAATCCTGGCTGATCAGGAATATAAAGACATGCATTACTGGGGAGACCATATGGTCCTTGAGTCTTTAAAAAGCTGCTGAAAAGGTTGTTCTATGTAATTTCTCTCTCGCAATTGTTGTCCATAACCTGCTGATTCAGGAAGAACAAAGAAATTGAAGTGAGGAATAAGCCTGGTGGTAGGGTACAAAGGTAATACAGCTTGCAACCTCGGGCCAGGTCCAATGAGAAGCGTACACAGGCGTGCCTGATGAGCCAACAAAATCAAGACAGAACAGATTGATTTTGGGAGCAGAGGCAGTGTGAAGTTGGGGAAACAAACCATCACAGTGGTGGATGACACCATGTTGGGAACTTGGAGACTGTCAGGATCAAGAGGAACACCTAAGCAGTGTAAGCTTCTATTCCCGGACATCACCTTCCCTATTTGACTTCCAGCAGGGTCAGACAAACCTGGTTGGTGTGGGCTGTTACGAGAATACACATAAAATTAAGATGTTTGCTGGCCTGGGCTAGCATCAGTGGCATCAGCAGTTGGTCTGCCACCTGCCCTCAGGGGAAGGAGAGATAAGGAACAATGGAGCAGCGTCTGGAGATGTGTAATGAAGGGATGTGGGAGGAAGAGCTGTCTGGAGCGGCTCCCCCCTTTGAGCCCTGAACTGTTTGAAGTGATGGACAGGCGATACCCCAGCAGGGGGATAAAAAGGGACAGGTTCGCTAAGACAGACACACACGCCACCCGAGGTAACGAGACCCTGGAAGCGGTGCGCTTCTCACGAGTGGGTGAGAAGTCCCAGACAACGACAAGGGTGGAAAGGTACGATCAGCGGGAACCCGGTGTGTGTCCGCCCTTGCCTGGGTGCCGGGTTCACTGCAGAGGATCGACCGCATCTGGAGGAGGGGTCACAGTCGGTGACCTCAGGTGACATCACCAAGGACCCGCCCAAATGCTGTTTGTGAGCCATCTCGCTGGTCTGTGAGTGAAGCTGTGCTGAATGATGAGTTGTTCCTATTCTATGTCTCTCTTCCCCACCTTGTCCATCGCCATGACAACGATTACTGCGAACTGAACTACTAAACTGGACTGAACTTTGAGTCATTTTGAAATTGGTCATTTACCCCTAGACAACGATAGAGCTTGATTGATGCTGTTATCTTAATTCTGTGCACATGTGTGGTTATCATTGTTGAATTGTTGCATTTATTATCCTTTCGATTACTGTGTTGCTTGTTTCTTTAATAAAACTTTCTTAGTTCTAGCACTCCAGACTCCAACTGAGTGATCCATTTCTGCTGGTTTGGCAACCCAGTTACGGGGTACGTAACAGGGCCTAGATAATTAGTCTTGTGTGGTGTGCATGTTTTTACATGAACCGATAAAGGTAACTGTAAATGCAAGTTCTCTCTGTGCCTAACCAGTCACCGTTGTTGAGGATGAATACCTACAACACACCTCAGTAGACTATTGACTATCCTCAGAATGGTGTCAGTCCGAGATCCATTTTCCCTCATGTCCATCTCTCTGCCTGCAGTTTGTCACTGGAAAGCCAGAATTCGAGGTAGCACTGCCTTAATCAGCCTTCTCTCTCAGTTCATCATGGAATGTAATTTACTTCATAGTCGTACGGCACAGATCTGGGCTGACCATCAAGCACCCACTTAGTACAGGAATCCTCCACCAATTAGCATCAGCTTCCCACAAATTCTACCACTCACGCAATAACTAGTTCAGCTCTAAACCATATTACTTTCAATTGTGGAAAGAGACCGGAGTACCCAAGGAATATCTGCAGGGTGACAAGAAGATGTGAATTCCGCACGGCACCAGAAGTCAGAGTTGGACCTGGGTAGCGGCAGCCACACTTGCCATACAAATGTAGAGTTGCAGGAGTGCAGGTCCTCATTAACACAGCCTGAAGCTGGCAATCTGGGATTTCAAATCAACAGGAATGGACAGAGCCCAATCGAGGAAAGGTGGTGAAATGCAATCTATGGCTTTTCTCCTGAAACCATTAAATAAAGAGTGTGAATTAGGCTATTTGGCCTATTGAATCTGCTCTGCCATTTTATCATGGCTGAGCCAGTTTCCTCCTCAATCTAACAATTCTCTTCCATAAAGCCTTTTTTCTCTCATCCATGTGCCTATCTGAGAGTTCCTTAAAACCCCCTAATGTAATTGCCTCTACTACAACCCCTGGCAATATATTACCCCACTGTTTAAAAACCCTACCTCGGACACTTGCCTCCAATCACCTGAAAATCACAATCTCTTGTATTAGATGTGACAGTAGGTTTAAAGGGCGGCACAACATGGTGTCTGAAGGACCTGTGGTGTGCTCTATTGTTCCATGGTATTTATTTATTTCGCGGTGTAATGCCAGTAGGCCCTTCAGCCCTTCAAGACACGCCACCCAAGCAAACCCCCATCAACCCCGATTTAATCCTAACCTAGTCACAGAACAAGTTATAATGACCAATTTAACCTACCCAGTACATCTTTGGACTGTGGGAGGAAACCGGAGTACTCGAGGAAACCCCACACATTCCACAGGGAGGACGTACGGATTCCACAGGAATTGAACTCTGAACTCCAATGCCTTGAGCTGCAATAATGTTGCACTCACCGCTACACCACCATGGTGCCCCATGTTCTAAATCCTCAAGGAAAAAGTATTATCTTGACTGAGTTAAATAGGTGAGCCCTTGAACTTAAACATGGTACCTAGTAAAAGATTGTCCCATATTGAGAAACATCCTTTCTACATTCATTCTGACTAGACCTCTCAGAATCTTAAAGGCCATCCCTGGGTAAAAGCAAGTTCAGTTTTATAAACATCTTGAAGTGGATTTTGTCCAGAAAACAGTACAAAAATAAGTTTGATAACTGTTCCTCTGCAGTATTGTAATGAATGGTAGTAAAACACATCAGACTGATAAAGAGTAATTGCTAAATGTACAGGGAGAAAGCTAGTTCTGTTGTTTCTAGAAACAAATGTGTATGCAAGTTGGACTTTTGAATTTAACATGGGAGCTCATTTATATACAAGGGATGTCCACATGAGGTGTTTGTAACCTGAGGGTAGCTTGTATTTTGAAGCTGTAATAAAACACGCTGCACTTCCATGCTGAATGATGTATTGGGAATAGGAAGAGCACACGAAGAACTCTCATTGGATCTGTTGTGGTGTATTACCAAGTCTGCTTTAGTAGAAGAGCTACTGAGTGCCATGTAGCAGCAACAAAAAGGTCAGCATCAGGGAGTAAATGATCCAACACAAGAGATAAAGCTACTTAACCTTGTTCTCAGCAATGATTTTTATTCTTCATGACATTTTTCAAAATTAATTTGGAATGTTTGGATATTAAATCTAATGAATTATATCTGGTTCAGTCCACTCATGAAAAATTTACTATTTTTTTTAATCTAAAACTTCCATCTCTTTTTTGAAGAGAAGTCCAGTTTATATTCTTGGAAGATGTAAAAGTTTAGAGACTGTGGCTGGCTTTTGTGTAAAGGTTAATAGTTCACTGGTTTGGCCTAAATGGCGCTCGTGACATATGATGATGTTCTGCAGGTGGCTGGCAAATCGACTTGACACTGCACTAGGTATACTTCTGAGCTATAGTCATTGCAACCCACAGTCTGTCACTTCCCTTTTAAAAAGAGTACTTTTGAACTGTCCAACCAAACTAGTGATTTTTTACAATCTTCTGAAGATGCAGTAAACTTGACTCTCAAGAATGTGGATGAGGCTAGTGCTGAGGATGGACACTTCATCAAGGCCTGAGACTGGAAGATGTACCCATGCTCAGCTCCAGTACTCCACGCTGATGAAAGCATTAAGCCAGATCAAAGCAGAGTGGAACAATGCACACAATGTGATGGAGGAGCTCAGCAGTCAGGCAGCACCTATGGACGGGAATAAACAGTCAACATTTCATGCCGAGACCCTTCATCAGAACGGGAAAGGAAGGAGGAAGAAGTCAGAATAAGAAGGTGAGGGCAGGAGAGGAAGAAGCTCCCCTCCCCTCCCCAGGGAAATGAACCTGTGTTCTTCTCTGTGCAAACCAGGATCACCCAGCTGAGCCTGTCCTGTCTGCCTGTGTTTGACCCATCTCCCTCGGTAAGTGGGAGGCTCACATTTGAGACTTTGTTGCTCGTGTCTTGAGTCCCACGCCACCAGGTTCAAGAGCAGTTGTTGCCTGCAGCCATCGGACTCCCGGACCGGTTTCAGTTATTTCAGCACTAAACTGACTCTGCAGCCTGCAGACTCGCATTCAGGACTTTGCTGCTCACCTCACATGTATTACTTGTTTTTTTTTGCTATTTGCATGATTTGGATGTTTGTTGGTCTTTGTGTGTGATTCTTCATGGATTCTGTTTCTTTGTTTTGTGGGTGCCTGCAAGAAGACGAATCATAAGGTTGTATGGTGTAAACATTTTGATCATTTGAACTTTAAATGTTTACGTGTGTTTGAGTAGTCTTTCCCCACAATGCTGCCATCAAATGGGCCCCTTGTATCACTGCATGTTACTGTAATTTTTATAAACACATGTGGGTCCTATTTTGAAAGAAGTTGGTCGTCTTCCTTTCTGCAGCCTGTTGCTATATTAATCCCAAAGTCTAATCATTCATTCGTGTTTCTATTTGATAGATGCTAATGAACAGAGATCTTTGGGGTGGGGGGGGGGCTTGGTTATTTATCAGAGGGCAGGGAACATATCAGTCATTATTGGAAATTGGTTTAATTGCTGCCTGATTGGCTGATGTAGTTTACGGGCAATATATATTAATATTTGCCACTAGGGCATTATGATTGGAGGGTGGACAACTTTCACCATTGTCCTGCCTGGCCTACTTAGTCCTCGTTAGTTTGGAAGTTGTGAATAGGAATTGGTTTGTGTTGTGGCACAAGTTGCTCGCTGGATGGCAGCATTGGGAGAGAGGGCAAGACTCCATACGAACATAGGGATTGTGGCATTAGGGTGGGGATAGGAGTTGGCATTAGAGGTAGGGATCATTTTCTGTATATATCAGTAGGGTTTTGTTCCAATGTTAAGATTGGGAAAAGAGACTGGTGTTAGGGGATATATTAGTGGACAGTAGGACAATTGTCCCTCTTACGTTACTCTCATCTCCAGATTCCTTTTTGGCACTTTGAGTTAGTCAACACTGTCCATTGTCCACAGCCTAACTCACTAGTCTTGTCCAGTTTTAGTGGAAGGTATGCTGAGGAGTTAAGGGTAAATATTCAATTGCTCAAAAAATAACTATGGTTTTTGAAGGAACACTCATCCCTGGTATCATGACAATGATTCAATGTCAGTGTAAGGTAAGGTGCTAGGGCAATTGTTAACTCGATTGGAAGGCTCTGGCAAATTCAGTTCAACTACAGGAATAGTGATGGGGTGGGATTAAGGGTAAGGACTGAGGGTTGGAATATTTCCATCAAATGAATAAACTTGTTAAATATGGTTTTAAACTACACGTTTGTATTTTTCTTCATGTAAAGAGCAGTGCCATATTGGTGAAAAGACCTTACCTCATTGCTGGGAGTTCATTGCATATTTACTTTGAAACGTTTTTATCTGGTGGAGTGCATAGAAAATTGTACCAATATTGACAAACTTATTGTTAATATATGAATTAATTTCTTCAAGTGAATTGATTTGTGATGAGAAATTTACATTTTTAGTGGCGCAAACACCATAAATACAGCATTGTTTTTTGATATTGATTAAACCCTACAACAAAATGGAGTATTCTTCATGTTACAGTAATGAACTCAACAGAAAGTCTCTTACATTGAGAGAAAGCATTCAGTGTCTTTTCTCACTGTTTTAAGTAACTCCCCTAAGACAATTAGCTAGGGGGTGGGAGGTGTTGCTAAGCTCTTTACTTTAAATTAAATTGCTGCCGCTGCCTGTAAGAAGTTTATACGTTCTCTCAGTGACCATGTGGATTTTCTCTGGGTGCTCCAGTTTCCTCCTACAATCCAAAGACGTACTGTTTGGTCAGTGAATTGGTCATTGTAAATTGTCCTGTGATTAGACCAGGGTTAAACTGGGGGATTGCTGGGCAGCACAGTTCAAAGGGCCAGAAGGGCCTTTTCCATCTGTATCTCTAAGTAAGGACTCGTATTAGATTGGTTGAAGCATCTTCCTCAAGTGACATGGCATTAGTAAGGTTTGGAAACAGAATGAAGTGTTCAATCTTCTTTGGGACAATGAAAAAATGTACCATTCGCAGTAAAGGCAATTTGGATTATGTGCCTTCAAATCAATTGATTTGTGATGAGAATGTACCTAATCAGCATTTCTTTAAAATCCAGTACTGCAGTACCTGTAGTAAAAGCACACCAGCACAACTTGAGAATTGACTCTGTTAAGGTGATTGGAAATCTATTACATTCTGTGTTTTGATGGTAGTAAGCATAAGAGAAAGTTTTCCTCAGTTAAACAACATGAAGCATACTTCATCTTATGACTCAAGATTGAGGATAATGCAGCTGGGTGTTGAATGCAGGTAATGTCCCTGTAAGTCATGTTAAGAACCACTTTGTTGCCCTGGAAGATAAACTGACATTTGCCCGTGTGAGTGATTTTAAAAGCAGAGAACATAGAACACCACAGCACAGTGCAGGCTGGGACAAGACCTGTCCCTCCAGCTAGGAGTCCCTTTACAATTTATCTAATGTTTAGCAGGGTTGACCCATGCTAAAAGTTGTCATTCAAGCTAGAATTTGACCGCTCCCTTTTGCAGGCAGACTGAGGTGAAGCTTCTATCCAAGCCTGTGGTCTGGAAGAAGCTGCAATCACCTTTACTGTTGACTGTAAGGGGTGTCACTGAAAAACATTTCATGAAAGCCCGTTCTTCTGAGAGAGGATGGCAATGTAAATGTGTGGTTCCAGGCACTGACTTATTACTGCGCTCTCTACACCAGTTCTCGACAATGAATTGTAGTGTCGTTTGTAATCTCAGAACACACCAAAGAACTGTTCAAAACAACAGCGAAATTTTTTCTTGCAAATAGTAAGACATGCATTAGTCAATATATGCATGGTTATCTCCCACAAACTGGAATATGGTAATGACCAGATCATCTTTTATGATGATGCAAACAGAGAATACTGGAAGTGTTAGTGATGTTGATTGAAAGAAAAGTTCTGGCCTGAATAATGAACATCCAGATCCTCTTCATGGTGCAACTGGCACTTCAATCTGAAACATCGTCATTCTATTGTGGAAAATAGTTGCTTCAAGATGAAGTTGCATGATCTTCTCAGAGCAAGTAGATAAGGACATTGGACACAATGCTACCATTCTTCCCCTCCTCATAAAGGCTTTTAAGCCATCTGTGATGAACATATGAGAATTTGATCAGTTGCTCTGTGAGATAAAATCTAAATACATTGCTCACAGCTTTTAGTGGCAGCATTGCTCTGTGTGTGGTCTGAGGTGGATGTCTCCTGGAAACATTTGACCCTGATGCTTGAGTATGTTTTAGACTTCTCAGCAAAATGGGAGACCTGTTGCTGGAAAATCAGCTCCTTCGTCAGAGGGCATAGAACACCACAGCAGAGTGCAGGCCATTCGGCCCATGAATGTTGTGCTGACCTTATAACCTAAGGTGGTCCACGCCGGTGTTACTACCCTGCGTGAGCTTTGTAGTACCAGAAGATGAGGGTGGGTACATTTGAGTGTGCAGAGTTGCACTATTGGAGGAGGAGAACTTTGGACTGTGGGGCGGGATTGGGCCTACAGCAGTCAACAAGTATGAAGGTCCTCAGATGCACCAGCAGTCGTGGAGCAGCTGATTCCACGGTAACGTGCAAAAGCAGGTAAGATAAATTGTTGGAAAAGAATGAATTTGCAGGGTGAAAAAGTGGGGAATTGCATCCTTCCTTGTTGTAACCATCTCTGATTCTGGATGTCTGAATTCTATTAAGTATAAAACATGGATTTTAAAGAGTAGCAACACACATCAAAGTTGCTGGTGAACGCAGCAGGCCAGGCAGCATCTCTAGGAAGAGGTACAGTCGACGTTTCGGGCCGAGACCATTCGTCAGGGTATTAGGATAACTTGGCGAGGGAAGGGGGTATTCATAACAAGCATTACATGTGGAACAACATAGAACAGTACAACACAGGAACAAGCCCTCTTGCTCACAATGCCTGTGCCACCATGAAGTCAAGTCAACTTAATCCTATCTTCCTGAATACAGTCTCGGTCCTTCCATTCCTTGCCCATTCGTGTACCTGTCTAAAGGTCTCTAAAACATTGCAGTTGTATCTGATTCCACCATCTTCCCTGGCACTGCATTCCAGCACCCACCAGTCTGCGTTTTCAAGCAAAAACTTGCAAATCTCCTTTGAAATTCTGCCTCTCACCTTAACACCCTCCAGTATTTTATCATTTTCACCGTGGGGCAAGGACTCTGTCGACCTACCCGATTATATGCCATTCCTAATTTAATATACTTCTCTCAGGTCACCCCTAAGCCTCTGTCACTCCAAAGAACACAATCAAAAATGAATTGATAAGAAATGTCAGCACAAGCAGGAATCCCCTATCAACAGTTTTATAAACAAGGAGCAAAAAAAATCAAAATAGAACATTACATGAAGATGTGAAAGTATTGGCTTCTGTGTCTTTTTATGTTATTCTACATTTCAGAAATTCACTAAATTATGATTCAATTCTAAAATGTATTAATGTATGAATATGTATTATACAAAATTGTATAATTAATACTGTAAATCACAAGTAAAATTATAAGTAGCCAGACATATAATTTAATTACTAATTAAATGAATTATGATGAACAAGTCAGAATAAGTGACATATGTTAGGAGCTGATGAAGGCACAGTGAACTTTAAAGTGTTAAACATCTTCAGCTCAGAATGTCAGATCAGATTTGATGAGCTGAGGTCTGAATTATGGACTGATTACTGTTGCAACAATGAGAGAATGAGAAAGTCAACAGCCCTTTTTAACTCCCCAACCCTTGATTTGGTAACCTTGGCATCATTGGACAAAGACAGAAGGCTGCTTTCCTGCTCCTTTTTCTGTTGTATCGCTGTTGGACGTGTCAGGCAGATGACTTGGCCCTTGTGACAGGTCACTACTCATAATCGCCTGTTCATTGGAAGTCTTGGACCAGAAGGCACAGCCTCAGATTAGAAGGATGTCTTTTTAGAACGGAGATGAGGAGGATTTTTTTTAACAAGAGGGTGGTGAATTTGTGGAATTCAATGCCACGGATGGCTGTGGAGGTCAAGTCAAGGGTGATAGGTTCTTGATTAGTAAGGGCATCAAAGGTTATGGAAAGAAGGCAGGGAAATGGGGTTGGGAGGGATAACAAATCAGTCATACCTGATAGGCTGAAGAGCTTAATTCTGCTCCTCTGTCTTATGTCTTACTGTTTGTAAATGTATTTTTGGACATTCTGCATAGGATGAGGAAGGTATTGTAGAAATACAAATCTGTGTTTCTTTCTGCCACTGTTGTTCCCATTCTCTAACCACATTAGGAGCAGTTGGGTTTTCTACTCTCTCCTCTTCATCAATGTTTACTCCATCCTAAAGCTCAACTGTATCATCCTTTGCTGAGATTCCACTGCTCCTTCCTTGGTAAAGACTGGTGTAAGCTGTTCATTTAGTAATTAAAATATAAAGCATTGTCGATGCTTGGAACTGAAATACCAACAGCAGAATGCTGGAAATACTCAGCAGTCAGGGAGCATCAATGAGTGAAGAAAGAGTTAACATTACATGAGGTGGTACATAAGCTGGATGGGTGGTTGGTCTTTATCCCCTGGGAAGACTAAAGGGCATCGATTTAAGAAGTAGAGTCAGGTTTATTATCACAGGCATGTGACATGAAATTTGTTAACTTAGCTGCAGCAGTTCAATGCAATACATAATGTAGAAGAAAAAGAACAGAATAATAAATAAGTAAATCAATTACAGTATACATATATTGAATAGATTAAAAATCATGCAAAAAACAGGAATACTATATCTCAAAAAGGTAGGGTATTGTCCAAAGATTCAATGTCCATTTAGGAATCGGATGGCAGAGGGGAAGAAGCTGTTCCTGAATCGCTGAGTGTGTGCCTTCAGGCTTCTGTCCCTCCTACCTGATGGTAACAGTGAGAAAAGGGCATGCCCTGGGTGCTAGAGGTCCTTAATAATGGACGCTGCCTTTCTGAGACACCACTCCCTGAAGATGAGAGAGTAATGATTTTCAAGAGACCTGAGGGGAAGCTATTCCACACGGGATGGTGGCTATTGGAACGACCTGCTTGAGGAAGGGGTAGAGGCAGGTACAAAAATAAAGAGATTCGGACTGGTAATAGAAAAAGCTTAGAGGTATCAGGACAAATTACATGATTGAGTTGGACTGAGGGGCTGTTTAACTCCAGGTTACCAATTAAAGCAGACTCCGTGGGGAGATTTGAGTGGTTTCAATATAGAACAAATGAATTGTAGCATTGATCACCTCTCTCTCCTTTTAATGGGGTCTGTTACCCTCTTTATCTAATGTTCCATAAATATCTTTTCAATACCAGGTCCCAGTAGTGTTTGTTTGCCGGAACCACTGACCAGAGGAAAACCATTACTATTGAAATAAAACACGAGGAATTCTGCAGATGCTGGAAATTCAAGCAACACACAAAGTTGCTGGTGAATGCAGCAGGCCAGGCAGCATCTCTAGCAAGAGGTACAGTTGACGTTTCGGGCCGAGACCCTTCGTCAGGACTAACTGAAGGAAGAGCTAGTAAGAGATTTGAAAGTGGGAGGGGGAGGGGGAGGGGGAGATCCAAATGATAGGACAAGACAGGAGGGGAGGGATGGAGCCAAAAGCTGAACAGGTGATTGGCAAAAGGGATATGAGAGGATCATGGGACAGGAGGTCCGGGGAGAAGGAAAGGGGGGAGGGGGGGAAAGCCCAGAGGATGGGCAAGGGGTATAGTGAGCGGGACAGAGGGAGAAAAAGGAGAAAGAAAGAATGTGTGTATATAAATAAATAATGGATGGGGTACCGGGGGGGGGGGGAGGTGGGGCATTAGCGGAAGTTAGAGAAGTCAATGTTCATGCCATCAGGTTGGAGGCTAGCCAGACAGAATATAAGGTGTTGTTCCTCCAACCTGAGTGTGGCTTCATCTTTACAGTAGAGGAGGCCATGGATAGACATATCAGAATGGGAATGGGATGCGGAATTAAAATGTGTGGCCACTGGGAGATCCTGCTTTCTCTGGCGGACAGAGCGTAGGTGTTCAGCAAAGCAGACTGGGAGATCATTTTGCTGAACACCTACGCTCTGTCCGCCAGAGAAAGCAGGATCTCCCAATGGCCACACATTTTAATTCCGCATCCCATTCCCATTCTGATATGTCTATCCACGGCCTCCTCTACTGTAAAGATGAAGCCACACTCAGGTTGGAGGAACAACACCTTATATTCCGTCTGGGTAGCTTCCAACCTGATGGCATGAACATCGACTTCTCTAATTTCCGCTAATTCCCCACCTCCCCCTTGTACCCCATCCATTATTTATTTATATATACACATTCTTCCTCTCTCTCTCCTTTTTCTCCCTCTGACTGTACCCCTTGCCCATCCTCTGGGTTCCCCCCCGCCTTCCTTCTTCCTGGGCCTCCTGTCCCATGATCCTCTCATATCCCTTTTGCCAATCACCTGTCCAGCTCTTGACTCCATCCCTCCTCCTCCTGTCTTCTCCTATCATTTCATATCTCCCCCTCCCCCTCCCACTTTCAAATCTCTTACTAGCTCTTCCTTCAGTTAGTCCTGACGAAGGGTCTCGGCCTGAAACGTTGACTGTACCTCTTGCTAGAGATGCTGCCTTGCCTGCTGCGTTCTCCAGCAACTTTGATGACTATTGAAATAAACTCTTTTAATTAACTTCCAAAATTAACCCAGATCTTTAAATGTCCCTCCTGGTCAAAGCCTCTGATTAATTGTGCTTCAGCTCTGTCTCTTGTTAAAAATTCAAACTTGTTCCACAAAAAATCATAGCAATCTACACTTGCTGAAGGAATTGAATCCTTTGTGATCTTGAGGCTATCCGATAGAAACTTGTTAACCAGCTGCCTGTGAATGATGTTCAACAAACTTAACCTCAGCTTCTAACTTGTAAAGAAGTTACATTCATCTAAGTGTGGCATTTATTCTTCTGGGTTTCTCTTATACTTATTGAAAGGACGTTCAAATGAAACGGGCAGCATAGGTTGACACTGGCGAAAAATGCAAATCATTGGGACGGTTTGAAAACTTTGCAAGTAAGAACCTGGATAACTAGAGTGAGAAGCAGCCAATCCGGAACCTTAAAGGTAACACCGTGGGAGTCCAGTGAAGAGAGGAGCATCATCATGTAATTGTCCACAGAGGGGGTTAGGTGTTGGGAGTTACCATCAGTACCTGGGACCACCACAAGATGGCAGCCTGTACCAACACTGTACCAACACTGTACCCAGTGCTGCTACAAAATGACACCATCTACCAATACCCAGGGCACAATGGGGAGCTGGCCATCAAAGCTAACATGAGTCATGGCCTTATGTTAGCCCTGTGTACAACAAGGTGTGGCAACCCATCATACCGATGGGGGCCACCATCATGGGGGAGCCTCAGCTACCGTTAATGGGTGTCACGGTGTGGTAGCCTTGCAGAGAAATGGAGAGCCAGAGCCTGGGAGCTGACGGGATGCCATCACAGTGCAACTCCAGGTACAGGTAGGGGACCTCATCATGGGCCAAGCCTTAATGCTGACCTGATCATCGTTAAGCAGCAAACCATTATACTGAGAAGAAGCATCATTTTGTGCTGTGCCCAGTCACCAAATGGGACTGCCATATCATGCTGGTCCCAGGTACGTATTGGGTCCAGTAATGTATAGAAGCCCTGGGATACAGTGCCATCATGTGATCACCTCAGGAACTGATGAGCACTATCATGTGGTAACCCTGCTTAATGGTAGGGAGCACTATCATATGTTGGAGCCAGTTACCGATTCGAAGATGCAGTAAATCTGGTTTGAGGCACCAGACAGGAGGTCTGGATGCCTGAGGTCCCACACCACCAGGTTCAGGAAGAGCTACTTCCCTTCAACCTTTTGGTTTTTAAACCAACCCGCACACCCTGATCACTAACTTAGGAGAACAACAGTATGAACACTTGGTACTATAATGGACTTGTTCTGATTATGTTCTTTCTTGTATAATTTGGTATGGATTTTGTTTTTCTTGTGAATGTTGTGTACCCGATCCCTGTGAAGCTACTGAAAGTCTGCTTTTCGTTGCTCCTGTGCATACATGTCCTTGTACACGTGACAATGAACTTGACTGTGGCTTCAGTTATTGATGTAAGGGCAGAATAGAGAAGGGTGCCATCATGTGGTAGAGTGGAGAATTGATAGGATGGAGAAACGGGGCAAGGTGAAATGATGTGATGAAGGTAGGTACTGGTAAGAGAATAGATAGCAACACGACCATATGGCAGCCTTGTGTACCAATATGGGAAGCCAACAAGTAGCAAACCCGGGCACAGTCCATCACAGGCTGAGGTTAAAGCTTTATATTGATAAGCCTCAATATGCACAATAAGCAGACAAGGTACAAGATTGTTTTTAGTTTAACCCTTGACATGATGAAAATACTAAAATGGAAGAATAGTCAAAGAATAACATGAGATCAGAGGAATGCACAAAGACAAGTGAGGTGTAAAAACAGAAACTGAGTGAAAGGGCTGAGGATGGACGAGTTGGTTTACAAGCAGAGGCAGTGTGTAGTGAGAATGTCACGAAGGACACGCTGATGATAGGGCAAAATGGCAGAGAGTGGAATGGACTGCAGTATAACAGGGACCAAATTGAAAAGGGTGAAGAATACTGGGCTGAAAGTGTTATATTTGAATGAACGCAGTATACAGTACATGATCTTGTAGTACAATTAGAGATTGGCAGATATCCGTTGTGGGTATCACTGAGTCATGGCTGAAAAATAGATTATAGCTGGGAGCTTAATGTCCAAGGATGCACATTGTAGTGAAAGGACAGGCAGGTAGGCAGAGGGGTTGGCATGGCAGGATAGGTACATCCCAGAGAAGAAGTATTCTAAAGACAGGATGATGCAACTGTCAAGGAAAGTTAAAACCAACATAAAAGCAAAAGGAAGGGCATATAAAAGAGCAAAAATTATTGGGAAGTTGGAAGATTGAGAAATTTCTAAACAAGCCATAAGGAGAGAAAAGATAAAATATGAAATAAGATGTGAGCTAGCCAATAATATCAAAGGGGATATCAAAAGATTTTTAAGATATATAAAAATAAAGAGTAAAAGAGAGGTGAGGTTAGATATCAGACAGTTGGAAAATGATACGGAGAGGTAGTAATCAGGGACAAGAAAATAGCAAATGAACTGAATGTTATTTCATCAGTCTTCATTGTGGAAGGCACTCACAATCTGTTGGAAGTTTGAGAGTGTCAGGGGGCAGAAGAGAGTGCAAATGCTATCGTTAGGGAGAAGGTACATTCTTCTATTCTTCAAGAAGGCAGGGAGGCAGAAGAAAGAAAATTATAGGCCAGTTAATCTGACCTCAGTGGTTGGTAATATGTTGGAGTCGATTGCTAAGGATGAGGTCTCAGGGTACTTGGAGGCAGATGATAAAACAGGCCAAAGTCAGCGTGGTTTCCTGAAGGAAAAATCATGTCTCACAAATATGTTGGAAGTCTTTGAGGAAATAACAAGCAGGATAGACAAAAGAGAATTGGTGGATTTTGTCTACTTGGATCATCAGAAAGCCTTTGAGAAGGTGTCGCATATGAGGCTGTTCAACAAGATAAGACCCCATGGTATTACAGGAAAGATACAAGCATGACTAATTAGCAGGAGGTAAAGAGTGGCAATAAATGGCACCTTTTCTGATTGGCTTCCAGTGACTAGTGATATACCACAGGCGCTGGTGTTGAGACTGCTGCTTTTTATGTTATATATCAATGTTTGGATGACAGAATTGATGGCTTTGTGGCGAAGTCTGCAGGCGTTACTAAGATAGGTGGAAGGCAGGTAGTGTTGAGGAAGCAGGGGAATTTGCAGAAGGACCTAGGCAGATGAGGAGAATGGGCAAAGAAGTGGCAGATGGAATATGGTGTCAGGACGTGTATGGACATGCACTTTGGTAAAAGGAACAAAAACACAGAACATTTTATAAATGGGATAAAATTCAAAGACCTGAGGTGCAAAGGGGCTTGGGAGTCCTCATGCAGGATTCCCCAAAGGTTAACTTGCAGATTGAGTCGGTGGTGAAGTACAATGTTAACATTCATTTCGAGAGGACTAGAATATAAAAGCAAAGATGTAATGTTGAGGCTTCATAAGGCACTAAGCGTATTATGAGCCGTTTTAGGCTGCTTATCTATGAAAGGATGTGTTGACATTGGAGAGGGTTCAAGGGAGGTTCAAAAAATGATTCTGGGTATGAATGGCTTATCATATGAGGAGTGTTTGGCTCTGGCAGAGGGGAAGAAGCTGTTCCTGAATCACTGAGTGTGTGCCTTCAGGCTTCTGTACCTCCTTCCTGATGGTAACAGTGAGAAAAGGGCATGCCCTGGGTGCTGGAGATCCTTAATAATGGACGCTGCCTTTCTAAGACACCGCTCCTTGAAGATGTCCTGGGTACTTTGTAGGCTAGTGCCCAAGATGGACCTGACTAGACTTACAACTTTCTGCAGCTTCTTTCGGTCCTGTGCAGTAGCCACCCCCCCCCCACCCCACCCCACCCCCATACCAGACAGTGATGCAGCCTGTCAGAATGCTCTCCACGGTACAACTATAGAAGTTTTTGAGTGTATTTGTTGACATACCAAATCTCTTCAAACTCCTAATGAAGTATAGCCGCTGTCTTGCCGCCTTTATAACTGCATTGATACGTTGGGACCAGGTTAGGTTCTCAGAGATCTTGACGCCCAGGAACCTGAAACTGTTCACTATATCCACTTCTGATCCCTCTGTGAGGATTGTTATGTGTTCCTTCATCTTGCCCTTCCTGAAGTTCACAGTCAGCTCTTTCATCTTACTGACATTGAGTGCCAGGTTGTTGCTGTGACACCATTCCACTCGTTGGCATATCTCACTCCTGTTTGCCCTCACGTCACCACCTGAGATTCTACCAACAATGTTTGTATTGTCAGCAAATTCATAGGTGGTACAGAACAAAGATAAGGAGGAATTCCTTTAGCCAGAGGGGAGTGAATCTGGGGAATTCTTTGCCACAGACGGCTGTGGAGGCCAAGTCATTGGCTGTATTGAAGGTAGTGGTTGAGAGATTATTGGTTAGTCTGGGTGTGAAAGGTTATGGGAAGAGGGCAGGAGAATAGGGTGGAGAGGCCTTGATGAAATGGTGGAGCTGACTCGATGGGCCAAATGGCCTAATTCTGCTCCTATCTCTTATGGTATGAGTTCAGTGTCTGAGCCCAGAACTAAATCTGGCTATGGGAGCAGAGCCAGAGGATTGGAAAACTGTTGACTTTGCTGAGGGGGAAAAGGGTGGAAGAGCTGTACAGAGACAGTAACTGGAGGCAGAGATCCTCATCGTGTTTAAATAGCACTTGGAGTGGCATTGAAGAGCCATGACCGACGGGGCTACAGACCCAGTGCTGGAGGGTGGGATTCCACAGAGTAACTTGGGCTGGGTGACCCCCTTTCTGAAGATGAGTAGACAGGTAGTGCAGAGCACCCCTGTAGCCATTCTCCTGAATAATAAGTTTACCATCCTGGATACTGTTGGCGGGGACGACCGACCAGGTGTGAGCCACGGTGGCAGGGCTTCCGGCACTGAGTCTGACCCTGTGGTGCAGAAGGGTGGGACGGAGAAGAGGAGAGCTGTTGTCAATGGAGACTCTATAGTCAGGGGAGCAGACAGGAAATTTTATGGACGTGAGAAGGACAGCCTCGTGGTTTGTTGCCGCCCGGGGGTCCGGGATGTCTCTGACCGGGTGCACGACATCCTGGTATGAGAGGGAAAGCAACCAGAAGTCGTGATACATGTAGGGACCAATGACACAGGCAGGAAGAGGGATGAGGTCCTGAAGTGTGAGTCTCGGGAACTAGGCAGAAGGCTGAAGAACAGGACCTCAAGGGTGGCATTCTCAGGATTGCTGCCAGTGCTACGTGACAGTGATGGTAAGAATTGGTGGAGATGGCAGTTGAATGCGTGGCTGAGGAGTTGGTGCAGGGAGCAGGGTTTTAGACTTTTGGATCATTGGGATCTCTTCTGGGGAAGGTAGGACCTGTACAGATTGGATGGGTTGCACCTGAACTCGAAGGAGAGCAATATCCTTGCAGGTAGATTTGCTAGTATGGTTCAGGAGGGTTTAAACTAATTTGCAAGAGGGATGGGACCCAGAGCGATAGAGCAGTGAAAGAAGTGCATGGAGTAAAGCCAGATCTAACATATAGAGAGGCTTTGGGGAAAGAGAAGCAGAATAAATGGTGTAAAGACAATAAGGTAGAAGGGCTGAAGTGTGTGTACCTCAATGCAAGAAGCATCAGGAACAAAGGTGATGAACTGAGAGCTTGGATACATACATGGAATTATGATGTAGTGGCCATTACAGAGACTTGGCTGGCACCAGGGAAGGAATGGATTCTCAATATTCCTGGATTTCAGTGCTTTAAAAGGGATAGAGAGGGCGGAAAAAGGGGAAGAGGGGTGGCATTACTGGTCAGGGATACTATTACAGCTACAGAAAGGGTGGGTAATGTAGCAGGATCCTCTTTTGAGTCAGTATGGGCGGCAGTCAGGAACAGGAAGGGAGCAGTTACTCTACTGGGAGTATTCTATAGGCCCCCTGGTAGCAGTAGAGATACAGAGGAGCAGATTGGGAGGCAGATTTTGGAAAGGTGCAAAAATAACAGGGTTGTTATCATGGGTGACTTTAACTTCCCTAATATTGATCGGCACCTGATTAGTTCCAAGGGTTTAGATGGGGCAGAGTTTGTTAAATGTGTCCAGGACGGATTCCTGTCACAGTATGTGGACAGGCCGACCAGGGGGAATGCCGTACTAGATCTAGTACTAGGTAATGTAATGAACTGGGTCAGGTCACAGATCTCTCAGTGGGTGAGCATTTGGGGGACAGTGACCACCGCTCCCTGGCCTTTAGCATTATCATGGAAAAGGATAGAATCAGAGAGGACAGGAAAATTTTTAATTGGGGAAGGGCAAATTATGAGGCTATAAGACTAGAACTTGCGGGTGTGAATTGGGATGATGTTTTTGCAGGGAAATGTACTATAGACATGTGGTCGATGTTTAGAGATCTCTTGCGGGATGTTAGGGATAAATTTGTCCCGGTGAGGAAGGTAAAGAATGGTAGGGTGAAGGAACCATGGGTGACAAGTGAGGTGGAAAATCTAGTCAGGTGGAAGAAGGCAGCATATATGAGGTTTAGGAAGCAAGGATCAGATGGGTCTATTGAGGAAAATAGGGAAGCAAGAAAGGAGCTTAAGAAGGGGCTGAGAAGAGCAAGAAGGGGGCATGAGAAGGCCTTGGCGAGTAGGGTAAAGGAAAACCCCAAGGCATTCTTCAATTATGTGAGGAAAAAAAGGATAACAGGAGTGAAGGTAGGACCGATTAGAGATAAAGGTGGGAAGATGTGCCTGGAGGCTGTGGAAGTGAGCGAGGTCCTCAATGAAAACTTCTCTTCGGTATTCACCAACGAGAGGGAACTTGATGATGGTGCGGACAATATGAGTGAGGTTGATGTTCTGGAGCATATTGATATTAAGGGAGAGGAGGTGTTGGAGTTGTTAAAATACATTAGGACGGATAAGCAACATACATCAAAGTTGCTGGTGAACGCAGCAGGCCAAGCAGCATCTGTAGGAAGAGGTGCAGTCGACGTTTCAGGCCGAGACCCTTCGTCAGGACTAACTGAAGGAAGAGTGAGGAAGGGATTTGAAAGTTGGAGGGGAAGGGGGAGATCCAAAATGATAGGAGAAGACAGGAGGGGGAGGGATGGAGCCAAGAGCTGGACAGGTGATAGGCAAAAGGGGATACGAGAGGATCATGGGACAGGAGGTCTGGGAAGAAAGACGGGGGGGGGGGACCCAGAGGATGGGCAAGAGGTATATTCAGAAGGACAAAGGGAGAAAAAGGAGAGTGAGAGAAAGAATGTGTGCATAAAAATAAGTAACAGATGGGGTACGAGGGGGAGGTGGGGCCTTAGCGGAAGTTAGAGAAGTCGATGTTCATGCCATCAGGTTGGAGGCTACCCAGATGGAATATAAGGTGTTGTTCCTCCAACCTGAGTGTGGCTTCATCTTTACAGTAGAGGAGGCCGTGGATAGACATGTCGGAATGGGATGTGGAATTAAAATGTGTGGCCACTGGGAGATCCTGCTTTCTCTGGCGGACAGAGCGTAGATGTTCAGCAAAGCGGTCTCCTAGTCTGCGTCGGGTCTCGCCAATATATAAAAGGCCACATCGGGAGCACCGGACACAGTATATCACCCCAGTTGACTCACAGGTGAAGTGTTGCCTCACCTGGAAGGACTGTTTGGGGCCCTGAATGGTGGTAAGGGAGGAAGTGTTAGGACGGATAAGTCCCCGGGGCCTGACGGAATATTCCCCAGGCTGCTCCACGAGGTGAGGGAATTGCTGAGCCTCTGGCTAGGATCTTTATGTCCTCGTTGTCCATGGGAATGGTACCAGAGGATTGGAGGGAGGCGAATGTTGTCCCCTTGTTCAAAAAAGGTAGTAGGGAGAGTCTGGGTAATTATAGACCAGTGAGCCTTGCGTCTGTGTGGGTAAGCTGTTGGAAAAGATTCTTAGAGATAGGATCTACGGGCATTTAGAGAATCATGGTCTGATCAGGGACAGTCAGCATGGCTTTGTGAAGGGCAGATCGTGCCTGACAAGCCTGATAGAGTTCTTTGAGGAGGTGACCAGGCATATAGATGAGGCTGATAGAGTTCTTTGAGGAGGTGACCAGGCATATAGATGAGGGTAGTGCGGTGGATGTGATCTATATGGATTTTAGTAAGGCATTTGAGAAGGTTCCACACGGTAGGCTTATTCAGAAAGTCAGAAAGCATGGGATCCAGAGAAGTTTGGCCAGGTGGATTCAGAATTGGCTTGCCTGCAGAAGGCAGAGGGTCATGATGGAGGGAGTACAGTCAGACTGGAGGATTGTGACTAGCGGTGTCCCACAAGGATCTGTTCTGGGACCTCTACTTTTCGTGATTTTTATTAATGACGTGGATGTGGGGGTAGAAGGGTGGGTTGGCAAACTTGCAGATGATACAAAGGTTGGTGGTGTTGTAGATAGTGTACAGGATTGTCAAAGATTGCAGAGAGACATTGATAGGATGCAGAAGTGGGCTGAGAAGTGGCAGATGGAGTTCAACCCAGAGAACTGTGAGGTGGTACACTTTGGAAGGACAAACTCCAACGCAGAGTACAAAGTAAATGGCAGGATACTTGGTAGTGTGGAGGAGCAGAGGGATCTGGGGGTACATGTCCACAGATCCCTGAAAGTTGCCTCACAGGTGGATAGGGTAGTTAAGAAAGTTTATGGAGTGTTAGCTCTCATAAGTCGAGAGATAGAGTTTAAGAGTCGCGATGTAATGATGCAGCTTTATAAAACCCTGGTTAGGCCACACTTGGAGTACTGTGTCCAGTTCTGGTCACCTCACTATAGGAAGGATGTGGAAGCATTGGAAAGGGTACAGAGGAGATCTACCAGGATGCTGCCTGGTTTAGAGAGTATGCATTATGATCAGAGATTAAGGGAGCTAGGGCTTTAGTCTTTGGAGAGAAGGAGGATGAGAGGAGACATGATAGAGGTGTACAAGATAATAAGAGGAATAGATAGAGTGGATAGCCAGCGCCTCTTCCCCAGGGCACCACAGCTCAATACAAGAGGACATGGCTTTAAGGTAAGGGGTGGGAAGTTCAAGGGAGATATTAGAGGAAGGTCTTTTACTCAGAGAGTGGTTGGTGCGTGGAATGCACTGCCTGAGTCAGTGGTGGAGGCAGATACACTCGTGAAGTTTAAGAGACTACTAGACAGGTATATGGAGGAATTTAAGGTGGGGGCTTATATGGGAGGCAGGGCTTGAGGGTCGGCACAACATTGTGGGCCGAAGGGCCTGTACTGTGCTGTACTATTCTATATTCTATGTATGTTTATAACTCGGTGTTGGAGTCCGTGTAACTTGAGCACACAGATCCCAAAGGGCAGACTTGGTGCTGGAGCATGAGGGAACAATTCCTCTCGCGGGGCAGTCTCCAAGTATTTCAGAATAAGGAATCAAATGTTTAAATCAGCGATGAACAGAGTTTTCTCTCTCTGGTCGGCATAATTCTTTAAAAATCTCATCCCCAGGGAGCTGAGAATTCATTGGATATATTCAGGGCTGGGGAAGATTTTGGTTCTCTCGGGTCAGCAAGGAGATATTGGGAACAGGTGGCAGAGTGAAACTGAGGTGAAATTCGGATATGAGGCTATTACCTGGCGGACTAGGCTCCGGGGCCGGCGGTCTTTCCCAACTCTTCTTTCTGCTATAGTTGTATTCTTTGGAGCGGTGTAGCTGTCCAAGTGCCGCAGCAGGTCAAAGAACTTGTCTCCACACAGCACCTCACCGTCCGTGGTTTCTGTGTGTTAGTTCCTGTGCCTGTGTAAATCCGAGTTACTTACTGCGCATATTCTTCCGGTCATTAATCCGCTTCCACTTGAACATTTGTTTCGCTGCAGATACATTTTCATTCGCTGTATTCACACAGCGGAAACTGCTGTCTGATCTCTCCCCCTAGCCCTGCTGTTAAACCCCAGACTGCAGCTCCCTACGCGATATACAGTATTGGAATCTCCTTCAGAAGCGCCGGACCGCCGACACGAACCATTCTCAGCAGCTCCCTGGCTGTGAAAGCGGCGGGACCTGCCTCGGTGTTCTTAGCTTGGAAGCAGGGAGTGCAGCTTTGTCGCCGCTGAATTCCAGCTGGTTCTCCGCATTCAGACTGAACCCACAGCTCAGACACAACGCAAGTTACAAGCTGAAGCTGAGGTGCTGACGACCCCGGCCAGGGTCAACCCTCGCAAAGCTGCGGGGCCGGGCGCGATGACAGACGAGGTCGGGTGCTGAAAGACCGTGCGGCCCAGCATCTCCCTGGGACAGCCCATTGTCCCCTTGGTTTTCAAGGCAGCAACCATCATCTCAGTGCCAAAGAAGCCGACAGTAACCTGTAAACTAGTTTAGCTGTGTCGACAGTAAACTATCGTTCTGTGGCATTAACATCAACCATTAAGAAATGCTTTGAGCGGCTGGTCATGGAGCGTATTAAAGCCTTTGTCCCGGCTACATTGGGCCCTTTCCACTTCGCTTATCGCTCGAGTCGATCCGCAGTCCTCCACCTTGTCTGTCCTGTTCACCTGGAAAATGGGGTCTCATATATCAGGTTGCTGTTTGTGGACTTGGGTTCGGTGTTTAACACCATCATACCCCAGAAACTGGTGGGGAAACAGAGCTCGTTGGGTCCCAACGCCTCCCTCTGTAACGGGATCCGGGGCTTTTTAACAGAAAGGCCGTGTGGACATCAATGTTTCAATTTTCATTCGGCGGAGCACTGGCGTACCCCGGGGCTGCGTGCTCCGATGGAGCGCTTCACCCTGCTGACACATGACGGTATCGCAGGAGTCAGCTCAAACCGTGTCATAAGTTTGCAGATGAAACCACGGTGGTTGGCCTCGTTAACAACGGTGAGGACTCGGAGTACAGAGAGGAGTGGAGCGGCCGGCGGACTGGTGTGAGAACAACAACCTGAGTCTGAACGTGGAGAAGACTGTGGACTGTGAAGGTCCAGACGAACCATCCCTCCGCGCACTTACAGGGCTTCTCCGTAGAGAGAGTTAAGTGCACTAAGTTGCTGGAAATTCACATCAAAGATGACCTCAGCTGGTCCGTCTGAATAAGAAGGACACAGCGGCGCCTCCACTTCCTGAGGAGATTGAGACAAGGGAGACTCCACACTCCCCATCTGAACTGCGTTTTCTGGGAACACCATTGAGAGCATCCGGAGAAGCGACATCTCCATCTGCTATCAGCGCCGCCGAGCATCGGACCGGAAACCTCCGCAAAGGACTGAGAGGATCGTGGGGCCAGGGGCTTTCCCTACCATCCGTCGCGGACATTTATCAGCAAAGTGTACACAGTTTACCCACACTCTCTCAGTATAAAGGAGAGTCCAGGAATATGCAAGAGGAGGATTTACAGGTAAGATGGCGCTAGAGGGTTGCAACTGATTGCAAGCTGCTGTCTGCAGATTCACTCATTATGTCTATTACAACCATTTTACTTTTATAAATCTCAATTCCCTGTCTCTCAGAATTACTAATCTCCTTTTAAACCTTCTCACGGGACTGGCACCACATTACTCCTCTCTGCAGCTGTTAGCCGTAATACGTCATTCTGCATTCTGTTGTAGTTTTACCTTGTTGTATCTTAATGCACTGGGTTGTGATCTGACCTGGGTGAACTGTCTGCAAGACAAGCTTTTCACGCTGTATATGTAACAATAACAATAAACCAATTCCAATTCCAGAGCAGCCCAGGGCTCTCCCTCTGCCAGAGGCTTTTGGGAAGAGGTTTTTCACATTCACTCAGGAGTCAGGCTTGATCCTATTTACTGCTGTCATCTCTAAGAACAATTGAAGTTCCCTGATGCCAATCTTTTCCTCGACTCCTCTCACTACTGCTGAATGGCGAATACTTCAGCTGGGACAAGGTCAGCCTTGCGAATGTTACGATCTACAGTATAGCAAGGAGATTAAACCACTGCCAACTGAGGTGCCAGACTGGAACCAGGTCTGGCCTCCCCTTCTCCTCAGTTCAATAGTGAGACGTTATTTACTTTAGTCACATGCGTGTGGAAGTATGGTACCTGCTAATGGAGCACCTGGGCCCAGGTAGAAAGTAAGATGCATCAGGAGAGGAGAAGAATGTGGAGTGGTGTAGAAGATGAAAGCGAAGACCTGAGGGAGAATGGAGAGAGGAGAGTCAGCTGGTCTCACTCTAACCCTGTAACTAGGATGTGAGAAAGGCGTGAGCATGGTGAAGGTAGGGCCGACCCTGAAAGTGGTTGAAGATGGGGTTGCTTCCACTTGTTGGAAAGAGGCTATAAATAGAAAATAGTCACTGATAAGGCCAATGGGAACATTTCCCAGAAAGTGGTGCAAATGTGGAGCTCACAGCATAGGGTATAGTTAGGAGGAATAGCACAGATGTCTCCCTGATCCATGTAGTGAATTATACCAGTGGCTGGTTGTAATGGACCATGGTATCTGAGCCCATGTTTTCATCTAATGTGGGAGTAAAGGGCTGAGAGTGGACCCTGTTGAGAGACTTGGGGGATCAGTTACTGGGAGAGTTGGAGAGAGGGACCGAAGATGGAGAGAGGGTGATTGTTCTAGGGAATATCATTTGTAGAGGAGCCAGGGACCAGAAACTAGTGGGAGGGGAACAGAGAGAGCATGATAGGTGAGGGGCAGAGGCTTTGCTGGATCAGGGGAGGGTGCTGAGGTCCTCCAGCAGATTGGTGAGCATGTACTTCACAGGCTCTAAAGCACATTGGGATGGTCAGTGTTTTGTCTTGTAACTTCAAAACATTAAATTAATTCAAAGAAAGACAGGAGTCCAAGAATGCGGGTGTAACTTTATCCTTACTTTAAGTGAGGTGTGCACTTAACTTGTATAACTTGTATATAACATATTTTTACATTTATAAACAAGAATGCTTAATCAAACAATATATATATATATATACAAGTTTACTCAAATATTTCTGAAATATTAAATACAGAACAGTCGGCGCTGTGAAAGCCAATGACCATAGGAACACAAGCAATTTACACCTTCTTTCTTTCTTCACAGAAAGGTGTGGATAGCATGATGGCTGGAGAAGAGAAGGCAGAGTGGATTGAGGGGATCACGTGAGTTAACATATCAGCAAGAGGAGAGAAGAGTATTCAACTTTGAAGACACAGTCGGGAGGACCGCCCCTGTCTGCAAATGGAGTAGCAGCAATTTTGTGCTGCTCTTAGTTTTCTTTCTCTCCCCCTAGTTTAAACTTTGAATTTAAAATTTGTCTACAAGAAGTGGGAAGAATTTACCTGAACCTAGTGATATAGGTAATGGGAAAGGAAAGGTGCAAAAGGGAAGATCTGATGAAATGCCATCATGGGCTGAAGATATCGTTCGGACACTGAATTCAATTAAGGATTAGAATGGATCAATTAAAGACCAACTAGAAAAGAATAGTAATGAAATGAAGTCATTTCTGAGAAAACCTAAAGACTTGGAAACTCAGGTTATTACACATGAAGAGGATTTGAAGGTAACTAAACAAAAGTTGTCTGAAGCTACAACTTGTTTGGAAAGATATCAAAATAAGATTATAGGCCTGGAAACTGGGTCTTGCCAAAAGAGTATACGAATTGTTGGGCTGCAAGAAGGAGCTGAAGGTGGAGATTTAATTGCTTACTTTGGTAAGCTTTTCCACACTTTATTTCCTACCATCTTATTAAAGCTGCCTGCTATAGAAAGGGCACACAGGGCGTTTACTTCGAAATTGAAGGATTCTAGTAAACTAAGATCTGTTCTGGTTTGCTTTCCTCACTTTAAAATTGAAGATCAAATTATGTGACAGGCAAGAAAACAGAGTTTTTAGATTTATGGAGTCTCAGCTCCACTTTTACGAAGATTACCTGAGAGAGATAATGGAACAAAGATCAAAATTTGCCCTGGTAATGAAACAGGCACATGATAAAAAACTGTTTCCCTCTCTGCAGTATCCAACAAGAATTAAAGTTTTTCCTGCTAATTCTCCTCCTCGTACTTTTTTTGATCCAAAAGCTGCACTGGACTTTGTTCAGGCTATACCCACCGCTGTTACTGACACCGCTGCTGAATGAACTATCTGAAAGGTTGTTTGGCTATCTGTATATTATTCGCATTTTGTAAAGAAGATTTATGAAGGTCATTTGTATATTTCATTGAGAGACTAATTAAAGAAGACAAGGAGAGTTGTTCATTATTGCATATTGTTGGTTTTCATTTGGAAAGAAGATTTACGGCTCAAGTATGACTGTCTAAATGATCATCTGAACATTCGACTGAGAAAAGAGATAAGGGGATTTGTTCCTTTAATTTAATACTTGATTTGAGTTTTTTTTGTTTCTTTTTTTAATCAGCTAATCGATAGTTTTTTCCTACTAATAGGGCTTTATATATATATATATATATATATATATATATATATATATTTTGGGAGGGTTTAATTACTTATTAATTAGTATTTTTGAAAATTCAGCTGGGTCTAATATACTATTAATTTTTTCTGTTTATTATAACATTTTATAATTGAATTTGAAGTTTTTTTAGGGAGTTAATGTTAAACTTAAAGATGGCGCTGGTTTTTCTCTCTAAGAGATAACATTATTTTGGTTCTTGTTTATTAGATGATGGAATGTAAATGCTTTTCTTTGCTGAGACTTTATTGTCTTTTTAACAAGATCACTTTACTTTTTTTACTAACTGGGGGGAGGGAAAGAAAATACAGACAGAGCGGTCAGTGAACTCTGTCATAGATTGCTCGCCTTTTTCTTGGGTTTTCAGGAAGGAGGGTGGGTTTAGAGTTAGGGACTTTTTCCCATTGGGTGGTTCTGGAGCATGCGTATTTTCTATCTGGTTGTATTCTTTATCGCCGCCATTTTTTGATCATCCCATATTGGTATATGCTCTGCGCATGTATAAAGTAGAATAAAATTATAGTATGGTATTTAAACGGATTAATATAATAAGTTGGAATGTACATGGTTGGAATCATCCTATTAAATGAAAAAAGACTTTTAAAATTATTAACCGATTCAAACCTGATATAATTTTTGCTCAAGAGACACATGTCAGGATGGGAGATCAAAATAGATATTTTGGATGGTGGAATGGTTTGCAATTCCACTCTACCTCTCAGAGTAAAACAAAAGATGTGTCTATTTTTATTAAATCGAATATATTTATTCCTGAGGATATTGAATCAGATTCTAATGGTAGATTTTTAATTGTTAAAGGAATGATCTGTAACAGAAAAGTTGTTTTGGTTAATTTGTATGGTCCTAACTTAGATGATCCTTTTTTCAAAAAGGTATTTGCTTTACTGCCTAATTTAAATGAATATATGCTGATAATGGGTGGGGATTTTAACTGCTGCTTAAATCTTATGATTGATAAGAGCTCAACCAATCAGCAACTTCAAAATCGTTCCGCATCATTTATTAATTCCTTTCTGATTGATTTTGGGTTGATTGATTTGTGGAGGTATCTCCATCCCGATAACAGAGAATATTCTTTCTTCTCACATGTTTATAAAAAATATTCGTGGATTGATCATGTTACAATTGATCCCCGCTTCTTGCTTGGTGTTAAAAATTGTGAATATGACGCTATTGCTATATCTGGTTATGCGCCTTTGAGTTTGTCTTTTGAATTTGATGATGTCATTCTTACTCGCCCACCATGGCGATGTCTCAGACATTATTACAAAACTCTGACTTTGTCAGTTTCATTGAAACCCAGATAAAAGAATTTTTTCTTTTTAATGATATAGGGAGTATGTCTAAATTAATTATATGAGATACATATAAAGCATGTTTACGTGGTCAGATTATTTCTTATTCAGCTAAACTTAAAAAACAGTCTAAAGCAGAATTAGATAGAATTTCAAAACAAATTAAAGATTTAGATAATATTTATTGCAATTTATGCAATTTGTGTTGGGCACGTGGCCAAGTGGTTAAGGCATTTGTCTAGTTACCTCAAGGTCACTAGTTCGAGCCTCAGCTGTGGCAGCGTGTTTGTGACCTTGAGCAAGGCACTTAATCACACATTGCTCTAGTGTGTGCGAGGAGTGGTGCCCTACATAGACTTCCAATCTGCGCCTTGTAAGGCATGAAAATGCCCGACATTGGCTTCTCATGGTCTGAGTTGACGTTCCCCTATTCAATTTCCCCCAATATTGATCTATTTAAACAAAGGGTGGAACTTCAATCACAATATAACCCATTATTAACTCATCCCGTTGGAGGCTATTTGCTTAAGTTAAAGAGCCAATTTTATATGTTTGGAGATAAAAATAAAAAATTGCTCGCATCTCAATTAAAAATGGCTGCAGCCAAAAGGCAAATAATGAAAATTTGTAGGAAAGATGGTATCTTGACTCAGGAATATGAAGAAATTAGTAAGATTTTTATGCTGAACTTTATAAATTTCAATGTCCATTAGATTCCTCTGAAATGAATGTGTTTTTACAAAAGATTGTTTTTCCTAAAATCTCGGCTGAGGATCAAAAAACTCTTGATGCTCAAATCACTGAAGCCGAAATTCATAAAGCTATTTTTTCAATGCAATCTGGTAAGTCCCCCAGGACTTGATGGTTATCCTGTAGAATTTTATAAAAAATTTGGAAAGTTGTTTTCTCTGTATATGTTGGAAATGTTTAAGGATTCTTTTGTGAAAGGTGACTCACCCTCTAATTTTTATGAGGCTTCTATTTCTTTAATTCTTAAAAAAGATAAAGACTGTGCTTCATATAGACCTATTTCATTACTGAATATCGACGATAAGATTCTGTCAAAGATAATGGCCAATCGGTTGGAGAATATTTTGGGTAAAATTATTTTTAAAGATCAAACAGGCTTTATAAAGGGTCACTATTCTTTTTCAAATGTTCGGAGACTATTTAACATTATATATTCGTCCTCTTTTAAAACTCCACAATGTGTTGTATCTTTGGATGCTGAAAAAGCGTTCGATTGGGTCGAATGGAAATATTTATTTAATGTTTTAGAGAAATTTGGCTTTGGTGCTAATTTTAATAATTGGATTAAAATGATATATAAAGCCCCTATTACTACTGTTGTCACTAACAATTGTAGGTCTCCTTTTTTTCAGCTTTCATGGGGGACAAGGCAAGATTGTCCATTAAGTCCTTTGTTGTTTAATTTAATATTAGAACCCCTTGCTATTGCTCTTTGTGAGGCTAAAATATCCATGGGATTTTTGTGAATGAGACCATGCATAAGATCTCTCTTTATGCTGACGATTTATTGGTTTATATATCTAATCCTGACGAATCTATTCCTGCCTTGCTAAAATTATTTAATGAATTTGGAGATTTTTCAGGATATAAAGCAAATGTCAGTAAAAGTGAATTGTTTCCTTTAAATGATTCTGTCTATATATATGATAATACTCCTTTTAAAGTCACGGATTCTTTTAAATATTTAGGTAATTGCTAAAAAATATAAGGATCTTTATAAAGCCAACTTTGTTCCTTTAGTAGACTCTGAAGTATTCATTTAGTAGGTGGAGTCCACTTACATTTTCACTTGTTGGTCGTATTCATATAGATAAAATGATGATTTTACTAAAATTTTTACATTTATTTCAGAATATCCCTGTTTTTTTGACTGGGAAGTTTCTTGATCGGATTGATTCTATTATTTTATCTTTTATTTAGAATAATAAAAGACCAAGAATTAGTAAATGTCACTTACAAAAATTGTAAAAGGATGGAGGTCTTGCTTTGCCTAATCTAAGAATGTATTATTGAGCTGTTAGTGGGCGATACATGCCTTTTTGTTTATATTGGATTGAAAAGAGTGATCGGCCAATTTGGGTGGACCTGGAACTGAAAGTTGTAAAACAGTTTTATTTAACCTCGTTATTGGGAGCTGCTTTACCTATACAATTAGCTAAAGTTGCTAATTTAAATCTATATCCTGAGATTAAGTATTCTATACAAATTTGGCTCCAGTTCTGCAAATTTTTTAATCTTAAAAAATTTAAACTTTGTAGTTTAATTTATCGAAATTACTTTTTTAAGCCCTCTTTAAGTGATCCAATTTTTTTACTTTGGAAAAATAAAGGTATTAATTCTTTTTTGGATTTATTTAAAGAAGATAGATTGATGTCTTTTGAACAATTAATTGATAAATATTCTCTTTCATACTCACACTTTCTGCAATACCTTCAAGTTAAACATTTTTTTACAAAACTATTTAAGTAATTTTCCTTACATATTGGAGGCTGACCTGTTAGATACTATTATAAGTATGAATCCTTCAATCAGGAGTTCTATTGGAAGAATTTATAATTTATTATTACAATGGGGTAAGCGTCCTTTATCTAAGATTAAACAGGATTGGGAAAAGGAACTCAATTTGACTTTTATGACGGAGGATTGGATGTGGATTTTGAAGTTGGTTAACTCTTCTTCAATTTGTGCTAGCCATTCATTGATTCAATTTAAAATTGTACATCATTATCATTTGACGAAGGACTTTCTAAAATCTTTACTAATGTTCATAGTTATTGTGATAGATGTAAAACTGAGATAGCTACACTGACACATATGTTTTGGTCTTGTTCTATATTGGAACAGTTCTGGAAGTCAGTTTTTTCAACAATTTCTAAAGCACTTAAAATTAATCTACAAACTGATAAATTAACTGCTTTTTGGAATAATTCTTCAAAATATTCATGGTGTCTCTGTGTCTGACCAACATGTTATTGCATTTGTTACATTGATAGCTAGGAGGGCCGTGTTGTTGAAGTGGAAGGATACATCAGCTCCCACTTTGTCACAATGGTTCTCCGAAGTGATGCTATGTCTTAGTTTGGAGAAAATTAGAAGTCGAACCTTTGAACCTTTATTTGATTTTGAGAAAAGGTGGGTTCATTTGCTCACTATTATCATTTGAGCTAATTGATAGATTTTTTCCACGATGTGATTGTAAATTTTTTGGGTATATTTTCTTTTCTTGCTGGCGGTTTGATGTTTATTCTTAGAAGCTTTTTGTATGACGCATGGCTCCAGGGTTGTACACCTAATGGTTTTTTTTCTCACTTTTTCTGCTTGATAGGTTTTTTTTGTTATCACAAATTTTTTTCCAATCTTTAAGATAATGTCTTTTTTGATTCATTGTAAGTGTTGTTACTTCAATGTACTCATGTTATTTCTTTTGTATAATATAACAATAAAAAGATTTGAAAAGAAAGAAGACATAATCTGGGGCTGGTGTTTACCTGCACGCTATCAGCCGCACACAGTGGAAGTGCAGATTATAAGGGCCGAGCGTGCAGCAGGTTGTCTGATGAATTACTGAATCAATTATGTTGTCTCTTTTCAAACTGTGTGGCTGCCTCCCTCCCTCTCTGTGGCACTGTGTGCCTGTGATCTATTAAATGTGCTGATTCCCAGCTCCTGTGAAAATCTGTTTGAACAGAAGTCAAGGCGGTTGTATGCAAAGCCCTTCTTAATTACCACGGCAACCCATTAAGCAGGACTGATTAAATTAAAGCCAGTTATGATTAAGCTTGGCAGTTATTTTTCCCTACAGAGCAAAGTAGTGATAACTTTTAATATTAAAATTAAATTTTCAAATATATCTTTTTGCATAATTCCTTAGTTAATAATATTTAAGCATCATAATTATTTAATCGCAAACAACAGGAATACTGCAGAGTAATGCCTGGTGCAATATATATATATACATGACAATGTTTGATAATTCACACCATCCACCCATCCACTTTTCAGCTATGCTACTTCAGCCCCCCGCGTCCATGCCAGAGCACCAGGTCAGAAAGCAGAGGGATGGAGAAGAAGGTCGATGTCAGGGCCAGTAGAAACAAGCAGGGGCAAAGTAATAGATACAATGGGATGGATAGTCTAATGCTGGGAGTATTATGGGGAAAAGTGATGAACTTAATGCATGGAACTGTGATGTTGTGGCCATTACAGAGACTTGGCTGAGATCTACAAAATCCCGAGGGATACAGATAGGGTGAACGCATGCAGGCTTTTTCCCCTCAGGTTGGGTGAGACTAGAACTAGAGGTCATAGGTTTAGTGTGAAAGCCCAAATATTTAAAGTGTATCTGTGTGGAAACTTCTTCATTCAGAGGGTGGAGCAGTGTGGAAATAAGCTGAGTGGATGGTGCAGATTCAATTGTAACATTTAGGAGAAGTTGGAAAGACACATGGATGGAAGGGGTGTGGGTGGAATATGGTCGGGTGCAGGTTGATGGGACAAGGCAGAAGATCAGATCGACATTGACTAGATTGGCCGGAGGCCCTGTTTCTGTCCTGTGGTATTCTCTGATCCTACATTCAGTCTGCTTTATTTGTTGCCATTGGGGTTTTTTATGCCAAGGTTTCTGTGTTCCTCAGTCCTGCAAAGACACCACCATTCATTGTGTAGTGTCCCTGTAACAAGAGAGCAATGGATGGTGGTGAGCCCATGTGCAGAATAAGGTCTAGAATTAACTCAGACTCAAAATGAACAAGACAACACATACAAAATCCAAAGGTGAAATCACAAACAGTGGTACCAGAAATGGAACTCCTATGATTGAGCACTGAGTGCTCAGCACGAGGCCTTGAAGTACAGATTTTCCATGAAGGAATGTGGCAGGCAACAATTGGCAGTCTGAGTCTTAGACTGGAGGCATCTAACCATAGTCCGGGGAACAGCAGGCCCAAAACTTGGATCCTGCTGCTGTTCAGTTGGGATCATGACAGTCCCTTGGGCTCCGTTAACTGCACAGACCTTCAAAGGAATTACATTCAAATGGTGACACTGACTTAATCCAAAATCTCTAAATAAAGTGTTTGATTGAAAAATGCCCATTGAACTTTATTGCTTTCTCTCTTGTTTCTGAGTTAAATGGTTAGGACTTCAAGAGTCTGAAATGTACTTTGAAGAAGGGCAGACTAAGTGGAGGGTGGGCGGGGGAGCAAGTGGGGTAGTTTACCACTCAAAATCATACCTCACCTGCACCTTCCCAGATAATTATTTGTGCATCATGAACAGGTTAGTGTGGAAAGGGTCACGAATCAGCCTCAGCGGGTTTTATTTTCTAGTCTGCTGATGGAAGTTAAATCTATGTTAGGGAGCCTTTTACACCCCCTGCAGTCACCTCAGCTCCATTACATGGAGAGATGGTAATACTCCACAACAGCCTTCTTCATCCTTCCTCTTCCTGCTCCGGTCACCTCCGTGATCTGCCTCATGGCCCCCAGCTGCTGGGGTTTCTGGCAGTTCTTCCTCCATCGCAGGCTGCTTTCATCAATTCAGAAGATCAGACACATGCCTCACATGTCGGTAAAGTTTCTGCATCTGCCTGAAGACAAAAGAGAGGCTGCAGGTGTTGGAAATCTGGAGCAGCACACAAACAGTGCTGGAGGAACTCAGCATCTATGGAGGAAAATGAAGAGTCAATGTTTCGAGCCAAGACCCTTCATCAGGACTGGAGAGAAACTTGTCCAAAGCCAGGATAAAAGGGTTGGGGGGTTGTGGAGGGAAGGAGCATGAGATGAGAGATGAGGTGATCAGTGAATCCAGGTGAGAGAAGAAAGGTAAAGAGGTGGGGGAAGGGGGAAAAGAGAATGATTTGAGAAGCCAGGAGGAGATGATAGATGGAAGAGGCAAAAAGAAGAAGAAATCTGACAGGAGAGGAGAGTAGACCATGGAATAAAGGGAAGGAAGTGAAGAAGCAGAGGGAGGAAGTGTAGGTGATGGGCAAGTCATGAGGGTGTGGGAAGGGAAAGAGAAGGGGCAAGGGGCAAGAAGGGTAGGTAAACAAAAGGTGGGGGTAACAGAGGGGAGAGATTACTGGAAATTGGAGAAATCAATGTTGTCGGGAGAAGTCAGGTTGGAGACTACAAAAACAGAATATGCTCCTCCAATTTGCATTGGCTTCAACATAGCAGTAGAGGAGGCCATGGACAGCTGTGTCATCATGGGATTGGGATGTGGAATTAAAACGAATGGTAAGCAGAAGATTCTGGCTGTCATGACAGATCCCCCAGTGGCCATCTGCTTGGTGTTTTCTGTGCTGCACTCTCAGGCTGAAGTGGGCAACAAACTCTCACCCCAAGGTGATGACTGCTGTTTTAAAACTGGTCCATGTGCGGTCCTTGTATGTATCTGCACTCAAACGCTTTAGCTACAGAGAACATTGATGAGAGAAGAGAGGAGAACTATAGGTTGTCCTTCTCCCATGGATTCCATCCTTCAGGGCAGTTGTGCCACTGAAGGAAATTGGCAGTGTGAAATTTCTCAGGATGAGGAGTCATGAGTGCTTCCCAAAAATCTGGCATTCACCAGAAGGAAAATCCCTCGTTGATCCAAAGTAACTAACCTTATGTTGCGGGGGGTGGGGTGGAGAAATTTTTTCTGTTCATTGAAAAGGTTTCATATGAGCACAAGGACATGGTTAGTAACTGCTTGAACTCGTGGGCCAGCAGGACTGGAGATCTCATTTCTTTGCGATGACAGTGTCTTCTCTCATGCCGCAGAGAGAAAATGCACATAGGGAGATGTTGCAAAGATCTGCTTTGGATATTTGAGAAAATCATGTGGTGACCAAGTTGAGAGTCAATATGATCTTGTCCTTCACCAAGAGAGCTGTCCAGTTGTGAGAAAAAGTTACAGCTCAGTGATAACTGGACAAGCTGAAGCTTTCAATCAAGACTGTTCACCAGAGAGGACCAGGTAGGATTCAAGCATATCTGAAGATTCTGTGGGAAAGGTACACAACTCTCACTGTTCCAGTCATTGTCAGAACAGTGCCCCATGATAGAGTGCTGTCATTGAGTGTCATCACTGAGGCACTCACTTCATGGAGTATCTCAGCAAATAAATGTTGGAGAAAGCACCCATTGTTATCTTAGTGCATACTGCGTGGACTTTGGAAAGTATAGTGACCATTGAAGGTGCCAGTCAGGTCTCCCAATGTCAGTAACTTGAACCTTTAGAAATAGTGATAGAAACAAGAAGCCAGTGCAATGTGTTCCTCGATCTATTGAGTCTGTCCCACAGTGTGGGGCTTACTGATTCATTTATCTCAGTGCAATTGGAAGCATGTGCTTCATAAATAACAACATAATTTGGTACAAGCCTGATGCCAGGAAAGCCTGCATAACAAAATGAAGCGCCTGTTCCACTTTCAGGTCTCATGCAAAATTACTCAGCAATCATCTTCGATGTGATCTACCCTGGAGTAAAATCATAACTGGATTATGGCACCTTACAGAAATGTTGCAACTCGGAGTTCCATTAATAATCTTGCATACATCCTGTTATGTCTTATAACTCCAAAAACTAGTTAAAGGAAAATCACGGTAGTTGGGGATAATACACCCACTTCATTTTACTTTTCTTTCAGTCAGGCGTTCACATATGACATGGTGGCATCATGGCATATACCATTTGCATACTTTTAGATATAAACTGTAATCAATTATGTAAACAAAGAGTGCTTAATCAAACTATATATTTACAATAGTACTCAAATATTACTGAAATATAAAATGCACTACATTCCTCCCTGCTTAGCTATAAACTCTAACTCATTATAGGATGCATCTCATCTCAATTAGGACAACAAACAGGTGATTGTGGGACGAAGAAGAGCAGCAACAGGATTGTTTCGAGTTGGTGGACTAGGACTCATTTGTGAATCTGAATGAACACACCATGGCTGTTACAGACTTTATTAAAACAGTTGTAGACATGTGTGTCTCCACAAAATCATTCAGCCTTCCCGAACCAGAAGTCCTGGATGAACCATGAGATCTGTAATCTGGTCAGGGGCAGATCAGAGGCATTCAAGTCTGATGATCAAGAAAGTTACAAGTGGTCCAGATATGATCTGGAAAGTCATCTTATAGGCGAAGTGGCAATTCCAGACTAAACTTAAATCAACAAAGGACACTCGACAGTTGTGGTAGGGCTTGAGTACTAACACCTTTTATAAAGTTAAATCAAGTGACAAAGCAACAGGGCTTCGTTCCAGATGAACGCAATGCTTTCTATGGTCGCTTTGGCTGTCAAAACTTGGAGGAACCATCACAAACTCCCACAGCCCCTGGTGGTCTTGTGATTTCAGTCTCTGAGGCTGATGTGCGAGCAGCCTTCAGGAGGGTGAATCCATGAAAAGCATCTGGCCCAGATGGGGCACCTGGCCAAGTACTAAAAACCTGTGATGATCAACTAGCTGGAGTGTTCCTTGAGATCTTTAACTTTGTTGGCTTTGTGGAACAATTCATGTTCCAAGCCTATACTGGTGTCCATCCCCCAATTTTCCTTCGCTACATCGACGATTGCATTGGCGCTGCTTCCTGCACGCCTACTGAGCTCGTTGACTTCACTAACTTTGCCTCCAATTTTCACCCTGCCCTCAAGTTTACCTGGTCCATTTCCAACACCTCCCTCCCCTTTCTTGATCTTTCTGTCTATATCTCTGGAGACAGCTTATCTACTGATGTCTACTATAAGCTTACGGATTCCCACAGCTACCTGGACTATTCCTCTTCCCACCCTGTCTCTTGCAAAAATTGTTATCCCCCTTCTCGCAATTCCTCCGTCTCTGCTGCATCTGCTCTCAGGATGAGGCTTTTCATTCCAGGACAAAGGAGATGTCTTCCTTTTTTAAAGAAAGGGGCTTCCCTTCCTCCACAATCAACTCTGCTCTCAAACGCATCTCTCCAATTTCATACACATCAGCTCTCACCCCATCCTCCAAGTGTTCCCCTTGTCCTCACCTACCAACCCACCAGCCTCCGGGTCCAACATATAATTCTCTGTAACTTCCACCACCTCCAACGGGATCCCACCACCAAGCACATCTTTCCCTCCCCCCCTCTTTCTGCTTTCCACAGGAATTGCTCCCTACGCGACTCCCTTGTCCATTCGTCCTCCCCATCCCTTCCCACCGATCTCCCTCCCGGCACTTTTCCTTGTAAGCGCAACAAGTGCTACACATGCCCTTACACTTCCTCCCTCGCCACCATTCAGGGCCCCAGACAGTCCTTCCAGGTGAGGCGACACTTCACTGTCGGCTGGTGTGATATACTGCATCCAGTGCTCCCGGTGAGGCCTTCTATACATTGGTGAGACCCGACGCCTGCTGGGAGACTGTTTCGCTGAACACCTATGCTCTGTCCACCAGAGAAAGCAGGATCTCCCAGTAGCCACACATATTAATTCCACGTCCCATTCCCATTCTGATATGTCTGTCCACGGCCTCCTCTACTGTCAAGATGAAGCCACACTCAGGTTGGAGGAACAACACCTTATATTCCATCTGGGTAGCCTCCAATGCATGAACATTGAATTCTCTAACTTTTGTTAATGCCTCTCCTCCCCTTCTTACCCCATCCCTTATTCATTTAATTTCATTTATTTTTTATTTTTTCCTCTGTCTCTTTTTTCTCTCTCTGTCCCTCTCACTATAACTCCATGCCTGCTCTCCATCTTCCTCTGGTGCTCCCCTCCCCCTTTCTTTCTCCCTAGGCCTCCTGTCCCATCATCCTCTCCCTTCTCCAGCCTTATATCCCTTTTGCCAATCTACTTTACAGCTCTTAATTCCATCTCCCCCCCCCACCCGTCTTCTCCTATCATTTCGAATCTTACCCTCCCCCTCCCACATTCAAATCTCTTACTATCTCGTCTTTCAGTTAGTCCTGACGAAGGGTCTTGGCCCGAAATGTCAACTGTGCTTCTTCCTATGGATGCTGCTTGGCCTGCTGCGTTCCACCAGCATTTTGTGTGTGTTGCTTGAGAGATCTTTAACCTCTTGCTTTGGCAGTTTGAGGTACAACCTGCTTCAACTATACCGGTGCCCAAGAAGAACGTCATAGCATTCCTCAATGGCTATCACCCGGTAGCACTTACATCCACTGTGATGAACTGTTTTGGGAGGTTGATGATGAAACATATCGACCCTTGCCTGAGAAACAACTTGGATCTACTCCAATTTGCCTACCGGAGCAACAGATCTACAGCAGGTGCCATCTCATTGGCTCTTTACTCAACCCTGGAACATATGGACGGCAAAGATGTATACATCAGGATGGTCTTTATTGACTACAGCTCGGCATTCAATACCATCACCCCCTCAAAATTAATCAATAAGCTTCAAGACCTTGGCCTCAATTCCTCCTTGTGCAAGTACAAACGTTTGTAGATCCTTGATTTCGTCACTTGCAAAGCCCAGTCATTTCGGATTGACAACATCTCCTTCACAATCTCCATCAGCACAGGTACTTGCCCGCATCCCCCCCCCCACCGATCTACTCGCTTTACACTTATGGCTGTGTGGCTCAGCACAGCTCCAATGCCATATTCAAGTTTTCTGACAGCACCACTGTCATAGGCTGAATCAAAGTTGGTGATGAATCAGCATGTAGGCGGGAGATAGTAAATGTGGGTGAGTGGCGCCACAACAACAACCTCTTACGCAATGTCAGCAAGACCAAGGAGCTGACTATTGACTTCAGGAGGAGGAAACCGGATGTCATGGGTCAGTCCTCATTGGAGGATCAGAGCTGGAGAGGGTCAGCAATTTTAAATTCTTCAGGGTTATTTATTATTCGTATTATTATTTCTTGCTTTTTTATTTGCACAGTTTGTTACCTTTTGCACACTTGTTAAACGCTCAAGTTGGTGTGTCTTTCATTGTTTCTACTATGGTTATTACCCTATTATGGACTTATTCAGTATGCCCACAAGAAAATACATCTCAGGGTTGTATGTGATGGCATATATGTACTTTGATAGTAAATTTACTTTGAATTTTTTGAATTTTGAACACAATTACAATACAGACAGCCACAGCATAGTTAATTTTAAAATGTTCCCATCCCGGCCTAAATATTTAATCGCTGTGGAGGATTTCTTACTCCTGCGGGATAAAGTCTTTCCTGACCGGGGATGGATCACTCTGTTTGGCAGGAGAGACCTGTGGCTGTGAAACAATCTCAGGTTCGGGGGCCTCCTCCGTGGTGGCTGTAGGAGTTGATTCTGCGACTGCAGGAAGTGGTATTGACTGTTCTGGACACCTTTCTTCTGGATGTGTTGACATGGCGAACACTGAATGGTAAGCCTCTCAATCTCCTGACAAAGGGCCACCAGACAAAGGTTTGAGCCGACACTTTCATTTTCACCATGCCTAGATGACCAGCATGTCACTCCTCTAATACTAGAGCTCTCAGCTTCGATGGTACAACAACTCTCAATCCCCACAGAAGGCTACCTCCGTCAAGGGCAAGTTCATCCTGGTGCCGGTAAAAATGGGAAAACCGGAGTTTCTACTGCACATCCCAGCCATCTTGAGTTCCCATGTAGACCTGAGTCAGGAGGAGATCCCTTTGGATCATCTCTGCCGCAACAGGGAGACTTTTGATTTGTCTGAGGGAGAATATGTCGAGAGGAATGTCCACTTTTGTAAATTTTTCAGGTATTTTCTTTTTCAAGGGGAAATGGGGACAATCCAACAGCATTTCCATGATGAGGTGACCTCCTGAATTCGATCTTGTAATTGTGTCCTCCAAGAGTTGGAGCCCATCTCTGCATTTGTGCTGCATTTGTGCTGTTGCTGTTTGTCAGAGTGGTTCATGATCAATAATGAGAGTTAACTCTCTCCCATACAAGTACTGGTTGAAACGTTTATCCTCCTATCCCCAAACCAGACTCAAGGACTCTTAGTCAATTTGTCTGTAATTTTTCTCTGCAGCAGTAAGGGCATGCATAGCATGCAAAGGCTATGGGGCATTCATTTCCATCACTTATAACATGTGACATGACTGCACCTATACCATAAGGTGAGACATCACAGGCAAGCTTTACTGGACGGTGTGGATTATAATGTGCGAGTACAGAGTCTGGTGTCATCATTTCCTTCACCTTTTTGAAAACCACTTTGTCCTTTGCCATATTTACCCAGTCTGTAGTACTGTAATGAGTTCATGGGGTGCAGCACAGTAGCCAGGTTTGTAAGGAACCTGTTATTGGAATTGACAAATCCTAAAAAGGACCACAAATGTGACATGTCCTTTGGCCTTGAGGCATCCACTACTGCTTGAATATTCTTAGCACTCTTGAGCATCAATGGTGTGACCACAATAAGTGATGCTTGGTTTAAAGAATTCACACTTGCTACATTGTGCTCTGAGCCCATAATCTTCTAATCTTTTTAACACTCTCTTAAGATTTTGGAGATGTTCCTTGTCATTCTCACTGGTAATAATGATGTCATCCCAGTAACACTGAGTGCATGGGCAGTCTTGCAGTACATGGTCCATACCTTTCTGCCAGAGTGCAGGTGCAGATGCTACTCCAAAAATAAGCTTACTATGGTGATAAAGCCCTTTGTGGATGTTTATGATGAGAAACACTTCCATCTCTGTCTAGGTAGGGCTCAGCTAAGTCCACTTTGCTGACACGTTACCCTCTAGAAAGGCTAGCAGAGATATCTTCTATCCTGGTCAATGGGTATTGATCCACTTTTAGTTCTGGGTCGATGGTAATCTTAAAATCACCACAGATCCTGACAGACCCATCCTTCTAGTCGATTGAACCACTGGCATTGCCCATAGTCTCCATTCAACCTTGGAAGGATTTCCTCCAGCCTCCATGCGGTCTACCTCACTGGCTACTTTATAAGGACGGACTTTATAAAACTTGGGTGCGACATTTTCATTTAACACTATTTTACCCTTGATATGTTTGCGTTTTCCAATGCCATTCTTGAACTCTGTGTGGCAACATCCAGTGCCTTTTTAATTCATTTTCAGTTGATGCTATTGCAGTGAATGTGGCATGCAAATGGTGGATGGATGTCCAATCAAGTTGCAATTGGCTCAGCAATCCCAAATGCACAATGCTGGGCCTCCCGCTTTTACCACATTCAAGCCCAATGTGGCTTGTCACTTGTATTTCACAGTAACGATGCCATTCCCACAAGAGTTATCTTTTCTCCAATATAAGTTCTCTGTTGGATATCTGCAGGTTTAAGTTCAGTATTTTTGAAATGCCATTCAAACTCATTTTGTGGAATGTCGGAAACAGTCAAGCCAGTGACTAACTCCATTTTAATTAATTTGTCAATCACTTCTGGTGTAAGCCCTATTGCTTTCTCTTGTTAGTTTTCACATTATGAATCTCAAGGCTACGCAGTCCTGTGTCACTTTCATCATTATCATTGATACTGCAATTTCAGCTGCTCTTTTAAATGTGAGTTGTGCTTTTATTGGTTCTTCGCTGAATACTTTCTTGTAAGATTCCACAATCTAAATGATCTCTCAGTGCACCATTAAGTCCATTACTGAACTGGCAATGCTCAGACAATTTCTTCAATTCAGCCACATCAGCTGAAATGGACTCCCCTTCCTTTAGGTTCCTCTATGAAACCTAAAGCATTCTGCAATCTATAATGGTTTTGGTTCTACATGTTCCATCATGGGCACCAGCCTCCATAGTGTCCAAGACATCTTCAAGGAGTGGTGCCTCAAAAAGGTAGCATCCATCATTAAGGACCCCCAGTATCCAGGACATGGCATCTTCTCATTGTTACCATCAGGAAGAAGGTACAGAAGCCTGAAGGCATACACTCAGTGATTCAAGAACAGCTTTATCCCCTCTGCCATCCAATTTCTGAGTGGACATTGAACCCATGAACACCACCTCACCACTTCTTTATTTCTATTTTTACATACTGTAATTCAGTTTTTTTTCTATATTAGCATGTACTGCTACCGCAAAGTTAACAAATTTCAACAAATTAATAAATAAAGCAGGCTGTAATTGTTATGTGGTTATATGTCAATGCTATTAAACATAATTTTGATTCCTGCATTACCTTGATATCACCAAAGCTCATTCTGACTGGTTTAGTTGGAGTAGTTAAACTTCTCAGCTAACTGTATGCCTTTCCCCCAGTTGCACTCAGCACAACTGGCACTCATTTTTTTACCGGTTATTCCATTTGCTTTAAAATACTGCTCAATTCATTCAGTACACATGATCCAGTTATCTGTTGTGCAATCAAAAGTGTCTATCTTTCAGACGTAGCCAGCCATTTCTGAAGTTTAACATTTTTTATTTTCACCTGTTAAAGGCATCCATTGGTCTTGCAAGACCATGAATCTGCACCTGGAAAGTCTTCACTCTCCAAGGCGCAGGCCTGGGGAAGGTTGTATGGAAGACCGGCAGTTGCTCATGCTGCAAGTCTCCCCTCTCCACGACACCAATGTTGTCCAAGGGAAGGGCAAGGGCCAATACAGCTTGGCACCAGTATCATCGCAGAGCACTGTGTGGTTAAGTGCCTTGCTCAAGGACACAACACGCTGTCTGGGCTGGGACTCGAACTCACGACCTTCAGGTCACTAGTCAAATGTCTTAACCACTTGGCCACATGCCCACTTATCACCTGTACCCTCTGTTTATAAATCTATGAATATTGTCCATTTTCTGCCTTCTTTTTAACTCAACCACCTTTCTCTCCCTTGTGAAGAGATTACAAGCTACACTTTAAAAAAAAACTCAAATGTCTCTCTCCTCATCTGAAGAAAATGTGCTGCATTTCAACAGGTAGGTAGTTGGGTTGGTTTGTTTTAAAACTTACTCGTCACCACTGTTATGTTTTGTAACTCCAAAAGCTAATCAAAAGTAAAACACAGGAGCCAGGGATAATGTATTTACTTTTCTTTTAACGAGGTGCTCACATTTGACGCGGTGGCGTAATGACATATGCCGTTCTTGTATGTATTTGACATATAACCCGTGATGAATTATCTAAGCCAAGAATGCTTACTCAAAATATGTATTTACAATATTACTCAAGTATTAATTAAACATTAAATACACCACACATCCTTAACACTCCATTGCTTTCAGAGTCCATCCAACATAATCCCAATGCCTGGTCTATGTAATTGCTGTTTCCCGTGATTATCCTCTATTTCCTATTGCCTCAAGGTCAATATCCTCTTTATCTAAACCATGCTTGGTTGTAGCCAAGAGTCTGGCTTCCAGCCACTGATCATATGGTAACGTACAGTATGTCACAGAGGACGCAGGTCATCCATTATTGATCACCGAAGTGAAATACCAGGATCAGGGAATGCCAATCAGCCAGATGGGATTGCAATACAGATAAGACTAAATCTGATGGCATTTCATAACCTTTCTTTCTTTGTAATTTTCATTAATATTTTACTCCTTTACTTCTTGAAATTACTAGGAAGCTGGTAATGAGATGCAAAAATGTTAAGGCTGACATAGTTTTGCCAAATTCAATGTAAATCTCCATCAAACACTTCTAGGACAGGTCCTGATGGGGTAGAACACCATATGATTTTCAAAGCACCATAAGATATAGGAGCAAATTTATGGTGTTTTATCGTTCTTTGAAAATCAAATCATATGGTAAATACAGGATGAAGTTCCTTTCACCATAAACCTGTCAACACTCTGAGCCCAAGTACAGCGCGGCCTGAATACAGAGCAAAACTTCATCTAGTTGATGAGTAGATTTGTCACCTCCTGGAGCTTTGCTGTGAACAGGGAATTAGTGAGTCATTTTATTCCATTTTGTCCAGGATCAATTTAAAAATTGCAGGGACTGCTGAGTGCTTATTCACTTCAAAAACCAATCACCCCAGTGTAAAGGCATCGGCAGAGAAAATGAGCGACCCTGTACTGTGCCTCACAGGCCTGGCTCCGCATCACACTGTCGAGCTATGACAGACTGATTGTTGCCATCTGTTTTCCCTATGAGCAGAACAGCCAGTAACACAGCAGTGCATCTGCAGCGGCTCCCAGCATTGATTAACCAATGGCAGAGCAAGTTGTGTCAAAAGGCTGCTAAAGATACTTAAATGGTGGTACAGCTGGTTGACTGAGGAACACTACCAGACCAGGTGGGATCCCCGTTGCCTGACCATTCCCAGGTTGTTCACCAGCTTGTCCTGATTTACGATATTTTAAATGCATCAGTTCTGGGTGCTGGATGTCAGCGAGTAGTATTGTTTGAATTGTGAAGATTTTCAGTTTATGTTGCTCCACTGAGCCTTGAGCTTAAAAATTTGACACTCTGGTGCAGTGCTGAAGGAGGTGCCGTCTTTCAGAAAAGGTGTTAAACTGAGACTCCATCTATCACCATACTGCATTTAGGAATTCATTCCATATCCTTAACCACTTCATGCAGCTTTATTAAATTATGAGATCATGAATTGTGAATTTCCTCTTAACACAACATTTTCCAGAAACACATCCGTTTGCAACTTCAGGAATAGCAATGTTTTGAAGAGAAGCAGTGGGATTTCTCACCCAGGGCCCTGGGCACCATACCTACCCCTCAGTCAGTTAACTGAAGCAGAGTATCAAAATCTCAAATGAAATAGAAAATGCTGGAAGCATAGTGTCCGTACATAGGTAAGGGCAAATACAGATTCCTAGGTGCAATCATGTATGTTTATCTATGTATACATTTTGAATATATATTGGCACTCACCTCCACTCCAGCTTCCAGAGCTCTAAGGTGGCTAGAGTGCCCAATGTAAGAACTGCAGACTATTCCATAGATGAGACAGGATGTTTCTTAGAAGGAAGTTAGGTAGTTTCTGAGGGAATGATTCCTTCCAACGTTTACATGGGGTATTTATGTGCTCCCAATGCGTGGCTTCTAGGTTCTGAATAGCATTTAAAATGCTCCTTCTCTACGTTGAGATTTCATGGTTCCCAGGAGTCAGAAGGCATAATGGAAGTTTATCCCCACTTTCACCAAGGTTTGAAATTATCCCTGAACCTCTTTACGTGTCCACCTGGTAATTGTTCTCCCTGACAGCTCAGAATACAGAGTGTTTTGGGTCTCTGCTGTCAGATATGTAGATGACATGCCTGCCCACAGTGGCCAGCTGAGTGTAACCAGGGCCTCGGTGCTTGTGATGTTGGCCAGAGAGAGAACACTGACAATAGTTTACTTATCCTTCCTGTGAATTTGAATGTGGAAACAATGTTGGTAGTATTTTTCCAACATCTTGAAGTGAATGCACACAGATTCAAACAAATGGGTTGGGAAAATGGACCAAAAAGACACACTTGTATATAGATCTTAGATACAGATACTTTCATATAAACACAGATAGATACAACTATATACACAATTACTTTGATACAGGCACACTCTGACCTGGACGGATATTCATATACACACACAGACAGCCACATTTCCTTTGCGTTCCCTGTAGGTAGGGGGAATGTAATTCAATCCACATTCCTGTAATTCCCCACTGAGTTCCCCAAAGAACTTTCACTCTACATGCTTCAGTGAAAAGGTATTGCCAGCATATTAAGAAGTACATTTGATATAACTGAAAGCCTTTAAATACAGGCTTCAGTTTTAAAGCCTGAGAATACACACAGGGGAGCATGACATGCATATTCATGTTCTTGAGATCCTAGCCTGTGTCTAAAGGCACAGCCTTTACTGTGTGATGTGTACAGCCCACTCCATCCCCTGGTGTTTTCCTCTGAAGTAACGTTAATATCCAAATCATTTCATGTAAAAACTCCAAAGTGTCCATCACTCTTGTAACCCAGATTTCCACTTCACTCAGCAAGCAGTGGTTTAAAGTGAGGAGGGAAAGTTACCCTCTGAGTCAGTCCCTCCTATTCTGGTCACAATCCATTTTAGAGAGCTGTTTCTTTTGTGATTACTCCATTTATTCCATGGGGTTATAGCAGGCTGTCTAAGGCAAGTAGCAAAATAATGCCATGTAGATAACCATGTTAATTGTATTTTCTGAGGCATGTGCTATACCTTTCGTGTGTGGGCATGTGGCCAAGTGGTTAAGGCATTGGACTAGCAACCTGAAGGTCATGAGTTCAAGCCCCAGCCAAGGCAACATGTGTTGTGTCCTTGAGCAAGGCACTTAATCACACATTGTTCTGCGACGACACTGGTGCCAAGACATTGCTCTACGACGACACTGGGGCCAAGCTGTATGGGTCCTAATGCCCTTCCCTTGGACAACATTGTGGAGAGGGGAGACTTGCAGCATGGGCAACTGCTGGTCTTCCATACAACCTTGCCCAGGATCCATGGTCTCGCAAGACTAACGGATGCCTTTAATACCTTTCTTAGTTTTATTCTTTCACGATGTGTGCATTCTATCGGTTGCTGCTCACCCCACCTGATCTGAAAAGGTACTGGTGAGCTTCTTTCTTTAAACAGTCAGTTGTGGTCGATTATAACACAGAGTTATGCAGACAGGAACAGGCCATTCAGCCCAGCACATCCATACTGACTGTACTGCCCAATTATGCTAATCCCATTTCCCACATGAACTCCGTATCCTTGTTCCCATCTAAACATCCTCTAAACATTGTAATTGTAGCTAATTCCACCACCTCCTCAACTAGCAAGTTTCAGGTATCACCCACTTTCTGCATAATAAAAAAGTACCCATCAAATCCTCTTTAAAAACTCCTTCCTCTCATCTTAGATTGAAGCCCTTGTTAAATTATTGTTCCTCCTATTCATTAATATCTATCATAACCAATGGAAATGGAATATTGTTATTCTTTCTATGCTTTTTTTTTCAGTGCAGTATTTGGGAGCTTAATCTTTAATTCCTTTATTCCAGGAACCCTGGTTCAGGTGATCAGAATTTCCACCCTTATATCAATATTCTCAATTTAGAAGCAGAGAGTTGTGTTAATTTGTAGCAAGGAAGGAAGCCATGAACTCATCATGATAATGCCAGCCAAAAATAGAGCAATTAAGGATACTTTTAATTCCTAAAACTTGACTTTGACTCCAGGAGTTATAAGTGTAGGCATGACCCTGTTTGATTGTTCATCTAAATACCTGTTCAATATGGTTCTGTCCCCACTAACCTTTCAACCAGTGATATTCCAGACCCCCTCCTACTATATCAATAAAAATTTTCTATTTCCTTCAATCCTTCCACTCACTAAGTAAGATTATCTATGTATTAAAATCCATCAGGTACATCTCTTCTCATTTTCTTTTGTTCTAGTGAAAGCATCTCCAGCCCAGTCAGCCTCTCATCATACCTATTGTTGTCCACTTTTAGTAACATCATCATAAATCTCCTCTCCACCCTTTTAATTCTTTTACGTCTTTTCTAACATGTGATGAAGTGTTCACAGTACACCAGCTGTGATCGAAATGGTATTTCATAAAGATCCATCAGAAACACCCGACTCTTATATTTATGTATCAACTAATAAAGACAAATATTCCACACTTGCCACTTCATTTATTCAAACCAACCTCATTCACTGTACCTTTCAAATAAGTATTTTGAACGTTTTGCCTTGCACACATTATTGATCCTTAACATTTTAAGCTTATCAATGGAATAAACCAGTAGCTACAGTATACTGTGAGGAGATTTATTATCGATAAGATATAGATACCTTTTTGATCCCATAGGAAATTAGTGTCACAATAGCATTACAAGGGCACAAATATATAAATACCAGAAAAGAAGTAAGAAATAAAAAATGAGTTACCTCAAACAGTCTAACAGGAGGTATTCATCACTTCCCTGGCTATTGGGTGACTTATTATAGAGCCTAATGGCCGAGGATAAGAATGCCCTTATATAGCACTCCTTGGAGCAGTGTAGTTGTCTTAGTCTATTACTAAAAGGGCTCTTCTGTTCAGCCAAGATGGCATGCAGAGAGTGAGAAATGTTATCCAGAATTGCCAGGATTTTCCGTAGGGCCCTTTGTTCTACCACAGCCTCCAGTGTGTCCAGTTTGACTCCTATAACAGAGCCACCCTTTCTAATCAGTTTATTGTGCCCATTGGCATCACCTGTGTTGATGCCATTGCCCCAGCACTCCACTGAATTGTACTGACAACAACATACTGGTAGAACATGTGAAGGAGAGGCCTGCATACTCCAAAGGACCCCAGTGTCCTCAGGAAGTGGAGGTGACTCTGGCCCTTCTTGTGCACAGCATCTATGTTGGTGCTCCACTCAAGTCTGTCATCCAGGTGCAGCCCAGATACTTGTAGGTCCTCACCCCATCCACGTTCTCACCATCAATAGTAACAGGAAGCAATGCAGGCTTAGTCTTACTAAAGTCAGTCACCATCTCCTTTGTCTTTCTACTGTTGAGCTGCAGCTGATTCAGCTTGCACCATTTGACAAAGTCCTCCACCAGGGCCTTGTATTCATCCTCCCATTTTCCCTCATATACCCAAATATTGCTGAGTCATCAGAGAATTTCTGCAGATGACATGACTCAATGTTGTATCTAAAGTCTGAGTTATACAGGGTAAACAGGAAGGAAGCCAATGCAGTTCCCTGTGGGGCCCCAGTGCTGCTTATAGCTATGTTTGACACACAGCTCTGAAGCCGCACACTCTGTGGTCTGTATGTTTCCAAAGGCTCCAACAAATTTCTGTAGATCTACTGTGGAGAGGTTGCATCACCACATGGTACGGAGGCTTCAATACACAGGATGGAAAGAGGTTAACAGGTTAGTAGACTCACTCAGCTTCATCTGGGCACAAGCCTCTTCATCGTGGACATCTTCAAAAGGTGGTGCCTCGAGAAGGTGACATCCATCATTAAGGATCCTCACTATCTGGAACATGCCACTTCTCATTAACACCATCAGGGAGGAGGTACAGGAGCCTGAAGACCAACACTCAACATTTTAGCAACAGCTTCTTCCCCTATGCTGTCAGATTTCTGAACAATTCACGAACCCACAAACACTTCCTTGCTGTTCCTCTTTTACACCATTTATTTATTTTTATAGGTTTTTTTACATCTTGCACTGCACTGCTGCCACAAACAAACTTCATGACAAAAATTTTCACAATAATAATTCTAACACTGAAAACTTGGAGAAAAGTCTCAAGACAGACTGCAGTCTGCTCAAATCAATAACCCTTACGTTTGCCCATACATACCTTCTGCCTCTTTAAGAGCTCTTAAAGAGAGGGTCCTTGGAATTGATAGTCAGGAAGTAGTTTACAAAAATCCTAATTTTGCTGAATTGGCCTGTTTTTAAGTACAGGTGATCCCTGCATTATGGAGCTGTTGCAGTTCCAGAAAACCAATGGGATCACAGTTTTCTGCAATGCAAAGTCATGTCAGCTGTGTAGGCATCAAGAAATGCAAATTGAATAAAACTAATTTTATGTTTATTTATTTGCTTACCTTTTATATAGATTCTGTGAGAGTGAATTTTGTTCTATATCTCAAATTTTTGGGCAGTGATTTCTGAATTCTTTAAGAACAAATTCCCATTACCTGTATTGTTGTAACGTGGGAGATACCTGTATGTTAAATGACTCCACATTCAAAGCTCTTAGGGGTAGAGAAGTCCCAAAACCCACAAAGATCTTAGAGAAAATATTCCTCCTCAGCTGCATCTAATGTGCCCAATTCCTAATTCTGAATCTATGCCCTTTACTTTTAAACTCCCCTACCTGATGAAACATACTCACATTGTAGAGGAACTTTCCAAATCATTTCAGAATAGGTACACAAGAAATAGGAGCAGGAATAGGCCGTCTGGCTCTCTAAATCTCTCCACTATTCATAAAGATCATTGATCATCATCCACCTCAGCACCATTTACCCGTACACTCCTCATATCCCCAATGTTCTTAATGCCCAGCAATCTGTTTATTGGCCTGTAATGAGCATCCAGGGTAGAGAATTCCAAAGGTTTAACACCCTCAGAATGAAGAACATCAGATTCTGAAGCCCACAAGCAGATCAGCCGTTTTCAAACTGAATGGTGAAACAGGAAAAAAGTGCTGACCAGTCCCATACTTCCTGCCCAGTATGCCACTGGCATTTAGGGCAGCAATGAAGGTCTTCCATCATCAGGTAAGTAACTCCCTCTCGATTTTCACTACTGTCAGTCATGCAGGTCCTGGGTGGAGACTCAGGGATACTATCACACTCAGATGTAGAAGGCATCTTCATTGCTGTTTCCGTAACAATTTTGTTTTACCAGTCAGGGTTGTTAAATTCGTCTGGCCTCTACCCTTTGACCTGTTTGGCATGGGTGACCCTACCTAGAGCCAAAGCATAAGGCCCTGATTCCAGCCAGCACAGCTCTCCGGGTCAGAGAGGCATGCAAGCCTTCAAACCATGACAAAGTTGTGGTCCTCTTGGTGGCCTGTATGAACTATCTCTGCTTTTTTTTCTTAGCTTCTTAGTACTTGCATGCTAACTTATTTTTGATTTTGTACAAGGACACCCATAGCTCTTTGTACACTAGCAATTAAATAGTTTCACATCATTTAAACAATACAATATTGCTTATCTATTCTTCATGTAACTTCACGTATACTTCCTGTGCCATTATTTATTCTCACTTACGTAACTGATTGATACCTCTGTGTGGATTTATGCCCTTCACAATCTTTTTTCCCATCTGCTTTTATATCATTTGCTCTTGCATTTTAACACATAGCTGGTGATAAAAAAACCACAATATTTGTTGTATAGTGTGTACAGCTAACAAACTCTGTACTGAAAAAAAATGAACTGTGAAATTGTGTGGGTTTGTAGAATTACCTGAATAAACTCAGCTGCTGTATGGAACAAAAGTGTTGAAGACAGTTAAGTAAATTTTAAAAAACTGTAAAGTGCTTTTGAGCAGAAAATCCTACAAAAGGTGGTGGATTTGGCCCAGCACATCCCGGGTAAAACCCTCCCAACCATTGAGCAGATCTACATGAAATATTGCCATAGAAAAGCAGCATACATCATCAAAGATCCTCACCACCCAGGCCATGCTCTTTTCTCGTTGCTGCCATCGGGTAGAAGGTACAGGTGCCTCAGGACTCACACCACCAGTTTCAAGAACAGTAACTACCCCTCAACCATCAGGCTCTTGAACAAAAGGAGATAACTACATTTAGTCTATTTCTGGTGTTTCCTCAACTGATGGACTTACTTTAAGGACACTTTATCTTGTTATTTCATGCTATCCTTATTTTTTGCTATTTATTTATATTTGCATTTGCAGTATTTGTTGTTCATTGATCCTGTTTACAGTTACTGTTCGATAAGTTTAGTAAGTATGCCTGCAGGAACAAATAAATTTACTGATAATAAATTTTACTTTGAACTTTGAAATTGAGGTATGTAGTGATACAGACATGAAATTACACGTATCTTCTTTAGAGAAGTATATACTGACTACCATTCCCCCCCCAACTTGATGCAATTTATTTCTCATCCATTCTAGCTGCAACTTCACCACTGTAAGTTCTTCATATTGTCACTGACCCTCACTGTACTTGCCATCCTTTCCTTGCCAGCCATTGATTTCGGTATTTGTTAACTCATTACTTACTTTTGCCCAATTACACCCATCGGTCCATTTGCTTCCAGGAGCTCACATTATCCCAAGTGGCTTTGCTTCCTGTTAATCCGCATGCCTCCCCCACCGTCACTATGCCTTTGCTTTTCAACCTTCCAAACCCGGTCATCTGTCTTTGAATCTCACGACCCCTGCGAGAACATTTGTTTTCATGGCACCCCTATGCCTTTCCATTCTCAGGTCCTTGTTGATACGATGATTTTGCTTCTTCAAGCCCCCACTTGGGCTTTTCGCAATCCCCCAGATTATACCCATCATGTTACCAAAGCTTCCTGCTTCACACACATTGCCCCAAGTGCAGCATTTCCATCGTTTTCTGGCTGTCCACATTTCTATCTCCTGCTCCCCAACACCGTGCCTTGTTACAGCCTACTTAAACTTTATGAAAATATAAAATCAAGTTGTTGTTCTTTGCGTCCAGGATACATGAGACCCGTCGAACCAGCAGGGATTGTGTGGTCTATCTCCATGGCGACCTGGGCGCAAATTTAACCTTGGGAGGTGGGTGGGGTGGGACGCCCGATTTGTGAATGAATGGGACTGAGTGACAAGGAGTTCCCTCATCCCTCATCGGGATCTCTTAACCGGTTCATTTCTCCACCCACCATCCACTTCGGACTTTGCGCATTGGACTACCCACGCATCAGGAGCATGGGTCCGAAGTGCGGCTGCAACTCCAGCACCAACCAATAAAAAGAACGGCCGTACGTTTGCATTCAGCATAGACGTGGGACATTGCACTGGTCCAACCCACAGATATTACAAGTGGTCTGGCAATGTCCACGATGTCCTCTCCTCCCCATCAGTCCCCAACGTTTTGGGAGAGACGTCCACTCACAAAGCCCATCACCTCCCCTTGCTGCGCCAGATACCATGTGATCAGCCATTACGGCGGACCGGAAGTGCCCAGCCGCGCGCTCCGCAGCCAGTTCCTGTCAGTTAAAAGAAGATGGCGGCTGTGGAGGGGGAGCGCTGCGCTTTGCGCCGCGGCCACTCGTATACTCACTGTTAAAGCCTTACTCGCATGTTTAGCTTTCGAATTTCTCACTGTTGCACTTTACATTAATGAGGTGAGTGCATTTTGCTGTCCGTTCTTTTCCACCCTCCAGGATGGGGAGGTTGCAGTCCTGTTTGATACCGTACCGTGGCTCAGTGGGGGCCCGGTGGGGTGTGAGGCAGGCAGGGTGGCTGGGCCCCTCGGCTGCTGCAGACGCCAGGATTCGGCCTGTGTGCAAAACCCGCACTGCAGTGTTCTGAAGGTTTTTCGCTGCGGTCCTGCACTGAAAAAATGCACAATGCACTTCTGATCCTAGTGTGTTTATTTGCAGAGGATTGGAGGCTAACGCTACCAAAGAAACTCAAGAGAAACAAAACAGGTACATTTTGTTTTAAATGATTATAGGAGTTAAATACATCGCAATTTTGGGAGGGGAAAGTATGACCTTCACTGTCCGCTTGCTGAGTACAAATGATGTTCCTAACCCACACTGATCTGTTGATTCTGGCTTTGATGCAATGCATCTTAAATTGACAAACAGATCATTTAAATAATTGTAATCGGTAGTATTGGAAGTGGGTTCGGTCCGCATCTACAATGCAAAATCAGATTAACCTTTTAGTTTTAGGAGATGATGGAAGTGCATACATCTTGTAGATGGTTATTGATAAACAAATACACTTTGCAGGAATCGATTAGCAATGGTGTAAAAGTGAAGTTGTGAAAATAAAATGATCTCTGCCGATTTTAAAATAATTCAATGGGGATTTTCAAGTATGAGTAACTTTTAGTCGCTTAATTGATCTTATGTAATTATTGCATTTGTTATTACAAGATGCCTGTTAAAATTTGTTTGGCAAAGTCTTAATTATATTGGTAATGTTTTGGCCTTTCCTCACTTTCATGGAGATAGGATGGGTACCTGTAGCCTTAACAAAGTGACAAATTTTCACAGTTTGTGCTAACTTGGCTATAACATACAATGCACCATCATGATATATTGTACTTTGATACGAAGCAAGCCAGTGCTATCGAAGATGTCTGGAAAGCAAAAGAATGATAAGATAGAAATCTAAAGTAAAAACAAAACATTGGAAGCAGTTTGTAATGCTGCAGGTGGTCAAGTTGGTCAAAGCTTCATGAATATTTCTTTCCTGTGGCTCCTGGTAAGTTTGAGTCTTATTTTGATCTAGAGTTTCAGATGGTATTTAATGGAAGTATGTCAGATAGAGTCATTCAAGAAGCAAATTTTGGAGCCTGGAGTTTAAAAGGCTGAAGACATGGTTAATAGTGATGTGAAGAATGGCGGGATTCATAATTATTTAGCCTATTTGTTTTGCAATACAGTGTAGAATAGGCCCTTCTAGCCCTTTGAGCCACACTGCCAGCAACCCACTGATTTAACTCTAGCCTACTCATGGGACAGTTTATAATAACGAATTAACTGGTATGTCTTTGGAGTGTGGGAGGAAACTGGAGCACCTGGAGGAAACCCATGCATTCCATGGGGAGGACATACAAACTCCTTACAGAGGATGCTGGGATTGAACTGTGATGCTCCGAGCTGTAATAACGTCACGCTAACGGCTATGCCACAGTGGTACCCATCTGATGATATAGAAGTGGTAGGGCCATGGAGAGGTTTGAATGTTGGCCATGAAAATTTTATAATTAAAGTTGTGTATGAATTAACTGGTTTAAATTGGATTGGCAATAGAAGGTTAGATGTGTTCAAATTTGTGGAAGAAGAGGTGTTGGCCAAGAAAATCAGTTCAGTAAATAACCTTGTCAGTGTTAATTCATTCAAAAGTGAGATGACTGTGCTATCTGCACTTTTTTGTTTATTCATCACCTCGGACAGAGGTTAAGTAATAGTTCAGTTTTGCTTGTTGAAGTTTTCATTCTAGGTTTCTGAAGCCTCTGGCTGCATGGTTTTTAAATCTCTGAGATAAATAAGTATGAAGAGTTGATGTTAATGGTTTATGTCACTGACCATTTATCAAGTCATTCCAATAATAGTCAACCAGAAATACTAATTTTCTCCACAAATGCTGCCTGACTTGATGAGTATTTCCAAGATTTATGGTTTCTTTGAGCTTTTTTTTACTTAGTACAAATGCCATACACCAACATTTATACTATATACTTATTATGACTGTCTTGCTCATTATGTATTTATAATTCCATTATGAGGGGCGGGTCTTTCTGAAGCCAAGGTCACTTCTGTGTATGGCTCCGCAACTTATTTTTGACAAAATTTTCTTCATCAGCCTTAATGTCATGTAACTTGTCAGATTTTGTCTGATAACCCTCATTAGGAGGATCCTGGAGATTTTTGCTTGATTACAGTTACTATCTTATAGCTTTGTTGGTTAAAGTATGTTTTCAGTATCCTGAAGTTGTGTAGACTTCTGTAGAAATGCATGCTCATTTGCTTGTTAAGTATTTAAATTTTAGTTTCAGGATCTAGGAGCCAGTTTAAGGTTAGGACTAATGGGTAGTTGGTAATATAACATGAACAGCAAAACTGAACCAAATTTCAGGATGGTTTTGACGTGCCTTATTGGGAGTATTATGGTAATAAATGTATGTGTGATTGAAATTGCTGTAGGTTTCCGAATGATGGCTCGAAGTGGATAATATTGTCTGAAACAGTAACATAAGTTTATATCTTGACATACAACAATAAAAATTCAAAGGTTGTAAACAAATTTGAATAAATAATTGCATCCATGGTTGGTGCCGTTATAGGCTGATATCTTCAGCTGTGCTTTCTAAGTCAGTGGTCCTCAACCTCCGGGCTATGGGCTGATACTGGGCTGCGAAGCATGCAGGTGCAGCAGTAGCCGGAGCGCACCCAGCACATCTTTAAGAAAAAAGCCGAAATAAACAAGTTAATTAATTAGGTGCCACCCGGCACATAAATGTCGGCCCAGATCAGAGGCGATTGTTGATTTCACTTGCTCTATGCGATGTTTACTCCTTTCCAGGGCGCTGGAGCCTTTAGCTGTTCCATTGTTTGATTAATTTAAACGTCAGCCCAGACAGGCTGAAAAGACAGGGCTGTCAGGATCGAGGTGACATGTTGAATCTACACAAACCTCTTATAAAGTATAGGCGCTGCCGTGATTTCTTTGTAATGACAGATACGTGCTGGTCCCAAGACAGATCCTCTCTTACTTTTCAGAGAGAGAAACATCGATCCTTAATGCTGAAGAATTTAAAGTTATTTACCCTCTCCATCTCTGTTCCTCTAATGAAGACTGGCTTCTGGGCGGCACCTAATCAATTAGCTTGTTTAGTTCGGCTTTTTTCTTAAAGATGTGCTGGGTGTGCTCCGGCTACCCCTGCACCACTGCATTCTTCGTGGCCCAGAGGTTGGGGCCCACTGTTCTAAGTTATTGGGTCTCTGCACAGGATGAATTTGAAGGGGAAGAGTACTATGCTAATGAGTTAGGTGTGGGAGTTTGTATTTTATCACCGTGCTGATGAGAGATATTGAATTAAGAATACAATAAATGTGATGGAAAATAGCAAAATTAATCCATTTGCTCACATTTTCCATTTGTAGTTTAATTTTTTGATGTTGGGTTGAATCTTTTTTTGGATTCATTTCACTTTCACTTTTGGATGGAAGTTCCTGCATTATTTCTTTCATGTTTCCCTCAGTAGAAGAGACTTTTTGGAAATGTGCAAGTGATTCTTTTTTGACAATATAACAGTCTGAACAAGATTCATCTCCACCTTGAGAGGAATTAAGGACAGGTAGTAAATGCAGGCCTTGGCAGTGATATCCGCATCCGAAAAGTTATAAGTCACTGTGCTAGCAGGTGTGAAGTCATGAAGTCACTAGATTGAAAAATAAAAAGTGGCAAAGGCCAAATGGCCCTTTTGACTCTCCTCAATCTTGCATCATTATTGATGTAATAACTTGTTTACCTTGTTTATTTTTCCATCTAGTCAGTACGGTAGCGAGCAGAAGATTCTTTGGCCAATTGTACCAATGCTAGCTCCTTTAAGAGTTCTTAAATTTTATTTGACCACTCCCTATAGCCTGGACACTTATTTATTAAGTTTGTATTTGGAAGTTGCTATTCAATGTATTTTCACACTTTCTCATAATACTTTCAAGATCTATTCTTGTACACTTTGACCCCTCCCCAGAAAAAGCTGATTCTTTTGCTATTATGATTAGATTATGAGGATATGAAGTCCTCTTTTATTGTCATTTAGTAATGCATGTATTAAGAAATGATACAATATTCCTCCGGTGTGATATCACAGAAACACAGGACAGACCAAGACAGAAAAACTGACAAAAAACACATAATTATAACATAAAGGCCCACCAGCACCTTTACTTCCTGAGAAAACTAAAGAAATTTGGCCTGTCCCCTAAAACGCTCACTAATTTTTATAGATGCACCGTAGAAAGCATTCTTCTGGGGTGCACCACAACCTGGTATGGAAGTTGTCCTGTCCAAGACCGAAAGAAGCTGCAGAAGATCATGAACATGGCGCAGCACATCACACAAACCAATCTTCCGTCCATGGACTCACTTTGCACCGCACGCTGTTGGAGCAGTGCTGCCAGGATAATCAAGGACACGACCCACCCAGCCAACACACTTTTCGTCCCTCTTCCCTCCGGGAGAAGGCTCAGGAGCTTGAAGACTCGTATGGCCATATTTGGGAACAGCTTCTTTCCAACTGCGATAAGACTGCTGAATGGATCCTGACCCGGATCTGGGCCGTACCCTCCAAATATCCGGACCTACCTGTCGGTTTTTTTGCACTACCTTACTTTCCATTTTTCTATTTTCTATTTATGATTTATAACTTAAATTTTTAATATTTACTAATTTTTACTATTTTTGATATTTAATATTTGTAATCCGGGAAGTGCAGAATCAAATATCACTGTGATGGTTGTATGTTCTAGTATCAATTGTTTGGCGACAATAAAGTACAAACCCCGTTTCTGGAAAAGTTGGGATATTTTCAAAATGCAATAAAAACAAAAATCTGTGATATGTTAATTCACGTGAACCTTTATTTAACTGACAAAAGTACAAAGAAAAGATTTTCAATAGTTTTACTGACAAACTTAATTGTATTTTGTTGTATACACAAATTGTATACACAAATTTAGAATTTGATGGCTGCAACACAACAAAAGTTGGGACAGAGTTAAAATAAGATTGAAAAGTGCACAGAATATTCAAGTAACACCGGTTTGGAAGACTCCACATTAAGCAGGCTAATTGGTAGCAGGTGAGGTATCATGACTGGGTATAAAAGTAGCGTCCATCAAAGGTTCGGTCTTTGCAAGCAAGGATGGGTCGTGGCTCACTCGTTTGTGCCAAAATTCGTGACAGCATCGTTAGTCAGTTCAAAAGGAACATATCTCAACGCAAGATTGCAGAGAGTTCAGGTCTTTCAACATCTACAGTACATAATATTGTGAAAAGATTCAGAGAATTCAGAGACGTCTCAGTGCGTAAAGGGCAAGGTCAGAAACCACTGTTGAATACGTGTGATCTTCAAGCCCTCAGGCGGCACTGCCTAAGAAATCGTCATGCTACTGTGACAATTATAGCCACCTGGGCTCGGGAGTACTTCGGAAAACCATTGTCACTCAACACAGTCCGTCGCTGCATCCAGAAATGCAATTTGAAACTGTATTACGCAAGGAGGAAGCCATACGTCAACTCTATTCAGAAACGCTGGTGAGTTCTCTGGGCCAGAGCTCATCTCAGATGGACCGAAAGACTGTGGAACCGTGTGCTATGGTCAGATGAGTCCACGTTTCAGCTAGTTTTCAGAAAAAATGGGCGTCGAGTTCTCGGTGCCAAAGATGAAAATGACCATCCTGATTGTTATCAGCGAAAGGTGCAAAAGCCTGCACCTGTGATGGTATGGGGGTGCATCAGTGCCCACGGCATGGGTGAGTTGCATGTTTGTGAAGGTACCATTGACTCAGAGGTGTATATTAGGATTTTAGAGAGATATATGTTGCCGTCAAGGCGACATCTCTTCCCAGGACGTCCATGCTTATTTTAGCAGGACAATGCCAGGTGACATTCTGCACGGGCTACAACAGCGTGGCTTTGTAGACACAGAGTGCGTGTGCTTGACTGGCCTGCTGCCAGTCCAGATCTATCTCCTATTGAAAATGTATGGCGCATCATGAAGAGGAGAATCAGACAATGGAGACCACGGACTGTTGAGCAGCTGAAGTCTTATATCAAGCAATAATGGACAAAATTTCTAGTTGCAAATCTACTACAATTAGTATCCTCAGTTCCAAAACGATTAAAAAGTGTTATTAAAAGGAAAGGTGATGTAACACAATGGTAAACATGCCTCTGTCCCAAGTTTTGTTGAGTGTGTTGCAGCCATCAAATTCTAAATTTGTGTATGTTTATAAAATACAATAAAGTTGGTCAGTAAAACTATTGAAAATCTTTTCTTTGTATTTTTGTCAGTTAAATAAAGGTTCACGTGAATTAACATATCACAGATTTTTGTTTTTATTGCATTTTGGAAAATATCCCAACTTTTCTGGAAATGGGGTTTGTATAAAGTATATAGTTACAACAGTGCAAGCAATACCATAACTTGATGAAGAACAGGTCATGGGCACGGTAAAAAAAAAAGTTCAAAGTCCCGACGGGAGAAGGAAGAAAACTCTCTGCTATGTCTGACTCTGAGCCTCTGACCAGCCCTCCAACATCTCTGCCGAGCGCTTCAACCCTAGCCCCGGCCGCCAGCAGCAGGCAAAGCCGATGATTTTGGGGCCTTCCCTCCAGAGATTCTCGATCGCACAGTAGCAGCGGCAGCGAACCGGGCATTTCAGAAGTTTCTCCAGATGTTCCTCCATGCTTCTCACGGCTGTCTCCAAATCAGAATTGTGCCAGTTACCCTATTTAACAAATACGATATCATTTCACCAGGGAGCTGCGCGCACTGCGTCGAGTCGCCATCTTCTCCTCCCGCCTTAAATGGGTGCATTCTGGTCTTCAGTTTTTAATAGGGTCAAATTAAGACGTTTCCTGAATTGGAAGGGTCACCACTTCTTATCTTTATATTAGTGCTTCCAATGAACCACAAATGAATTTGATAAACATTATACCTGATGTTGGGACCATCCTTCCCAGTACTTCAGCGTAACTAATTTGAAGCAGCTGATTCTGATATGTGTATCAAAAACACTCATTCTGCAGACTTGAAATCCCCCTGTTTGGAAAATGATTGCAATTACCAAGTAGAACAGTTAAATGTTGAAGGACAGAAACAAGATACTCTGAAATAATTGTTTGACATTTACTTTTGTATTTGATATGTGATGATTGGTTTTCTCTTTCTGGTTTGTGATGAATTCAGCCATGTGGTAATTTTATTCTTAACCTACAATTGTAGTATTGTTTAAAGTTGCTGTAAATTGCATCATCAATGAATGTAGGAGGTAGCTGTATATGGTATGTTCCAGAAAATACTGTAAAACTAGTTTTTAGCCGAAATTGGTTCATTAATGGCTCTGATCCAAAACTGCAATAAACCAGGACTGAGTCATGATGAAGGTATCCCACCAATAAGCAGATGATCATTATAATACAGAGAAATCTGTAATTGAAAGGTGTCTTTTAATTTCTCATTGTGTTTTTAGCATGAATGTCAGGTCCTCTAATTCCTTGGGTGTTTCTACTTTGTGTGAAGTACATTCTCCACACTCCAGAAGTTTCCCTGTATGGTATTTGTTTCACACATGGATTCCTTTCCCAATTAACGCTAGCTACACAGTACTTTTGTTATACAAACAAAACTGGTTCATTGGAGCACCTAGAACAGTTGGCTAGGATCCTGACAGTTCTAAGTCTGCCAGAATACTAGCCAATGGTTTTGTATTAGTTAGGTCTAACTCTTTTTAAAATAAGTCTTACCAATGTTAAGGAGCAGTGTGTATTTTAGCAGCTCTGGTTTGGGGGATGTGCACAATATGATTCTGATGCCAAATGTAACGGTTGGAATGTAAATCTGCACAATCAACCCTCCTGAAGATTTCCCTGGCGACCATTTTGCTTGTGGGAGAGCTGAGTAAACTACATTTAAACGGCTCCAACTCTGGTTCAGCAGGTACTGAATGATAAAATGGCTTTTGACCTTATTTTCTCCATGAAAAGAATGGGATGCACTTAATAAACAATTCCATTTATATTTTTAATGTAAAAGGGAAAACAATTTAATCAATGCAAGATGCATTGACTGCAGACTTAAGTGGAGATTTGTCCTTTTAAAATGGAAGGCATGTTTTAAAGTTTAAGCCTGCATCACTGCTTATTCTAAAGCAACTGTGAGGTAATTTATAATCCCTGGGGAAGTGATTGGAGTGGGTTTGGAGAAATTCTTCAGTGCTGAATGTAGGATTGTAAGCTGAGGAAATTGAGGTAAATGCTGAAATATTGCAACACATGTGCAAGTGTTTTGAAGCTAATGTACAATATTGGTGCAAACTGTCTAAGAAATCTAATTGCCTAATGGTTCAAGAGTTGAAGGAGCAATGTCACGATTTACTTTTAAACAGGTATTCATTGTCTCACTCTTTATATTTCGTCCAAATTAAGCTGTAGGATAGCAACTAGAGTGTGAAAGCTGTACTATAGCCAATTTAAATTAATATATTAAAGTACATTCACAGTCCAAGTTACATAAAATTGGTAGCAAGCAGAAATGATTTTTCTCCCCCGCTAAGTCACCTCAATGTCTTGTATCTCTTTATTTGATAACGTCCATATTAATTTGTTGCCAGGTATCCTGGTATATTTTGTTCCTAAGTCTAGAATTGTATAAACAAATGTTAACTGCTCAGTGATAGTTATAGTCTTAATGTTGGTTGATTTCAATACTGACTGTCCACTTAAGAGTTAATGGTTATATTCCTTTTCTTTTGGAATATTTGTGTACCGTCTTAGTCTACAGTACACCATATGCTACTTGGGTCTACTCTGCTATTTGACATAAATATGGCTGATCTTTAACCCCAGCTTCACTTCAGTCTGATTCCTGTACTACTTGACTCTAAGCTATTCAATGCCAGAGGTTTGCAGTTCGCTCAATGAAGAAACTGCTCTTGATATGTCTTGATGCTTAACTTACGAAAGTCGTGAAGTGGAGAAGTGGCATAGTGGCCTGTGGAGTTATCAGTGTGAGGTTTGCATGCTCCCTCGTGACTAATTTAGCTTTCTGTAGTTGCTCTGGTTTAATTGGCTATTTAATGCTTAATTTGCCACTACCAGTTTCCTCCAGTGTTTAGTAATGTGATGAATTTGAGGGGAAGGGTGGGGTTTGAGTTGGTGGTTGCAGTTCATGGGAATATTTTGTGCTAAAATGGGATTGGTGCAATAGCGCACCTGAGGATCTGGATCATACAGTTCTTCAGTTTTTCACAAATTACAATCTTTTTCCTCATCTGGAAGGAGAATGATATAGTGGAACCTTGGGGATGCTGTATTAATGACCATCTCCATTAAAGGGGACAGATCTGACAGCAGTGATTACAGAATAGTCTTGCTGCTGTCTGCCACAAGGGAAGTCATCATGAGTTCCTCCTCATTTGCAGCTTCCAAGTGACTGAAGAGCAGATTCTGCCATTGCTTAAGCTGATCTTTAAAGTCATTGTATACTTATTCACTGAATATATAAGAGAATGGGCCCTGAGTTTCAACATCTGCAAGGCAAAGTCCTCAACTGAACGGTCTCTACTATCCATTGCTACCTGCTGATAAAGGTTGATGGTGAGACCATGGAAAATATGGGCCACCTCTTGTATCTTAGGTACATTCTTTTCTCTGAAAGCAAACCATTAGTGAGTTTCACCATGAACTTCAGTGCATCCAAGCAATTTTTCTTTGAGGAAAAGGGTAATTAAAGTCTATTGATAGTGAGGGAGTGAGCCTTGGACTGTATTGATCAACTGGTAGGGTGGGGTTGAGCAATGGCAGATGATGACAATAGCACACTTCATCCTGATAAGTATGTGCTGATGCATTTTGGGAAGGACAGAGTGAATGGTATGTCCCTAGGGAGTATTGAGGAGCAAAAGAATTACTGCAAAGTCCAAAGATCCCTGAAGGTGCAGCACAGATAAATGGAATATTGAAGAAGGCTTGGATTGCCTTCGTCAGCTGGGGCAGAAGATGTTGGTACAACTTTTTACAACATTCATTCTCTCTCTCTCTCTCTGGCTATCCATCCCATAGGATGATGATGGTTCCTTTCAGTCAGTTCGTGGGGTGGTACCCCACTCCTCAGAAAGGAACAGCGTGTGCAAGAGTGGATTTTAGATGAGTAGGGGGTTGCACAGGTCCAGATCCACCCTTTCAACATCCCCTCCCAGATCCAGCGGCATGGTGGGGTCCCAGACGGCTGGGGGAAGTTCTCTTGCAGTGAATGGCCAGACCAAGCTTCAATGCAAGGGATGCCCATTACGCGCTTCACGGCACCTGTTTGCTAGATGGCCGTTGACCCTACAAGAGGGTTCATCCGCCCTTTGACAGGTTTTTCTTTACGTCCTGCAGGGCGTCTAGCCACCCTCCTCACCAGGCAAGCCTGGTGGGGGAGCTGGTTTAGTCACCGACTACTCGACCATGCAAAAGGTAGTACTGGGTTACATGGTACTAATAGCACTCAGACGAGTGACCTGATCAGAAACATTCATTAGAGCATAGCTAGAGTACTGTTTGCAGTTATAGTTGCCACAGTATAGGAAAGATGTGATTGCAGAGCAGTTTAACCAGGACATCGCCTAGATTAAATATTTCAGTTATGAGGAGAAATTGGTTTGTTTCCGTTAGAGCAGAGAAAGCTGAAGGCAGCAGATTCTGATCAATTGGGACACATCAGAACCAGTACATTTTGGCCCAATTAAGTGGCTGCCCCAATGAGCTGAATTTTCATGGAAATAGTTAAAAAGGCATAAAAAAAAGACAAATGGAGTAACAAATAATGTATTTAAATGAAGTACAGAACAAATTAGAACACTACCGAAGGTACTACCATACTATAAAACTATATTAATTCTTAAGTTACCGATGGAGGCATTCATCCCGTGTATGCAGTGTACAAAATCAGTGCAGACACCAAGTGTGGATAACGGACTGCCTTCATCCAGTGCCATAGAATGCATCCTCCAAATCTATATTTTCATTGCAACATTCAAGGTGATTATCAACACCACCACATTCTTCATAGTTTCTAACTTGTTGAAGTAGTAAAATTGTTACATTTTCACTACTGACTGCTTCTGGCATCTCCAAGCCTGAACGCTTGAAACTGCAGTGAGCAAAACAGTTTGGAGGTTTCTTACTGCTTATTTCTTGCCAACTATCAGTGACAAAAATCACTGTTTTTTGAACACACACAGCTGAGGCTATTTAAAAAGCTGCTTGCTCTAAGCAGAGGGCAGCATCCATCGGTCACACCAGCGTGCGTGACTGACTAGTCAGAACCTGTATGGCAAGTCTCCTGTCCCAATAAATGGCATAGTGTCCCGTACAAATGAAGGGAATCCTGGCAATTTTCTCATTTAGTTTTTGTTCTTTAAGAGTTGTTCCAAATAAGTGGCTGTCTCAATTAACCAATGGATCAATTAATCGGAATCCACTGTATATACAAAATTATGAGGGATATAGATATGGAAAATACTAAGAAACTTTTCCTCATGGAGAAGGTGTCTAAGATCAGAAGTCATAGGTTTTAAAAGTTTAGAGTTGATCTGAGGAATTTATTTTTTCTCTTAGAGTGGTTGCAATCTGTAATGCACTACCTGAGATGGTGGTGGAGGGAGGTACTCTCACAACAATTAAAAAGCACTTGAATTGCCAAGACATAAAAGCTACAGAAGCTAATTTGCTTATTCCTCACTATTTTATTTTAATTCTCAGGTACTAGAAATTTTGTGCATTTAACCCCGGTTCAGTATTTCTAAAGTCAAGAACTTCAGTCAGATTATATCAGATTCAAAGGTAGTTATAACTGATTATTACCCTCTAGATTCATATTGCCACACCCAAGATTGCCAGGGCACATCTCCCTTGGTCTGATGCTGTTGCTCAGGTGGAAATCAACACAAATTTTCATGGCTGTGGTTTTGCCATTTTTTTTCACAAGTTGGAGCATCTGATAGCTATTATCTAGTTGCTCATGGTTATTTTGATGTCAGGAAGAAACTTGCTGAGATTACTCAGCATTAATTGTACTTTGAACTTTGATGCCTGACCTACTGAGTTCCTTCAGTATTTTGTGTGTATCACTTTAGATTCCCAGCATCTGCAGACCTTATATCTAAGGAAGTATAACAGGTCAAAGGGAATTGGGAGTCCTCATGCTAGATGCCCTAAAGGTTAACTTTCAGGTTGAGTTGGTGGTAAGGAAGGTAAATGCAAAGTTACATTAATTTTTAGAGGACTGAAATATAAAAAGCAAGAATGTAATGCTGAAAGGCATTAGTCAGACCACGCTTGGAGTATTGTGAGCAGTTTTGGGTCCTGTAGCTGAGAAAGGATGTGCTGGCATTGGAGAGGGTCCACAGGAGGTTCATGAGAATAATCCTAGGAATGAAAGGGTTAATGTATGAGGAGCATTTGATGGCTCTGTGCCTTGTTGAGAGTTTAGAAGGATCGAGGTTGGGGGGTGGGGTGGGAATGTCATTGAAGCCTATTGAACACTGAAAGGCCTGATAGACTGGATATAGATATTATGTTCCTCTAGTAGGGGAGTCTAGCATCAAAGGGCACAGTCTGTGAATATGAGGACATCTATTTAGGAGAAATTTCTTTAGCCATAGGGTGGTGAATCTGTGGAATTCATTACCACAAAAGGCTGTGGAGTTCATCATTGGGTATATTTAAACTAGTTTGATAGGTTCTTGATTAGTAAGGGCATTAAAGGTTATGGAGAGAAGGCAAAAGAATGCGGTTGAGAAGAAGAATGAATTGGCTTTGATCGAATGGTGGAGCAGACTTGATGGGCGGGATGGCCTAATTCTGCTCCTATGTTTTACGGTCTTTATTTACCCTGGGAAATCCATTCTTGGGACCAATAGATTAAAAAACAATTATTTGTTTAATTTGACATTTAACTGTTTTGTAGTTTTCAATAGTTTTCAAATGCTTCTGAGTAATCATGCACTGCTAACAGACGAGAAAGTAGCGATGGGTCCTTGTTACTTGTCCAAAGCTTGCTGGTGCATTTTCGACCTGTGATTGTTCTGCCCAGCCTATATAACTCAGTAATTACTTTCAAGGCCATGTTGCTCCAGACTGGTTTGGTCATAAAAATCAAACAAATTTAAGGATGACAGCTTCAGGGGAATGTGAACACAGTCTGTGGTTAGTGCTCAGGTTGAAGTTCATTTATTACTTCCATATATTGAACTTCAAATCCAGTTAAGGGCATGATATTTTTCCCATTACATTGTTAAATCAACACCAGAGATATCATCACTGTTCGTTTCTGACATTTACTGCTGTCCCTGTATCTTAACTATATTCCCATTCCACTCCCAATGCTATAGAAACTGAATGTACAAATGACTGCAGGTGGAATATATTTGGCTCCAAAATATTTCTTTCTCTGCTCTATACTGCATTGGATTGGCCTATGGTACTTTAAACTTGCTGTTATTCAGTGACTGAGCAAGTGTTTGGGATGGTTGTTACCTAAAATCTATGAATCTGTAGTTGTGAAGGTTATTGCCTGTGGTCATTCAAAGTAGTTGTATGGGCGACTCTTCCCATAATTCCGTCTGCAGTATAGTATCAGAATCAGGTTTGTTATCACCGGCATGTAACATGAAATTTGTTAACTTAGCGGCAGTTCAATGTAATACATAATTGAGCAGAGAGAAAAAATGATAAATACAATAAAAATAATAAACAAGCAAATCAATTATGTATATTGAATTGATTTTTTAAAAAGTGCAAAAACAGAAATACTGTATATTTTTTTAAAAAGTGAGGTAGTGTTCAAAGATTCAATGTCCATTTAGGAATCGGATGGCAGAGGGGAAGAAGCTGTTCCTGAATTGCTGAGTGTGTGCTTTCAGGCTTCTGTACCTCCTTCCTGATGGTAACAGTGAGAAAAAGGCATGCCCTGGGTGCTGGGGATCCTTAATAATGGACGCTGCCTTTCTGAGACACCGCTCCCTGAAGATGTCCTGGGTACTTTGTAGGTTAGTATCCAAGATGGAGCTGACGAGATTTACAACCTTCTGCAGCTTCTTTTGGTCCTGTGCTGTAGCCCCTCCATACCAGACAGTGATGTAGCCTGTCAGAATGCTGTCCACGGTACAACTATAGAAGTTTTTGAGTGCATTTGTTGACAAATGATTGGTTATGGCACACATCAACCACAGCCTACCGGTCAACCTCGACGCTTTGCAATTCGCCTACTGGAGCAACAGGTCAACGGCAGATGCCATCTCTCTGGCCCTACGTTCCTCCTTAGGACACCTGGAGAATAAAGACACATATGTAAGGCTCCTTTTCATTGACTACAGCTCTGCCTTTAATACCATCATTCCAAATAAACTGATTCCTAAGCTCCGGAACCTGGGCCTTAGCACTCGGATCTGCAGCTGGATCTTCAGCTTCCTCACAGACAGGACCCAGGCTATAAAAGTAGGGGACAAGCTCTCCTCTACAATCACTCTGAGCACCGGTGCCCAAAAAGGCTGTGTACTCAGCCCCCTGCTGTACTCACTGTACACCCATGATTGTGTAGCCAGGTTTCCATCAAAATCAATATATAAGTTTACTGATGACACAATTGTAGGCCGTATCTTGGGTAATGATGGGTTTGAGTACAGAGAGGAAATTAAGAACCTGGTGGAATGGTGCGAAGACAATAACCTATCCCTCAACGTCAGCAAGACGAAGGAATTGGTTGTTGACTTCAGAAGGAGTAGCGGACCGCAGGACCCAATTTACATCGGTGGTGCGCAAGTGGAACAGGTCAAAAGCTTTAAGTTCCTCGGGGTTAATATCACAAATGACCCGACTTGGTCCAACCAAGCGAGTTCACTGCCAAGAAGGCCCACCAGCGCCTTTACTTCCTGAGAAAACTAAAGAAATTCTGTCACTTTTCTGCTTTGTAGGTTTTATTTTTTGTTATCACAAAATTTTTTTTCAATCTTTAAGATTTTTTTTTGAGGCATTGTAAGTATTGTTACTTCAATGTACTCATGTTATTTTTCCTGTATAATATAACAATAAAAAGATTTGAAAAGAATAAAGAAAGAAATTTGGCCTGTCCCCTAAAACCGTCACTAATTTTTATAGATGCACCGTAGAAGGCATTCTTTTAGCGTGCATCATAACCTGGTATGGAAGTTGTCCTGTCCAAGACTGAAAGAAGCTGCAGAAGGTCGTGAACACGGCCACAGATTGTGGTCTTCTGGTTAGGAAGTCGATCCAATTGCAGGGGGAGGTACAGTGTCCTATGGTGATATAAATCATTGTATTGTATTATGAGCTTCATCTTGTGTGAAGAGCAATACACTGAGGAAAGGGCCTAGTTTGTTAAACAACAGGTCAACTGCATTGAAGCTATTTTATCATCAAATAGAAGAATGTTTTTTTTTACTAAATACTGTATCTTGATGAAATTTGACAAAACCTTGGTACGTTTGTCTACCTCCTTTTATTACATCTCAACGTCTCAAACTGATTCCATCTCTGTTGGGTTCCTCTGATATTTTTGCAGAGGAAAATTATTAATAGTGCACTAAATGAGTCACGTAGTTTGTATACAAAAGCATTTTTGCTGGAATTTGTAATACATAGCATTTGCTGGAATTTGTAATTCATAGACAGGCATGATCTAATATATATATTTTTGGATTTCAGTATTACTGGAAGGCCAGCAATTTTCTTTTTCTTTTTGCATTCCTAATGCTGCAATATCATAGATTAAGGTATTCTCGCAATGTTGTTGAAAAGAAATTTCCAGTGATGGAGAAAGTGGTGGTATTCTTGAGCAGTTCTGCAAAAGTTCTTGGATTTGGTTGAGTGATTCAGAGTCAGAATGGGTCAGTATATCTTTGTAGCTGAGTTCTTACTTATGTTTAGCTCCTAACCTTTGGAGGGACCACAAGAGCAATGTGCATTCCTGAGAAGTTTGAAGTAGTGTTTGTTTTTTGAAACTCCTGCAACACTGCTGAAGAGTCTTGGCCTGAAATGTTGACTGTCCTTTTTCTCATAGATGCTGCCTGGCTTTCTGTGTTCCTCCAGCATTTTGTGTGTATGTTGCTTGGATTTTCAGCATCTGCAGATTCTCTCTTGTTTGTTTTTGAAACCCATTCTGGGATGTAGGTATCATATTCAAGGTTGTCTCTAATTGGCTACATTGGTAGCAGGCAATTAGGAAATAAGAGGAGACTAAAATATTTTTGGCCATGTTGTGATGAGCAGCAACCTTTACAGCCATTCCGTGAAGTATTAACATAGAAACATAGAAAGCCTACAGCACAATACAGGCCCTTCGACCCACAATGCTGTGCCAAACATGTACTTTATTAATCACCTAGGGTTACCCATAGCCTTCTATTTTTCTAAGCTCCATATACCTGTCCAGGAGTCTCTTAAAAGACCTTATCGTTATTAAGTAGGTAAAGAAATGGAAATATTATATTGTAGCCATTAGTGACACTTGGTTGCAGGAGGAGCAGGACTGGCAGCTCAATATTTTGGAGTTCTGTTCATATAGACTTGATAGAGTGGGAGGGATGGCGTTACTTGTCAAGGAAAATGTCACGGCAGTGCTCAGTAAGGACAGACTGGAGAACTCATCTAGTGAGGTTTTATGAGTGGAACTGAGGAATTAAAATTAATGGGGCTATATTATAGGCCATCCAAGAGTCCATGGGATTTAGAGGAACAAATTTGTAGAGAAATTGCAGACTGTTGCAAGAAACAAGGTAGGTGATTTTAACTTTCCACATATTAACTGGGACTTCTGTACTTGAGTATAAGAAATGCAAGAGAACACTTGAGAGAGAAATCAGGAGGGCTAAATGAAGGCATGAATTTGCTCTGGCAGACAAGGTGAAGGAGAATCCTAAGGGATTCTACAGATATGTTAAGAGCAAAAAGATTAGAAGAGACAAAATTGGCCCTCAGGAAGATCGGAATAGTAATCTATGTGTGAAGCCTGAAGAGATGAGGGAAGATCTTAAAAGATTTTTTTTTTGCATTTGTATTTACTCGGGAGAAGGACACGGAGTCTGTGGAGGTAAGGCAAAGCAGCGGCGAGGTTCTGGACACTATACTTATGAGAGGAGCAGGTGTTTGCTATCTTGCGGCAAATTAGGGTGGATACATCCCCAGGACCTGACAAGGTTTTCCCTTGGATCCTGTGGGAGGCAAGTGCAGAAATTGCATGGGCCCTAGCAGAGATGTCCCTGGTGAAAGGTGAGGTACCAGAGGATTGAAAGATAGCTAATGTGGTTCTGCTGTTTAAGAAAGGCTCTAAGAATAAACCAGAAAATGATAGGCTGGTGAGCCTGACATCAGTAGTGGGAAAGTTATTGGAAGGTATCCTGTGGGACCGGACAAATGAGTATTTGGATAGATTAGGGATAGTCAGCATAGCTTTGTGCATGGTAGGTCCTGTCTAACTAATCTGAGTGTTTTTCGTGGAAGTCATGAGGAATGTCTGAAGGCAATCCAGTGGATGTTGTCCACATGGACTTCAGCAAGGCAGTTGACAAGGCCCTAAACGGGAGGTTGATCTAGAAGGTTCAGTTGCTTGGTATTCAAGATGAGGTGGTAAATTGGATTCGACATTGTCTTTGTGGGAGAAGCCAGAGTGTGGTAGTAGGTGTTGTCTTTCTGATTGGAGGCCCATGACCAGCATAGTGCTGCAAGAATCAGTGCTAGGTCCATTGATGGATATCTATATTAACGATCTGGATGATAATGTGGTTAACTGGATCAGTTAATTTGCTGGTGACATCTGGACTGTCTAGAAAAATGGCATTTGGAATGTAATGCGGACAAGTGTGAGCTGTTGCAGTGTGATAGAACAAAGGGATCTGGGAATACAGATCCATAATTCATTGAAGGTTACGTCGAAAGAAAGCCTTTGGCATATTGGCCTTTGTAGATCAAAGTATTGAGTACAGGAGATGGGATGTTATGTTGCAGTTGTATAAGACGTTGGTGAGGCCTATTTTGGAGTATTGTATTCAGTTTTGGTTACCTATCTACAGGAAAGATATAAATATGGTTGAAAGAGTATGGAGAAAATTTACAAGGATGTCACTGGGACTGGAGTTCCTGTTGAATAGATTTGAACTTTATTCCCTAGAATGTAGAAAATTGAGGGAAGAATTATTCTCATGAATATCCTGGACCCCCTCCAATGTCAGCACAGCTTTTCTTAGTTAAAGGCCCAAACCTGCTCACATTACTCCTCGTGCTGCCTGACTAATACATGCAAAGTTTCAGTATCATATTCTTGCTCCTGTATTCCAGTCCTCTTATGTCACGTGATCGGCAACAATGAATATATAAATGAGTCATGTTTTATAAAAACAATCAAACATTTATTAAACTCTGCTCAATATGAAAAAAATAAACAATGAAAATCTTAACCGTAAGTAAACTGCTATGTGGCCATTTAACAAACCGCCACTCAGTACTAGTTCTTAAAGCGGTAAATGTGAAAACAGTTCTTATAGTGGTAAATTCAAGCACAGTTCTTAGAATGGTAAATTCGAAAGTCCAAGAGATTTATACAGTCAATTAGGAGAGACTTTCCTGAAGTAAAGAATTCCTCAAAGACACAATGTCACTGCCAGTCCCAGCCGGATCCTGCCTTGTCCGCAGGATTCATGATGACGGAAATAAACGGTTTAAAGCCACTGACCTTTCCCACTGGATACTGCACAGCCTTTTCTGCTGCTTTTAGCAGAGGCTATCTCACGCAGATCACTCTTTCTTGAACAAATTCAATAATAGTCGATGCTATCCAAAACCACTGAACGATTCCTTTAGGTTCCCGTCTTCACTCTCCAATACTACTGAAAAGATACATCAACAAACCTGGCAGCGATTGGTTAAACTGCCGGCCAAACACTTTTGTACCTTACAATAGAACGTAAAACTCCGTTGTAAATCAAAACTGCGTCATAAGGCAAATACACAGCGGAGCGGAGTATCTGGCTGACGTTCTAACTGGAAAAACTAACTTCGTCACCAGGTGTCTACACTTGTATGTGAGAACAGGTTATCACGTGACCTCACATTAGCGGGACAATTACATCATGTGACCTCCGCAACACCATTACATTATCCTTACAAGACAGTCACAATATATCCATGAAGTATGTAATACTTAAAATGAATGCTGACATTGCATTTGCCTTTACCATGGACTCAACCTGCAAGTTAACCTTTATGAAATCTTGTGCAAGGTTTCATAAGTCCTTTTGCACCTCAGTTTTGATTGTGCTGTGTGTTTACAAACCGTCTATGCTTCTATTCCTTCTATCAAAGTGCCTACACTGCCCTACACTATATTCCATTTGCCACTTCTTTGCCTTTTCTCTCAATCTGTCCAAATCCTCCTGCAGACTCCCTGCTTCGTCAACATGACCTGCCTTTCCACTTATCTTGGTAGCGTCTGCAAACTTAGCCACAAAGCCATCAATTCCGTTATTCAAGTTGACGTATAACATGAAAAGAAATGGTCGCAATACTGACCCTCGTGAAACATCACTAATCACTGGCAGCCAACCAGAAGAGGCACATTTTATTTTGCCTTTTTTGCCTCCTGCCAGTCAGCCAGTCTTTTTTCCATGCCATTATCTTTCCTATAATACCATAGGCTCTTATCTTGTAAAGCAACCTCCTGTGCGGCACCTTGCCAAAGACTTTCTGAAAATCCAGGTAAGTAACATCCGCTGACTCCTTTGTCTATCCTGCCTGTTATTTCCTCAAAGAATTCCTAAAGGTTTGTCAGGCAAGATTCCCTTTAAGAAAACCATGCTGACTTTGGCCTGCCTACTTTATCATATGCCTTCAAGTTCTTTGAAACCTCGGCCTTGTAATGGACTCCAGCGTCTTCCCAAAACAAATGCTGAAGTCAGGCTAACTGATCTATAATTTCCTTTCTTGTTAATTCCATCCTTAAACACTGGAGTGACATTTCTAATTTTCCAGTCCTTTGGAATAATTCCAGAGTCTAGTGATTATTGAAAGTTTAGTACTAATGCCTCCACAATCTCTTCAACTACCTCGTTCAGAACCTTGTGGTGTAGTCTATCGAGTCTTGGAGACTTGACTTCCTTCAGCCTTTTCAACTTCCCGAGCATCTTCTCCTTAGTAATAGCATCTACAGTTGCTTCTGTCCTCTGATACTTTCAAATTTCTGGCATACCGCTAGTGTCTTCCACAGTGAAGACTGACAGAAAATACTTAAGTTCATCGGCCAATTCTTTGTCCCTCATTAGTACTTCTCCAGAATTATTTTCCAGTGGTCTGATATCCATTCTCATCTTTTTTACTTTTGGTATCCTCTTGTATTATTGGCTAGCTCACTTTGTATTTCATCTTTTCTCTCATTATTGCTTTTTAAGTTGCCTTTTGGTTTTAAAAAAGCTTTCCAATTCTCTACATTCCCAATATTTTTTGCTCTATTATAAGACCTCTCTGTTGCTTTTATGCTGTCTTTGAATGCCCTTGTCAGTCATAATTGCCTCATCCTGCCTTTTAGAATACTTCACCTGTGCCTTCCGAATTGCCCCCCAAAAACTCCAGCAATCGCTGTTCTGCCATCATCACTGCTAACGTCCAACTTTGGCCAGCTCCTCTTTCGTGTCTCTAATTCCCTTACTCCACTGTAGTATTGATATATCTGACTTTAACTTCTCCCTCTCAAACTGTAGGGTGAATTCTATTATTATGCCTTCTGAGGGTTCCTTTACCTGAAGCCTCCTAATCAAATCTGATTCATTACACAGCACCCAATCAGGAATTGTCATTCCTGTAATGAGGTCTACCATAAGCTACTCTTTAAAAAAAACCAGCTCGCAGGCTTTCTACGAACTCCCTCTATTGGGATCCAGTACCAACTTGATTTCCCCAATCTACCTGCATAAAATAATCCCCTATGACTTTTGTAACATTGCTCTTGTATGCCTTTTATATTTCCTGTTGAAATTTATATCCCACATCCTGGTTACTGTTTGGGTACCTGTATATAACTCCCATCACTGTCTTTTAACTCTTCCAGTTTCTTAACTCTACCCACAAGGAATCTATATCTTCTGATCCTACATCACCCTTTTCTCAGGATTTGATTTCATTTTTTTTACCAACAGAGCCCCCCACTCCATCTGCCTGTTCTTTCAATACAATATGTAAGCTCCCAGCTATAATCTTTCAGCCATAATTGATTAATGCCCACAATGTCATACCTGCCAATCTCTAATTGTGCTATAAGATCATCTATCTTATTCCATATACTGCATGCATTCAAATACAACACCTTCAGTCCTGTATTCTTCACCCATTTCGATCTTTGTCCTCCTGTTACACTGCAACTTATGCCACTTTTGCCCTATTATCTGCTTATACTTTCTTAGTCTGATAAGTAAGATAAGTCTGATAAGTAAGAGCCCACACTATAAGACGTAAAAGCAGAATTTGTCAACTCAGCCCATCGAGTCTGCTCCACCATCTCATCATAACTGATTCCGGATCCCACTCAACCCCATACACCCGCCTTCTCACCATATCCTTTGATGCCCCGACCAATCAGAAAACTATCAACTTCTGCTTCAGGCATGTCCACAGGCTTAGCCTACACTGCAGCCTGTGTCAGAGCATTCCACAGATTCACTCCCCTCTGGCTAAAAAATTTCCTCCTTACCTCTGTTCTAAAAAGTCACCCTTCAATTTTGAGGCTTTGCTCTCTAGTTCTGGATATCCCCACCATAGAAAATATCCTCTGCACATCCACCTTATCTATTCCTGTCAACTTTCAACAACCGGGACCTCCGGTTTCCTCCCACAGTCCCAAGACCTACCGGTTGATAGGTGATTGTAAGTTGTCCCCGGACAATTAGATCTGGGTTGCTGGGTGGTGTACTTTATGATTGCATCAATATGGCGCCTTCATGGTTGTATAAATATGTTGGGCTCAGATTAGGTTCTCTAAGATGTTGACCCTAACGCCCTGAAGCTGCTCACCCTTTCCTCTGCTGATCTCTCAATGAAGACTGGTGTAATATATAAAATGAAAAGTAGTGGACCCAACACTGACTACTGTGAAACCCCACTTGTCATCGGCAGTCAACCAGAAAAAGGCTTCTTTATTCAAACTTTGCCTTCTTGCAGGCAGCCAATTGTCTGCCTATGTTGGAATCTTTACTGTAATGCTATGGGCTCTTATCTTATTTCCTGATTTCCCCCTCCCCCTTCCTTGAAGTCCACAGTCAATTCCTTAGTGTTACTGGCATTGAGTGCAATGTTGGTCCAGTCAAGATGGTGCTGAGCTGTGGTCTCCATCAAGATTGTGGCTCAGACGTAGTTGTCTTTATAGGTTCATATGGATGGTTTTGGAAACGAGAGTGAGGGATCTGGTTAAGGTGTAGGGACATGGATGTGGGGTATTGGGAGGTCAGAGCAGAGTCTAAACCTTTGCTCTGTGCTTGAAGTCCAGTGAAATGGATGTATGCCGAAGGACCTTGTGGTTGGATATAACAGGTTGGCAAAGCATCAAGAGAAGGGCCATTGGGTTCCCCCTCCCCAAGTCAGCGAGTTGTCAGTGTGTTTTGCAATTGGAATTCAAAATGGCAGCAGACGCAAGGGTCAGTGGCACCCAAATTATGCAACAGGAATTGAAGATCTAGTGAGTGTTGGGGGTCCTCATTTGTTATCAGTGAGTCCTGGAGTTGATAACGATGATTGAAGCCTGGAGGTTGTGTTACTTTATAATGTGAACAGCACTTTTAACTGTATGTTTCGATGTACATGTGAAAAATAAATTAATTTGTATCTCAACTAACTGATCTATCTCATTCCTTCATGCACCTTGTTACCATCTGTCAAACAGTTGTGTCATTGGCAGATTTATAGATGGCATTAGAGTTGTGAATAGCCATGCAATCATGTATAGAGAGCAGAGCAGGATAGTTTCATGGTTGTCATTACTTTTATTAGCAGTTCATTCAAGATATTGAGTTAAGCCAGATTTTATTCACAATTGCCACCGTACTTTGTCTGATTGGAGGTTTGGAGTTATTGCGGATTTTGGACTGATGAAGTTCTGTGTATGCTTTTCCCATTTGTTTCTGACTGCATCAGCAGATTTGGTCACGCCCTACAAAATGTATGGTGTGGCTGGCTGTGGTATCAGTCCATTTGTAATGTATGCTTTTTGTTTCAATTATCCAGTGAAACTGCCAACAAATTATCAAGAAATACAATAAATGCAGAATTTGGTTTTAGCTAGGTTGTGCAGAGAATGAATTAGTTGTCACTTGTTGGCCAATATTGTATGTTTTGCTCTGTGGTATATTACAATTTCCAGATGGCTGATTTTTGTAGTAAATTGCATTGGTGTACAGAGAATGTAGAGAAAATTCTGTAAAATGTATAAGAAATTTAGCTTTTGGTATTTGGTGAGGGATGGTAGTTCATCTTTATTTCTGGGATGCAGCCAAAGAAAGAAAGTGATTCTTATTTCCTTTAAAGACAAAAGCTTTCCTATGTGGTGTTATGGGTGAGTGGCACACTTCTCTGCCACTTGAAGTCGCAACCGAAGCTATATCCAAGAGATTTGTTATTGTGAATTCAGTAGCCAGTCCCCAATCTCTTGTGTTTTTTTTGGAATCTCACTTTATTGCCCATATCGAATTCTGGAGATGATAATGGTGAGCCACTGTACTGAACTGTTGCAGATTTATATTTGATGTACTCTCAGCGAAGCTGCTTCCATCATGTTCAATAGGGAGCTCCCAGGATTTAGATCAACCAGAACTGAAGGATCAAGAATTATATTTCCAAATCAGAATTGTGTGTAGATTACAGGGGATCATTCATAGTGTTCGCATCCACCTTCTGCGTTTTGTCCACCCTGATTAAGAAACCAGTGGTTCAAGAGGTGCCTATTGGAGTAGCCTAAGCAGGTAACTGCAGTGCTTACGCAATTGTAGGTGATATATACGACAGTCATTGTGTGCTTTTGGAAGGAAGGGATGTTGAAGGGGTGCCGTTTAAGCGGGCTTTGTTGCTCTAGATAATATCAAGCTACAGAGTTGTTAGAGTTTCTCTCATCCAGGCAGGTGGAGAGTTTCGCAATATAATCCTGACTTGTGTCATGTAGTTGAAGAAACTTCAGGGTTCAAAAATTGAGTCAGTACTGCACACCGAAGTTCTGTCCTACTCTTGAAGACATGATATTTATATGGCTGGCTCACTTGTATGTGATTAGTGGTGATCACCAGGATATTACTGGTGTAGTAATGTAATTGAACATTTTGGAGATGGTAATTGATTGGCTCATTTTGCTGAAAATTTTATCTGCTGTTTTTGGGGCCATGTCTTAACTCAAGTCAGAATGGTGCAAGTAAGTCAGCCATTTTGCTGGTTTGAAGCAAACCAATTGACACAACCCCTTGTTTTAATTTTTGGCTCTTGCATTTGCAATCTCTTAGTCTTTAGGGCAGATTGTGCTTTTAACTTCAATTTTCTGCTTGCAATTTACAAAAAACTGAACGCTAATTGGAAACTTCCTGAACTTATTTACATTTACAATGAGAACTGAAGCTTGGTTCTTGCTTGAGTTAATATTTGCTATATTCACATAACTGCAGAATACACTCTAACAATAACTTCCCATCTTTTATACGCAATGTCTTTCATCAAGTCATGTTTATAAATGACATCACAGGGTTGGAAAAAGCTGTAGAAAGTTGTAAAGTCAGCCATCTCCCAGCCACTAGCCTCCCCAGCATTGAGGAAGATGATGCCTCAAAAAGGTGCTGCCCATTATCAAGGACCCTTATCACCAAGGACTTGCCTGCTTTTCATTTTTGTCATCAAGGTGGTGATGCAGGAGCCTGAAGGCACACACTCAACATTTTAGTAACAGCTTCTTCCCCTCCTCCATCAGATTTCTGAATGGACAATGGACCCATGTACACTACCTCATTATTACATTTTTGCTTTTTGCACTGATTATTTAATTTAAAATTTTATGTATTTTTATTGTAATTTATACTTCATGTATTGCATATTTTATTATTATGTATCGCTGCTGCAAAACAACAAATTTCACAACATATGCCAGTGATAGTAAACCTGCTACTAGTCTGATGTCCATCAGAACCTGGAGACTGACTTCTCTGCCCTGTGACTAATCAAAATGTTGGAGAATCTGGAAAGATACTGAGAATCTCAGTACTGTTCATCAGAAGTTTGGCCACATTCAGCTAAAATCACAAAGAACACATCTAATTCCATTTAACCGACTTCTACAATCACCTTCAACTTTCAATTGTGCCCATTCATGCAAGATTCTGCAGTTTTCACATGGGTTTCATCAGTCACATGGCAAATCACCTTTGATTTCCACTGCACGTTATAAGAATAGGAAAAATAGTAGCAAGCCATTAGGTTCCTCATTCCTTTTCTGCCGTTCTTTCCTGGCTTATGTTTTACCTTAGCACCCCTTTCCTGCACCAATCCCTTGTTCTTTGATTTATTATCTAAAAATATGTTGGTCTCTCAATTGAATATACTTCAGAACTGAATCTCTTTGGATTGAGAGTTCTAAGGATTCATAACTATGTGAAAAAGTTTCTTCTTATCTCTGTCCCCTAACTTTTATCTGTGATCCCCTGCTGCTAGACACTTCAGGCAGGGGAAATAATTCTGTAACTAACTTGTCACTTTCAGAACACTTCAATGAGATTGAAATCATTCTTTTAAACTTGAGAGTACAGATCCAGCCTACTTAATTCTATCACTTAATAAACTTTTATCCCATAAATGAATCTGACGAACCTTTGTAGCAATTGGTCATTCAGAATAGGAAGACCAGACCTGAATTTGATATTCTGGAAGCAGACTTGCCGGTGTGTATTTAATTGAAGCAAGATGTCAATAAGACTGTTAGACATAGGAGTAGAATTAAGCCATTGAGCCCATGGAGTCTGCTCTGTCATTTCATCATGGCTGATCTCTGATCCCACTCAACCCCGTACACCTCCCTTCTCGCCATATCCTTTGATGCCCTAACCAATCAGGAAACTATCAACTTCTGCTTTAAGTATACCTCAGACTTGGCCTCCACCACAGTCTGTGGCAGGGCATTCCACAGACTCCGCTACTCCCTGACTGAAAAAACATTCCTCTTGTTCTAAAAGGTTGCTCCTCAATTTTGAGGTAGTGTCCTCTAGTTCTGGATAGCCCCACCATAGGGAATATCCTCTTCGTCCAGCTTATCTAGTCCTTTCAACATTCGATAAGTTTCATCAAGATCCTTCTGCATACTTCTCAGTCTTCTACTTTGTGACTGATATATACAGATGATATTGTGTTTTCTTTTCAACTCTTCTCCCATTTTTGTGCCAGCCAGGGTAAATAGGTTACAAAAGCATAAGTTGGTTGGTTTAATTTCCTCACTGCAGAATCTTGAAAAGCCAGGATACATAATAGTCAAAATTGTACATTCATTGTCTGAGGATCATGACTCTTTGGAATTCTTTACCCCAGGAGCTGTGTAAATGGATTTTTTGAATGTACTCTGGGTGAAAATTAAAAGACATCTGAATTAGAAGAGCAGAGTGGTATGGGAGGTGGGGAAAGCTCAAAGTGGCACTGAAGGTAGGGTGATATTTGTCATGAGGTAATTGAATGGGGTGGAGCAGGCCTGAGTGGCTGATTGCCTGCAACTGCTTCTATTTCTTGTAATATTGCCTGCTGATGAGAACATAAGGGAAGTCCATATGGTCAGTAGAGAGAACAGTGAACCTGTTTGTGATGTGGTGAAGAGATGCCAAGGTATAGTGTTACTCGAATAAAGGATTATTTGCATTAGTGTTGCCAAGAATTTATGTTATTGTTTTGAAACCTTAAACAACTTGAGGGATGGGGAAGCATGCAGACCACTGTAAATTGTGAAAAGAAAACTGTGGTAAAGTCTGATGCTTTATAATTGCATCCTCAAGTATTTTGGTATAATGGAAGCCATGGCAAAGATAAAAATATACTTAGTCTTTTTACTAATGCAGGCCATCTGTGAGTGTAACTCCCTTTTGATCCATGGAGTATTGAACAGTACTTTTGAATTATGACATATTTTAGTGTAGGGAATATTATGCAGTAAATTTTGTACACATAAAACCACCTTGCACTAAAATGATAATGACCAGATGATGTTTTATTATTATGTATGCTGACTGCGAGATTCACCCTGTTCTTCGGAATTGTATCATGAGGTCTTTGAGGTCTATGTGAAAGTTCAAGCAGGATGCCGTTAAATCTCTCATTTGAAAGACACTAACAGGGCAGCACTGAAGTAAAAGTTTATATTTTATTTTTAAGTTATTGAAATAGGTCTTGAACTCTCAACCTTCTGTTTAAAAAGGTGGGTGTTGCTCACTGAAATGCAGTCAACATTTCATGCATCATTGATCAGTGTACCAAACATGAATGAAAGATTTGAAGTTGGTGGGCGAAGATTTAACATGAGCTGCAGGCTTATATTTCATAAAGAAATATCAATTTGTGTTTCTGCCTTGTGCAGATCCATGATTCATTCCAGTCAGTGCTACAGTTTAAATCTGGCTGGGATTCTGTAATGTAAAATATTCAGTTGTTGGTCTTTCTTTGCACAATGGATTTAGTCAGGTTGTTTTAATGCTGTACTGACACCAGCATTGATTCATAAAATGGGTCTCAGTTTTTATTACAAGAAATTAATGATATTAGGATATCTGTGCAGTGCCTCAGGAAGGTGGCATCGATCATTAAGACCCCCCCCTCCATACGTGCGCCCCACACGCCCTCATCCCCATATTCTCATTGTTACCATCAAGGAGCCAGCATCAACATCTAGTTTAATATCACCAGCATATGTCCTGAAATTTGTTAACTTAGCTGCAGCAGCACAGTGCAATACATAGGTATAGAAAAAATAAATTGCAGTAAGTATATATGCATATTAAATAGTTAAGTTAAAATAGTGTTGCAAAAATGGAAATAATAAAAAGGTGAGGTTGTGTTCATGGGTTGAATGTCCCTTTCCAAATCAGGTGATAGAGGGGAAGAGACTGTTCCTGAATCAATGAGTGTGCCTTCAGGCTTCTGTACTTCCTTCCTGACGATAACAATGAGAATAGGTCATGTCTTGGGTGATGGAAGTCCTTCTGAGGCAGTTTTCCTTGAAGATGTGTTGGATGCTAAGCAGACTAGTACCCATGATGGAACTGACTTTTTTATAACTTTCTATAGCTTTTGATCCTGTGCAGTGGCCCTCACCCCATGCCAGATGGTGCTGCAGCCTGTCAGAATGCTCTCCATGTAGAACTTGGAAGCTTTTGAGTGTTTTAGGTGACAAACCAAATCTCCTCAAACTCCTAATTAAATGTAGATGTTGTCTTGTCTCCTTTATAGCTGCATTAATATATTGGAACTAGGTTAGATGTTCAGAGATACTGACATCCAGGAAGTTGAAATTGCTTACCCTCTCCACTTCTGACCCCTCTGAGGGTTAGACCATAAGACAAAGGAGCGGAAGTTGGCCATTCGGCCCATTGAGTCTGCTCCGCCATTTTATCATGAGCTGATCCATTCTCCCATTTAGTCCCACTCCCCCACCTTCTCACCATAACCTTTGATGCCCTGGCTACTCAGATACCTGTAATTCCATAGATTCACCACCCTCTGACTAAAAAAATTTCTTCGCATTTCTGTTCTGAATGGGCACCCTTCAATCCTTAAGTCATGCCCTCTTGTACTAGACTCTCCCATCTTGGGAGACAACTTTGCCACATCCACTCTGTCCATGCCTTTCAACATTCGAAATGTTTCTAGGAGCTGTCTTCTCATTCTTCTAAACTCCAAGGAATACAGTCCAAGAGCAGACAAACGTTCCTCATATGTTAACCCTCTCATTCCCGGAATCATTCTAGTGAATCTTCTCTGTACCCTCTCCAACGTCAGCACATCCTTTCTTAAATAAGGAGACCAAAACTGCCCACAGTACTCCAAGTGAGGTCTCACCAGCGCCTTATAGACCCTCAACATCACATCCCTGCTCCTATACTCTGTTCCTCTAGAAATGAATGCCAACATTGCATTCGCCTTCTTCACCACCGACTCAACCTGGAGGTTAACCTTAAGGGTATCCTGTGCGAGGACTCCCAAGTCCCATTGTATCTCAGAACTTTGAATTCTCTCCCCATATAAATATTAGTCTGCCCGTTTATTTCTTCTGCCAAAGTGCATAACCACACACTTTCCAACATTGTATTTCATTTGCCACTTCTTTGCCCATTCTTCCAATCTATCCAAGTCTCTCTGCAGACTCTGTTTCCTCAGCACTACCGGCCCCTCCACCTATCTTCGTATCGTCAGCAAACTTAGCCACAAAGCCATCTATTCCATAATCCAAATCGTTGATGTACAATGTAAAAAGAAGCAGCCCCAACACGGACCCCTGTGGAACACCACTGGTAACCAGCAGCCATCCAGAGTAGGATCCCTTTATCCCCACTCTCTGTTTCCTGCCAATCAGCCAACGCTCTATCCACGTATGTAACTTTCCCGTAATTCCATGGGCTCTTGTTAAGCAGCTTCATGTGTGGCACCTTGTCAAAGGCCTTCTGAAAATCCAAATATACAACATCCACTGCATCTCCCTTGTCTAGCCTACTGGTAATTTCCTCACTGAATTGCAGTCAACATTTCATGCATCATTGATCAGTGTACCAAACATGAATGAAAGATTTGGAGTTGGTGGTTTGTGTTCGCATATCTTGTCGTTCCTGAAGTCCACAATTAGCTCTTTGGTCTTACTGATGTGTGCAAGGTTGTTGCTGCAACACCACTCAAATGGCTGGTATATCTTGCTCCTGTATGCCCTCTCATCACCACCCCTGAGATTCTGCCAGCAATGTATCATCAGCAAATTTATTGATGGCATTTGACCTGTGCCTTCGATAAGTGGTACATAAGTCTTAAGGTACACACTCAGCGATTCAGGAACAGCTGCTTCTCCTCTGCCATCTGATTTCTAAATGGATATTGAACGCATGAGCAATACCTCACTACCTTTTAAATTTGTTTTTTGCACTACTTATTTTAACAAAACTATTTAAAATATACATATATATAATATTTATCATGTATTGCATTGTACTGCTGCCCCAAAGTTAACAGATTTTATGACACATGCCAGTGATATCAAATCTGATTCTGATTATGATAATGGTCATGAGAAGCTGGCATGATTTCAAAACTAGGGTGGATTTTGTCGGCTATGAGCCCAATTGATCTTGGTCTTTAGATTACTAGCAGGGTTAATAACTTCTGTTTTTACTGTTTACTAGTTTAAACTAGATACAGTTACTTGTGATTTTTAAAATTAATTTATCCACTTAGTGATGGCATATTGTTGGACTGGATGGAAAGGATCCTTGACAATACTAAGTGCCCTGCATATCCCTGTAACTATATATTGTTGCTGCCATGGCTGACTCTTCTATAATCCTGAAGGCCAAATCCATTGGCCAAGTAAGTGAAGCAATGTCAGCATCTCTGCCAGGCCAGGATCTCCTCACTGAAGCACTAATCATACTTGGCTAGCTTCAGTGGGCAGGCCACATTAGTTGCATGTCCAACATCTGAATCCTACACTAGGAATACTATAAGCTCCATCATTGCTAGAGATTACTTGGAGGATAGAGGAAACAGAGGCTTTCTCAAAACTCCTGGGGGCAGAGTTAAGATTGGAGGATTGGAATGTAATGTCCTCACCATTTTGTAGGAGTCTCTTACCCATGACTAACTGAAATAGAGGAAGCATCTGTGATATTACTCAGTGCCTTAAATTTGTTTGTGAGTATGAAAAGCTCAAAGATGGCAGAAGGTCTGCACCAAATTGTGTAGCTGCATCGCCTGTGGATCCAGATCAGCCTCAGCAGCAGACTAAGAATGCAGAGAACTGGAATGGAAACAAGTTCACCTGGAACCTGAGGAACTCCCTGAGAGGAGTGAGAGATTTACATAACTATTAAAGAAGCAAATCATGTGTTGTTCCTGGCCTGCTGCGTTCACCAGCAACTTTGTGTGTTGCTTGAATTTCCAGCATCTGCAGATTTCCTCATGATGTGTTGCTGTAGTTTTTTGATCGCGATTCGCTCTGGAGAGAGTCATCGTACTCCAGGTCAGACGAGAGATAATTCAGGTCAGGTTTCAGACCACAGTACCCAGGTAGATCCTTTGCATGATGGCGCTGGTGTGGAGGTAGAGAAGAAGAGGAAGGTCAAGTGGCCAGCGATGGCAGATGAGAAGGTTTGGCATGTATTTGATGAGGATATCAGTATGATGTTGGAGAACGCCCTCAGGGGAACATCAAAGAGAAAGTTGGAAGTGATGGGCGATATGATTTGCGATGTTGGAAAGTACAGGTTTGGTTTGGTTGAGTTGAAGAAAGCAAAGCCTACACAGCAACCAAGCAGGCGCCAGAAGGAGATTAGTAGGTTGAAGAGAGAGCTTAGATCGTTGAGACAGAGGTGGAAGGTAACAAGTGAGGGTGACAAGCCAGGGCTTGCTGATCTCTGAGAGCATTTTCGAATAAAGTTAGCATCACTCCGTCGTTCAGAGTCACAACGTAAAAAGAGAAAGAGGAGAGAGAAGGCAAGAAAGTTGTTCTTTGAGAACCCTCATGAGTTCACAAAGAAACTCTTTGAACAAAGTAAGAGTGGGCAGCTTAACATCTCTCAACAAGAACTTCAGGATCACCTGGCAAGCACTTACTCTAACCAACAGTGGGAGGCTCCTTTCCTTGACATTTCAGGGCTTGTGAAGCCTATCAATCCAGGAGTGAAGTTCGATCTGTTAGAACCCAAACTGGCAGAAGTCGAACGGTTCATCAGAAAGGCAAGGTCAGGCTCAGTGCCAGGACCTAATGGAGTGCCGTATAAGGTGTTCAAGAAGTGTGAACAGCTGAGGAAATACTTGTGGAGATTGTTAAAGGTGGTGTGGAGACAATGTGTTGTTCCTTTGTCATGGAGTGAAGCTGAAGGAGTATACATCCCAAAGGAAGAGAATTCTTCTACATTGTATCAGTTCCAACCAATTTCACTCCTGAATGTAGAGGGGAAGATTATGTTTGGAATTCTGGCAGAAAGAATATCTTCATTTGTGATAGAGAATGGATTAGTAAATACATCTGTGCAGAAGGCAGGAGTACCAGGCTTCCCAGGATGCCTTGAACATTCTAGTATGATATGGCATACCATCCAGGAGTCAAAAAGGTTGAGAAGAAATCTGGCTGTGGTTTGGCTTGATCTTGCAAATGCGTATGGTTCTGTTCCCCATGTCCTTGTTGAGTTTGCGATGGAATTTCTATGGATTCCTGCTAAGGTGAGGAACTTTGTTATGCAGTACTACAATGATTTCCAGATGAGGTTTTCCACTCAGCAGTTTACAACTAGGTGGCAGAGCTTGGATGTTGGAATCCCAATGGGATGTGCAATTTCACCCATCCTTTTTGTGTTAGCCATGGAGGTCATTCTGAGGGCTGCAGAATCAGCGGGACCAGGTGTCGCACTTGATGGCGGAGATGAGTTACCACCAATACGAGCGTTCATGGACGATCCTACCCTTTAGGGTCCCAGCACGGAAGCAGTGGAAAATGTACTATCTAGACTTGAGGAGCTAATGGATTGGGGAAGAAGTAAGTTCAAGATCAGGAAGTCAAGGAGCCTTGCTCTTAGGAGAGGAAAGCTGGTTGACTTTCATTTCACCCTTTATGGAGAGGAGATTCCAGCCATTCAGGACCAACCAGTTAAAAGCCTCGGGCGATGGTACACAGAGGAGCTGAGTGACACCAAGAGGGTTCAAGAGACAGGAGAACAGATCAGCAGAGGTCTGATGTCTGTTGACAAGTGTGGCTTGCCTGGCAAGTTGAAGTTGTGGTGCTTGCAGTACGGACTGATGCCACGGATAATGTGGCCACTAACTATCTATGAAGTGGCAATGTCCCATGTTGAGGCAATGGAACGGAAGATCAACAAGTATGTGAAGAAGTGGCTTGGAGTACCGAGCAGCCTCACCAATGTTGCAATCCACAGTAGCCAGACAAAGCTTACCATCCCAGTGCAATCCCTTGTTGAGGAGGTCAAGGTAGACAAAGTAAGATCATTCTTGAGGCTTCGAGACTCAAAAGACCCTGTCATCAAGAACACCCAGCCGGATGTGAGATCAGGCAAGAAGTGGTCAGCCCGTGTAGCAGTTGATGAAGCAGAGTCTAGATTGAAGCACAAGGAGACGGTTGGGGCTATCCAGCTAGGCCACCAGGGACTTGGATGGACAACCCACAAGTGGTGGTCATCTTCTACAGGTAAGGAGCGCCGTGAGCTTGTAACACAAGAAGTACGAGAGGTAGAAGAGGTTAACTAAAATAGCTGGCCCGGCCAAACAAGGGGCTTAGACCCGGAGGGAAAGTGTTGAACAACGACATCTATCTTGGAATGTTCTGTGGCAGATGGAACCGCTCCGCATTTCTTTTCTATGCAGAGCAGCGTACGATCTGCTCCCAACACCTGCCAACCTCAGCACCTGGTATGAAGATTAGACAGACAGGTGTGCTGCTTGTGGCGAGAAGGGAACGCTTCAACATATCTTGAACGCATGCAGAGTCAATCTTTCCAGCGGCATGTACACTTGGAGACATAACAACATTCTCAAAGTTGTAACAGAAGTGGTTGAGCAGAGAGTACTGCAGCTCAACTTATCTCATGCCCCATGCTGCACAGAACATCGTATATCATTTGTGAAAGAAGGCTCCAAGTCAAGGGTGTACAGCGCAGGCTCACGATCAAGCATACGTTCTTCAGCCAATGATTGGTGTGTCAAGGCTGACCTGGATGGGAAAGGCAGTTTCCCGGAGCAAATAGCTTTCACAACATTGCGTCCAGATGTAACCTTATGGTCTGACACCAGTAGAGAAGTGGTTATTGGTGAACTCACAGTCCCCTAAGAAGACAACATCGATGAAACCCATGAGCGCAAGTTAACCAAGTATGCAGAATTAAGATCAGAGTGCAGAGACAGAGGGTGGAAGGTCTCATGCTATCCATTTGAAGTAGGCTGCCATGGGTTTATTGCTTTCACTCTCCAGAAGTGGCTGCGTGACCTTGGCTTCACTAGAAGAGAGATCAAGTCAACCAGCAGGGCTGTAGCTGAAGCAGCAGAAAAAGGATCAGCATGGGTGTGGACCAAGTATGTCCAGAGGGGCAAATAGTCAGACAGTGTATACACATCTTGCAAACCCTTCAGTAGTTGCATAGACACCTGGAGAGCAGACTATCTGTTGGATGGAAGTGACCAACAAATCTGATAGAGGCAGATGCCAAGTTTTTAAGCTCACCAGTGGGAGGTGGTGCTTAGCACTGCTGGCCCACCACCTCGAGGGAGTCTTGATCATAAGCGAGCCGAAACTCTGAAGACATTTGGCAGATCAACTGTTGATCCCACTGGTGATAGCACAGGACAGATAACATCTTAGTCCATGTGTATTTTGTAACTCTTGACACCTTGCATCTAACGAGATGGGAAATCCTCTCTATGACTTAATGGTTTTGCAGAGATCAAAATTATTCAGTGTGGTTTTCATCATTTCAGTTTTTTTCTGTGGTATTCTGCAATTGTTTGTATTTGAAGGCCACTGGGTATTGGTAACTTAAACAAGCAAACTACTTTGAGGTTTATGTATTCTAGGGTTTTTGCTGTTTTGTGCTCTGCATGTCATAGTCTCATCTATTTTTTTCTGGAAACTTGAGGTTAGTGTTTTAGTTGGGTTTCTGAATTGAGGTCCAGGAACATCCTTGGATCCTGTTTTTTTTATGACAAGAGTCAGTGTTTGTTACTAGAATATACTACTCCTGCATTGCATTTTGGGGCCTGATTTCTTTAAAAATAAACTATGCACTAAGAAACCAAGCAGTTCCTTGGCTTGAGTCACTGACATGATTTTGTTCTAGGGATTGGAATGTCAATTAATGCCACTCATTACAAATATTACTGTTCTGGTATAGCTGCCTTTTAACAAATTAAATAAATGTTGTATTAAGGCCCTTTTTTGTGCCTCTGATAAAATTAGACTGCATTCCCCACCCCCCCCCCATGATCTCCTGTTCCTCCTACCCACTGTTACGTACCCCGTAACTGGGTTGCCAAACCAGCAGAAATGGATCACTCAGTTGGAGTCTGGATTACTAGAACTAAGAAAGTTTTATTAACGAAACAAGCAACACAGTACTCTAATCAAAAGGATAATAAATGCAATAGTTCAACAATGATAAACACACAAGTACACAGAATTAAGATAACAGGATTAATCAAGCTCTATCGTTGTCTCGGGCTAAATGACCAGTTTCAAAGTGACGCAAAGTTCAGTTCAATTTAGTTCAGTTCGCAGTAATCGCTGCCGTGGCGATGGACAGTGGGGGGAAGGAGAGAGAGAGCAAAACGAATGAATATTCAAAACAGCTTCCACACAGACCTTCGCAGTCAGCTTTTGGGCAAGTCCTTTGTGATGTCATCTGAGGTCACCGACCGTGACCCCTCCGTTTCCAGATACGAATTGTTTCCCTGCGGTGAACCTGGCACCCAGGCAAGGGTGGACACACACCAGGTTCCCGCCGATCGTGCCTTTCCACCCTGAGCGTCTATGGCTTGATCCCGCGATCAGCCGTCCAAAAGCTTCCCACCGACTTGTGAGAGGCGCACCGCTTCCAGAGTCTTGTTACCTCGGGTGTCGTGTGTGTGTCTGCCTTAGCAACCTGTCCCTTTTTATCCCCCTACTGGGGTATCGCCTGTCCATCACTTCAAACAGTTTAGGGTTCAAAGGGGGAGCCGCTCTTGACAGCTCTCTCCTTCTGTTACTCTCTCTCCCGTCCTTTCATTAACATCTCCAAATGGTGCTCCATTGTTTTCCTTATCTCTGTCTCTCCTGAAGACAGGTGGCAGACCAACTGCTGATCCCACCGGTGCCAGCACAGGACAGCTACATCTTAATCTATGTGTATTCTTGTCACACCACTTTTTATTTGATGGGATGTAAGATTTGTGAATTCTCAAGACAGATGTGATGCTTAGTGAAATATTGATATTCACTGATGGTAAACTAATTATCAGGTTTATGTTTTGTTAGAGATTGTATTGCTCTAGTTGCTAATTCATTAAATCAGCCATTGCATAAATTATAGTGTGCTGACTTAAGATAATTGGGATAAGGTATTTATATAAAGAAAACATAATCTAGGCTGTTGTCTTGATTGTGATATAAGGAGGCAGTGAGCTTTGCAGCTTTTTTTCCCCCCAGGGCAGTTGTTTTGGGATAACTGAAGTTGAATGATTTCTGTCCATATGTCTACTTGAACTTGAATTTTGAAATTCACCCTGGAACTGTTTTAGCATTCTTGGTTGTATTTTGCTAAATTGTATTTCCATTGGGAACTGATTAAATTCATTATTTTTTTTCCCCTTGGCGAAGTCAAATAACCAGCACAGAGGTTCTGCAGTTTCTTGTTGATAGTAGATTATTGGTTGGTTTGGTATAGCTGATATAATTCGAAATCAAGATTATTATCACTAACATTAAACAACAAATTTCATTATGTATGTTGTCAAATTGGTCATAAAGGTTCTATACCATTTCAGGCAAGTACTGCATTGTTGGCTGGAATTGATACCAGTTTCCCAATTAACTGGTCAACAGTGTTACAGTATCGATGGAAATTTGCTTGAGCTGCACTCTCTTTTTGTTCTTTCAATTCTGCTAGATGTTGAAAGGTTCCATGTAACTATTCAGAATCAAGTTTAATATCACTGGCATATGTGGTGAAATTTGTTGGTTTGTGGCAATACAATTTGAAAAACGTGAATTGCAGTAAGAAATGTATATAAAAATTAAATGTGTAGTGCAAAAAGAGCCAAAAAAAAAGAAAAAATGAAGTAGTGTACATAGGTTCCTGAATGGTTCTGTATGTGTCTTCAGGCTCCTTATACCACCACCGTGATGATAGCAGTTGAGTCCTGGGTGATCTTTAATGATGGATGCTGCCTTTTTAAGGCATCGCCTTTTGAAGGTGTCCTCTTCTGGGGAGGCTAGTGTCCATGATGGAGCTGGCTAAATTTACAACTTTCTGCATTGGCACAGTGTTTTGGCCAGACAGTGATGATAGTTCTTTCTACTTCAACCAATGTGATCAATAAGAATTGATCAATAATATTCTTTCACTTGAATATTTCATGGAATTTTCCATTTCACGCAGGTGGCTCATTTAAAATTTTGAAGAAATTATGGATGCAGTTAGCATGCTTCTTTTTGCTATAAATGGGAGTATGTTAGAAAAAAGGACTTGTTTTTTTAATTTTAGAATGTTAGGTTGAGGAAGAAAGTTTACTTCATCAGTAGATAGTTATGTAAGTGGATGTTCTAGAAATTTGTAAACCAAACTGCCATCTATCTCTGTTAGAGGATTCTAAAACGTCTATTAAAAAATTGGTTAAAGTATGCTCTCATTGTATACAGCCTGTACCTTTACTACAAAAATCTGGGGTAACAGAGACCAGTTATTAGATGTCATGTTTATTAGAACTATAGTAATAGAGCTCAGAAAATGGCAATGAAAGCTACATCCTAAATGTCAAGACCAGTATTCTAATAGTGGTGTATTTAAAGTGCACTGTTAAGCAGGTTATGCTGAATGATGTGGCAGGCTGGGAGGAGGCTTGCATGGAGTGTGGACATTAGCATGGACTGTTTGGTTGACTGGGCTGTGTTTGTGCTGTGTGATCTACAAATTTTTATGTACTCTTCATTCAGCATTGTTGCTTACATTTGATATCCTGCTCTGCCCATCTGTTAATGAGGTTGTTCCATATTAACCTTTGTGGAAAAACTATGGTGTGTATATATACTTCCTTTAAAGTCATTTTTATTTAGTTAAGGTTTAGTGATTGTCCTATCTGCTAATGTATATATTTAGTACGAAAGATTTTGAGAGTTCTAGCGTAATATACATTGAACAAGCTTGTGCAAAGTGCATGACCCAGACACCAATTTCAGGCACATAGTGCTACGAAGTAGCTTAATACTTACACTATTGTAGTGTGATTACTGTAGGAAAAAACAGTCTCACAAAGTATTTGTATTTCGTTGGCTTGTTTTGAATGAGGAAAGAAATTGAAGTCAATGTGTGCTGAATCAACAACTCCCCACACTGGTTGCCTTGCCACATTCATTCATTCATTCCAGCTTTATCTGCTATCTTGCAGGGTAACTCTAATGAGCAGTTTTTCCTCCATGTTCACCATGCTCAGTATCTTCAAATTGAAATTGAAGGTTTAAGTCAAGGGAAGAACTATTGATTTCTGGTCTAATGGGTAGTATTCTGCACAGTTGAGGTCCAGCATCTAGGCAAAGAGTTAGTTCATAGAAGACTGCCTTGGAGCTTCTGATGCAGGATAGATTTCTTGAGCAACATGTATGTATTGTTCCTCACTTCTGTAGAATCTTTTAGTTTCATTAAAGAAACTATAAATCTGCTTCTTGAATACAGTATTTAACTGCATCTGTGCAGTTTTTCCAAGATAACAGGTAGAGAGGTGGCCAACCATTTCAATTTCTATCCCCATCCCCATTCCCATTTCCATTCCCGTTCTGACATTTCGGTCCATGTCTTCCTCTTCTGCCATGATGAGGCCATTCTCAGGTTTGAGGAACATAGAAATGTACAGCACATTACAAGTTCTTCGGCCCACAATGTTGTGTTGGCCATGTAACCTACTCTACAAACTGCCTAGAATCTCGACCACCATCACTGGTAGTGCATTCCACGCGCCCACTACTCTGTGAAGAACTTGCTTCTGACATCCACCCCCCCCAACCACTTTCCAAGTACCTTAAAACTACAGTTGAAATTAGAAGTTTACATACACCTTAGCCAAATACATTAAAACTCAGTTTTTCACAATTCCTGATGTTTAATCCCAGAAAATATGCCCTGTCTTAGGTCAGTTAGGATCACTACTTTATTTTAAGAATGTGAAATGTCAGAATAATAGTAGAGAGAATGATTTATTTCAGCTTTTATTTCTTTCATCACTTTCCCAGTGGGTCAGAGGTTTACATACACTTTGTTAGTATTTGGTAGCATTGCCTTTAGATTGTTTCACTTGGGTTAAACGTTTCAGGTCGCCTTCCACAAGCTTCTCACAGTAAGTTGCTGGAATTTTTTTCCATTTCTCCAGACAGAACTGGTGTAACTGAGTCAGGTTTGTAGGCCTCCTTGCTCGCACATGCTTTTTCAGTTCTGCCCACAAATTTTCTTTGGGATTGAGGTCAGAAAATGATGTCAAGTCTGGTTCATCATTGGGAGCAATTTCCAAACACCTGAACGTACCACGTTCATCTGTACAAACAATAGTACGCAAGTATAAACACCATGGGACCATGCAGTCGTCATACCGCTCAGGAAGGAGATGCATTCTATCTCCTAAAGATGAACGTACTTTGGCGCCAAAAGTGCAAATCGATCTCAGAACAACAGCAAAGGACCTTGTGAAGATGCTGGAGGAAACAGGTAGACAAGTCTCTATATCCACAGTAAAATGAGTCCTATATCAACATAACCTGAAAGGCTGCTCAGCAAGGAAGAAGCCCCAAAACCACCATAAAAAAGCCAGACTACAGTTTGCAACACGGGAACAAAGATCTTACTTTTTGGAGAAATGTCCTGTGGTCTGATGAAACAAAAATTGAACTGTTTGGCCATAATGACCATTGTTATGTTAGGAGGAAAAAGGATGAGGCTTGCAAGCTGAAGAAGACCATCCCAACCATGAAGCATGGAGGTGGCAGCATCATGTTGTGGGGGTGCTTTGCTGCAGGAGGGCTGACGCACTTCACAAAATAGATGGCATCATGAAGGAAAATTATGTGGCTATATTGAGGCAACATCTCAAGACATCAGCCAGAAAGTTAAAGCTTGGTCGCAACTGGGTCTTCCAAATGGCCACTGACCCCAAGCATACCTCCAAAGTTGTGGCAAAATTGCTTAAGGACAGCAAAGTTGAGGTATTGGAGTGGCCATCACAAAGCCCTGACCTCAATCCGATAGAAAATTTGGGGGCAGAACTGAAAAAGTGTGTGTGTGAGCAAGGAGGCCTACAAACCTGACTCAGTTACACCAGTTCTGTCTGGAGGAATGGAACAAATTTCCAGCAACTTACTGTGAGAAGCTTGTGGAAGGCAATCCAAAACGTTTGACCCCAGTTAAACAATTTAAACGCAATGCTACCAAATACTAACAAAGTGTATGTAAACCTCTGACCCACTGGGAAAGCGATGAAAGAAATAAAAACTGAAATAAATCATTCTCTGTACTATTATTCTGACATTTCACATTCTTAAAATAGTGATCCTAACTGACCTAAGACAGGGAATGTTTTCCAGGATTAAATGTCAGGAATTGTGAAAAACTAAGTTTAAATGTATTTGGCTAAGGTGTATGTAAACTTCTGACTTCCTCGTATTGGCCATTTCAGCCCTGGAAAGAAGCCTCTGGCTATCCACACGGTCAATGCCTCTCATCATCTTGTATAGCTCTCTCAGGTCACCTCTCATCCTCTGTCACTCCAAGGAGAGAAGGCCATATTCACTCAATCTGTTCTCTTCAGGCACGGTCTGCAATCCAGGCAACATCCTTGTAAATCTCCTCTGCACTCTCTCTATCGCATCCACATCCTTCCTGTAATGAGGTGACCAGAACTGAACATAGTACTCCAAGTGGCGTCTGACCAAGGTCTTGTATCACTGTGACATTGCCTCACGGATCTTGAACTCAATCCCACGGTTGATGAAGGCCAGCACACCATACACTTTTTGAATAACACTGTCAACCTGCACAGCAGCTTTGAGTGTCCTATGGACACGGACCCCAAGATCTCTCTGATCTTATACACTGCCAACAGTCTTATCGTTAATATTGTATTCTATCTTCAAATTTGACTTAGCAAAATGAACCAGTTCACACTTATTTGGGTTGAACTCCATATGCTACTTCTCAGCCCTGTTCTGCATCCTTTCTGTATCCCGCAGTAACCTCTGACAACCTTCCAGACTATCCACAACACCTCCAACTTTTATGTCATCAGCAAACTTATTAAACCACCCTTCTACTTCCTCATCCAGGTTATTTATAAAAATCAGAGGAGGGGTCCCAGAACAGATCCCTGTGGAACATTACTGGTCACTGACCTCTATGCAGAATATGAACATCTGCAACCACCCTTTGCCTTCTGTGAGCAAGCCAATTCTGGATCCACAAAGCAAGGTCTCCTTGCATCCTATGCCTCCTTACTTTTTGAATGAGCCTTGCATGGGGAACCTTATCAAATGCTTTACTGAAATCTATATACACTACATCCACTGCTCTCCCTTCGTCAATGTGCTTGTTACATCCTCAAAGAATTCAATCAGGCTCTGAGGCACGACCTGCCCTTGACAAAGCTATGCTGACTATCCCCAATCAGATTGTCTCTCCAAATGCTCATAAGTCCTGTCTCTCAGCATCTTCTTCAACAACTTGCCCACTACTAAAGTTAGACTCACTGGTCTATAATTTCCTGGGTTATCTGTACTCCCTTTCTTGAACAAGGGAACATTTGGAACCCAAACAACAGGAATTCTGCAGATGCTGGAAATTCAAGCAACACACATCAAAGTTGCTGGTGAACGCAGCAGGCCAAGCAGCATCTATAGGAAGAGGTACAGTCGACGTTTCAGGCCGAGCCCTTCGTCAGGACATTTGGAACCCTCCAATCCTCTGGTACTTCTCCCGTCCCTATTGATGATGCAAAGATCATCGCAGGAGACTCAGCAATCTCCTCCCTTGCTTCTCATAGTAGTCTGGGGTATATCTCGTCCGAACTGGTGACTTATCTAACTTAATGATTTTCAAAAGCTCAAGCACATCCTTTTTCTGAATGTCTGTATGCTCAGGCACTTCAGTCCGCTGTAAGTCATCCCCACAATTGCCAGGGTCCTTTTCCCTGGTGATTGCTGAAGCAATATATTCATTAAGTACTTCCACTACCTCCTGACTACATGCACACGTTTCTACTATCATACATGATTAGTCCTATTCTCACATGGCTCATCTTCTTGCTCTTGACATACTTGTAGAATGCCTTGGGGTTTTCCTTAATCCTGCTCACCAAGGCCCTCTCATGGCCCCTTCTAGCTCTCCAAATTTCATGCTTAAGTTCCTTCCTGGCAACCTTGTAATTTTCTAGAGCTCTAACAGTACCTAGTTTCTTGAACCTTTTGTAAGCTTTTCTTAACTAGATTTTCCATGTTTTTTGTACACCATGGTTCTTTTTCCCTACCATCTTTTCCCTGCCTCAATGAAACTTACCCATGCAGAACACCTTGCAAATGTTCCCTGAGCATTTGCCACATTTTTGCTGTGCAATCCCTCCATTACTTCCTTCTTTTCTGCAGCCGTGATACTATCCCTGATTAGCAATGCCTTGCCCTCACCTCCTGCCACCCTCACTGCCCTTTCTTTTTGAAACATCTGAAGCCTGGCGCACTGAGCAGCCATTCCTGCCCCTGAGACATCAAGGTCTCTGTAATGGCCACAACATCATACTTCCACATATTGATCCACGCTCTAAGTTCATCCGCCTTGTTTATGGTAGGCCTTGCATTAAAATGGATGCAGTTCAAACCATCTGGCTGAGTGAATCTTTGCTCTATCATTTGCCCATCCTTCCTCACAAACTCCCTACAAGCTGTTTCTACTTTAATGCCAACCACCCATCCTCTGTCTCTCACTTCGTTTCCCACCTCCCTGCAAATCTTATTTAAATAGCATTAGCAAACCTCTCTCAGGATATTGGTTCTCCTCCAGTTCAGGTGCAACCTGTTCCACTTCCCCAGAAAAGGCTCCAATGATCCAGGAACTTGAAACTCTGCCCCCTGCACCATCTCCTCAGCTCCTCAGCCACTCATTCACCTGCACTGTCTTCCTGTTCTGATTTTCCCTAGCTCTTTGCACCAGGAGTAATCTGGAGATTGCCACCTTGGAGGCCCTGCTCTTCAGCCTCCTTCCTAACTCTCTAAACTTGCTGCGCAGGACCTCTACCCCTCTCCTGCCTATGTCATTGGTATCAATATATGCATGTTGTAGCATGGATGAAATTACCGGAGAGACAGAGTCACTGGTAGATACAAAGCAGCTTCTTTATTCGACACAACAAGGTACAGCAGGCATCTTACGCACGGAGACGCTTTCCGCAGAAAGGTCTGCTAGCTAAATGTGGGCTCGATATTTATATGCTAAACACAAAGGCAATCGCTACTTGAAAAGTTACAGACAATGCAATAGACAATGCTTCCTCTTGAAGCTACATACAAAATCTCACACCATCCTTTCCTCCTGACGCCAACATGTCTGGGTTGGTATCTACAGCCTTTAGGAATGTAAGTTAAGTCTACAATACATTTATTTGGCATTTCCCGTGCTAACATAGAAGACAATTCATACAATTAATATTTATAATGTATAGGTGATACTGCCCTCAAAACTACAGCATCAGGCACCAGAAGCATCTGGTATTTACACCTTTTAGGAAGCCCATTGTGGTGGACTCAATCCACAGTCCTTTGTCAAACAGTTAAAATAGAAGTCTGGTGGCCAAAGTCATTTAAGTGTTAACAAATCATCTACCCAAAAAGAATCCACTCTAACATATGCCACAAGCTCCCTTTCAGGAATATTCTGCAACTGCTGGGAGTCATCCTGGATCCTAGCACCTGGGAGGCAACATACTATCCTGGTGACTCTTTTGCTGCTGCAGAATCTCCTATCTGTCCCCTTAACTGTTGAGTCCCCTATGACTATTGCTCCGCCTGACTTCACCCTACCCATCAAAGGCTCAGGGCCAACCACAGTGCCATTGGTCTGTTTGCTTGCTGCCTTGCCCAGATAGGCCATCTCCCCCCGCCCCCCCCCATCAGTATCCAAAGGGGGTATACCTGTTGCTGAGGGGAATGGCCACGGGGGGTGCTGCAGTGACTACTTTTTCCCTTTACCTGTCTCGGTGTTTACCCATCTACTCTCAGAATTCTGCACTCTGGGTGCAACTACCAGCTGAACAGTCTTATTTATCAATTGCTCTGTCTCCTGGATAATCCTCGGTTCATTCAACTCTGGCTCCAACTCCTTAATGTAGTCTTTCGGGAGCTGGAGTTGGCTGCACTTCCTGCAGGTGTAGTCATCAGGGAGACCATCAGGTTCCATGAATTCTCACATCCTACAGGAGTATTCCACTGGCATATCTGTCATTCTGCCTGCACTGTACTATGGGCACCCAAGACCACATCAGCAATAATGAAAGGAATAATCTACCCTTCTTGCCTGTTTCTTTGGTCTCAGCCTCTTCTCGTCAAAGCCTCTAAGTTCCCACTCTGATGGCCATTCCACTAGACCCTATCTCTCTTCTGGTTTAAAGAGGAGGAGGAGAAGATGGCGGCGCGACACCGCACGCGGCCTCTCCAGTGATGAATATCTGTTATCTGTCAAGTAGGATGCCGTGCACAATTCTGATTTGATGGAGATAGACATGAGAGCACGGAGGAACATCTGGTGAAACTTCTGAAATGCCTATTTCGCTGCCACCGCTACTGTGTGATCCTAAATCTCCGGAGGGGGAGGCCCTGAATCCTCGGCTTTGCTTGTTGCTCAGTGGCCGGGGTGGAGTCGAATAGCTCGGCAGAGATGGTGCTCGGTGTCGGAGGGCTGGTCAGAGGCTTGAAGTTTTCGGACGGACTCAGAGTTGGACTGTGGTCGGGTGCTTTCAGGATGCTGCATCGGCAAGTTTGCAGTGCTGGAAGCTCATGGCAGGGAGAGTTTCTCCATTCTACCGTCTGCGTGAGATGTTGGGGCTACTGGGACTTTGAGACTTTTTTTTTACTGTGCCCGTGGTCTGCTCTTATCAAATTACACCCTATCCTCGTTATATGCGAGGGATACAGTCCTCGAAGTTGACGCATAATGTGAAATCACATAATGTGAAAACTTACTTAAATGGAGAAAATAGGGATGCGTTCCAGAGGGCTTCCTAAATATGTTTTATCTGTAACTTATTCACATTTTTATACCAATATGACACAAAAGCAGTACTACAAGACAACATTTGTATTAGATTTCATCAATTTAAGGTAATATTCAATGTAATAAATCATAGTTAACATCCTCTGGTGTACAGTACTCACCAACAGTGGCAGGTGTGTTCGCTCCGGGAGATGAGTGGTTGTTGTGGTGTCGGGCAGCTTTACACAGATAAGGTGGATGGTTGTGGTCGTCAGGATAATATCAAGCACAGCAAGGGGTGAAGGAAGACTCTTAGATCTCTTAGAATTGCTGGCAGAAGATTACAGCGATTTGCATAAAGTGGTGAGGGGTGTTTGCTTGGCAGTATTTTGTTTTTCAGCATAAATTTCCTTGTAGGGAAGAAGGGTTGCTGGCAGGGAACGACTGAAATGCTGACTCCGTTCTAAACTTGGGTCCGTGTCCATCGCCATTTGTGCCAAGTGTTCCGACTTCCACCATTCCCTCACCGTTGGTAAACTCCCGGATAACAGTAACTTTAATATCTTTGACAGATAACAGTAAACTCCATTCGTCTGTTGCTTGCAGCATCAGAGAGATAGTCCGCGGTAAAAAAATACGTACGCCTTGAATGTGGATCACACCGGTCGAGTGGTTGAATCAGCGATGTTGTGTTAGGTGGCGGGAAACGCGCTGTTATGTTAGGATGAATGCTGTCCAAATATTTAGGATGGGCTGGCGCATTGTCAAGCAACAAAAGAACTTTAAAGGCAAGATTCTGTTCCCGGCAGTAGCGTCCCAGAACTGTGTTACCTTCAGCTGATGCCGCACTGTTTATAATTTCCAACTTTTTTCAAGTGTTAAAGCTGTTCTCTGCCGCTCGGCTGATGGCCCAAGACATGACATCAGACGCTCAGGAGGCATAATTAAATATTTCAAGTGCAAAATCACTGCACCGTAGGTAAAACCAACAGAAGTTTAAGATCACGCTTCCACACCTTGCCAAAACCAATGCGAGAGTGGCGGGAGTGAAATTGTGAGGCGCGCACACCTGACTTGGCGGGAAAGCAGTGCTTCTCGTTCCAACAGTGAGACTGTGAAGTGTGTGCACGTGACTTGTATTGGCGGGAAGGCAGTGCTCCTCGCATAACTGAGTTTTGGACGCGTATAACGAGACGTTGGTAGAAATGGGTTCCTCGCATAACTGTGAATCCGCACAGTCTGAAGACGCAGATAACGAGAATAGGGTGTACGGTATTGCTTTGCACTGTTGTAACTATGTGTTATAATTATGTGTCTTTTTTTCAGTTTTAGTCTTGGTCTGTCTTGTGTTTCTGTGATATCATACTGGAGGAACAGTGTATCATTTTTTAATGCATGCATTTCTAAATGACAATAAACGAGGACTGAGTGTCCTCATAATCTAATCTAAAAAAGAAAAAAAAACTCATGCAAGGAGAAAGAACTCACCGCGTTTGGTGTTGATTTCTCCACCCTCTAATTTTGCCCCTCCTTCTTCCTCTTATTCATTCCTCCACTCTGGCTTCTTGCCTCTTCTCCTTACCTGCATGTCACCTTCCCTTGGTGCCCCTCCTCCCCTTTCTCCCATTGTCCACTCTCTTCTCATCAGATTCCATCTTCTCCAGCCCTCTTCTTTTTCCACATATCACCTTACAGCTTCTCACTTCATTTCCCCCACCCACCTGACTACATCTATCATCTGGCTTGTCATCCCCTCCCCCTACCACTTTATGCTGGCTTCTTCCTCTTTCCTTTCTCGTGCTGATGAAGGATCTTGGCCCAAAACATTGACTCTTTATTGATTTCCTTAGATGCTGTCTGACCTGAGTTCCACTAGCATTTTGTGTGCATAGTTCCTCTTCTTGCTCCTTCCTCTTCCTAGCCCACTGCAAGGACCTGTTCACCAATGTCTCACCCATGTGTTACAACTAGTCATCTGAGAATGCTTTAGTTGGTTGGAGCCAGCATTCTGAATCCAGATTATCTAGGACAAAACTCATGGGTTATCAAAGTTATATGTGCAGTACTCCCTGGGCTTACAGTGTGAATGGCACATGATTATGTTTGTCTAATCATATGCTTACTTTAACTGATCTGGGGTGGTTATCCTAGTTGGGTCTCCTTTCCAGGGCTGTTTGTAACCTGTCTTGATCTTGGGATACTAGAATAATCCCTTGGTAATGAGCTGAGAAATCTCTTTGCAGTTTGGTTAACCAGTGGAGTACTCCATTTCTACACTTGAGGCCAAGTTAATGAATGTATTTAAGGAAGAGATTTCTGGGCACAAAATGCATGAAAGGACTTGGGAGAGAGAGCAGAGATGGGTATTAGAGATCAACAATGATTGTGTTGAGGGTTGAAAAGCTGAATGTCCTCCTTTTGTTTTATTTCCTCCAGTCTTAATAATAGAATATCTGGGTATTATCGGTGGAATGCTCTGTCTATCTTTGGCTGCCATTTTAGAGTCATTAGGCTGGACCGACTGCAGTGATTACAAGAATTATTGCCAGGACTCAAGGGCCTAAGTTAAAAGGAGAAGTTGGGCAGGCTGGGACTTTATTCATTGATGCGTAGGTGTCCTTAAAAGAGGTGTCCAAAATCATGAGTTGCATAGACAGGATGAATGTACACATCCTTTTCCCAGATGAAAGGAATCAAAAACTAGAGGAAATGTTTAAAGCGAGGGGAAAGTTTTAAAAGGAACCAAGGGCAACAACTTCACATGGAGGAGCATTTAAAAGACATTTGGACAGATACATGGATTGGAAGACATTAGAGCAATGGTTCCCAACATGGGATCCATGGACCTCTCACTTAATGATAGGGATCCATGTCATAAAAAGGGTTTGGAAGCCCTGCTTTAGAGGGATATGGGCCAATGGAATTCACTTAGATTGGCATCTTGGTTGGTGTGAGTGAGCTGGGTTGAAGAGCCTGTATCTGTGCTGTATTACTCTATTTCTCGGTTCTAGAATTAGAAAAAATAATTCAAGTTTCGAGTAAAAAATGCTGCATGCAGGAAAGAAAATGTAAAGAGTGACATTAAATTTGTTTTGAAGCTGTGGTACATGTAATTAGCAGGGACTTGAAAGTCTAGGTTTGACAGGTTAGCGTTGAACTACAGACAAAGATGCTTGTAAACAAGCTGTGATCGAACTACTTAGTGCTAGTATGTTGATTAGTTATTAGTCTCCAAGTTATACTTGGTGTAGAGAGTAACTGAAAGGATCATCAAAAAAGAAAAATAAAAACCACAAATGCTGTATATCTGAAATTAAAATACAAATTGCTGGAAATATTCATGAGCTCAGGCAGTACCTGGTGAGAGAGAAAGAAATCAGGGTTAATGGTTCAGTTTAATTATCTTTTCATCAGTTCTGTCTGATCAAAAAGGGACAGGCTTCAGTAGAATAATGAAAGTAAAAGCCTTTTGATTAATTGAAAGGATGACTTGAATTCCACTCTTCTGTAATTATCTGGAGTGCCTTATGAGGGCATTGGTGCTTCCTGAACTGGATTTAATAAATGACGTTGTGGAACTCCCTTGATATTCTGTGAAATAACTTGCTGTTGTACTAAAGTTTGTTTCAAGAATGTTGTATTTCTGATGCATTGGATCCAAGTTAGCACTAAAAGGGATTACCTTTGTACATTTGTTGATGTCTGTTATTCCTATTCATTTCTAGATGATATTTGTGTTGTCGTCACTAAGAGAATGAGCGTCATCATTTCAATAATGTTAGAGTGGACATTGAAGTGACAGTGGAAAGTTGATGTATATCAGGAGTAACACTGTCTTTTCATAAATGCCAATAGATCACTCTCGGTCAGCTTTTTGGAGTACCGTTCACAAGCAAACTTATTCATGCTTTTTTATTGTATTTTCTAGTTCTAAAAACTTTTAAGGATATTAATGAATGCTGTTTACAAGAAGTTTTAATACCTTTAAAATAGTTTGAAAGTACCTAATTGTGTATGTGCAATTTTGACATTCTAAATTTTACAAAGGCATATGATTCAGTGATTGGCTTTGGAAAATAAATGAGATTCTTGTTTCTGCTTTGTGCATCGCTGCCTGGTCCTCCTCTTAAGGGACCGTGGAAAAGTGAAAGTGGGGCTTTAACAAGTACAGTAATTAAAATGCTTTCTGGTACAACTGGGACAAACATTAGTTGCAGTATCTCAAAAATTTAGTAAACAAAAGTGGGAACAAGGTGCATTTTAGTACGATGGACAAAAGTGCAACAGTATTTCTGTGATGTTTTGATTTAGGTACAAGGTAGGTGCAGTTGTTCCCATGGTAGGTCAGGTGGTTACCAACAGTCATCTGGTTATTAATTGTAAATATACTCACTGCTGAAATGCAACAGCCCATGATACTCTGTTTTGTAACCCTGAAACTACCACAAATCCAAGCCGAATCTCGTGTTTGTATTTGCAGGTTAGGTAAGAGATGTTCAGTAAAGAATTGGCTTATGTTAGTGTAGACTTCAAGTGTTAATATTCAAGTGCCTTGGGAAAGTCAGAGGTAAAATCTTCAAAAAGCTTGTTTGTGTAAAAGCGCCTCTTGCCCCTTTGCACATGGGACCAGCTTTTTATGAGCTAGTAACTGAAAGGTTAAAGAAAGGGTAATCCTATAAGTAGATTACACAGAGCTTTTCCTGTTTTTCCAGTTATGTCAAACCTTGTCTTATGTTCCCAGTAAAAACAGAAAATATATCATGGTCAAGATAGTGTGCAAAACTGCCTCTTCTGTTTTGAAGGGATAGAGTGCAAGAAAAGGAAGAACAGTTGATGGAAGAAAGGAAAAAGAGAAAAGACGACAAGAAGAAAAAGGAAGCCGCTCTGAAGAAGGTATTTGCTGTTCAAAGAGCTACAGGATAAAATCAGATTATTTAGAATGTGTCAAGACTTAACAAAATGCAAATATTGAAACTTGGAGAAGCAAGCAGTGTAACTTCAGTTTGACAATGGAGTATTCAGCATATTCAAGAGATTTGGTTTATAGATTTCAAATAATGGGATAGTAGAAAATGCAAGCATTGCCTAGTAGGTTATATTATATTTGCCCCTTGACAAAGAATTTAGCTCTCCTGCTTAATAAGCATTTTTCAATGCAAGGATCCCATTTTTCAGTATGACACTTGATATATTTAGTGCCTTTTAGAAAGAGTAAAGTTTGTAATGGGATGTTTCTTTTTTGACATACTTTTATCCCCATTAATGGCGGAATGAGTTTTTGTTTGAATGGTAACATTAGGAATGAACCGCATCTTTTACTATAATACCCTTTATTCGCTAAATCGGAGTCTGTTAGTTCTGTAAGCATCCTAATTAGTATTGGTTGCATCTGGGTGGCAAGTAATAGGAATGCTGGTGTTTGTAAAATCCCATTTCTATATATTTTCTCATAACAGTTGGTTGTGCTGCACATGTTTATGCATTGCTATATCTGTTTTATAATATTTTTAAAATAAAGGTAATATTTTCTAAGATACTTCGTAAATTGTTATTAAACTGCTTTACTAAGTTTAAGTGCAAGCTTTTCTAACCTGATTACTTTTTTTTGTTTCAGGCAATTGAACAAAAAAGCAAAGGTAAGACTAGTTCATTGTTTCCTTTGGGTTTTGGCAGAAATGACCTGGTAACATTGCCATGCACATTGGTTTCCTGGATACATGGGACTAATACTGACAGCTACATGAAAGTTTTCACTTTATTATCACAACAAGTTTCAAAACATTGAATTTGTAGTTAGTATTAAAAGGAATCGATCAGTGATACAGTAAGTTAAAGGAGAGGAGGCTGGGAATAGTATTTTACCTTTAATGCTGCAGTTTTAATGTAAAGCATGAAAGTTTTCTGTCAGATTTCAAATTCATTTATTTACATTTATGTACATTGATACATCTGAGGGATGTGCTCGCTGGTGTCGTTACACGTTCCGGTGTCAACATAGCGTGCCCACTACATTCACAGAACATACAAGCAACAACAACAGCACAACAGCAACATAACAATAGCAAAACGAGACACTTGCCTACCTCCCTAACACAAACCCAGATAGTCCTCTAACCCAAGGACATGCTATCTCCAGCTTTGCAAAATCACTGGCATTGTACATTCAAATTCCGCAGAGGACTCGCAGACCCAGGCTTTGGCTATCCGGCTTCAACCTCCAGTCTTCCATTCAACCTTTGGGCTTTGATCTTTAGTATGAACTTCAGGACTGTCAGATGATGAATTCACCCACGTGTGTACTTCAGTCACCAACCCCCGTGCCTCCGGCCCACGTGAAATTCCGATCCCAGAATCCACCAAGTTTGGTTAACAATGCAAAGAAAACTCAAAAGAAGCAGTGATTTTAATCTGTACACAGCTTCTAAGGAAAAGACTGTAGCATATGTTAATTAATCTCTGTATAGGTGACTCCTGCACTGCGACCATTAGGGTAATGGGAATTCACAAATCACTATCTGAAAATTTTAGATACAAAACAATACTTATCATCACAGAACTCATAGGAGAGAAAGTTAAATAAACACTTTTTTTTGAAGATAGCGCAGATTCATGTCATGGAAAGTCACAATTTGGAGAGTTTTCTCATATACAAGTATAGAGATTATAGTATATATTTACTTTATGAAATTGGAGATGAGGATAGAGTAGAAGTTTGTTGAATTAAGTTACACAAACTAATTTCTGTTCAAAATATCCCATCCTAAAGTGCTATAAATTTTTCTGAAAGTTGTTATACCCCATGCCTGAGCATGTGTTGCCAACAGGGTGCGGCAGACTTTTCTTTGTTATGAACTGGATGTGTTGTAGTTAATATATTTATTACAATGGCAGTCATGCTTTTATTAGTTTAGTAGTCAACTTTGAGCCAGTAGTTACTGGAAAGCGTGCCATTTAGCCACTTGCACTACTTGGTTATCATTATTCATTGAAGAACAGATAGTGATATCAAAGCGCTCTGTCAGTGCAGGTGAATCCAGCAAGCCTAGTTGTGTCTGCCTTTACCAGATAGTGCAGATTGAGTACCCTTCACCAAAATTCTAAAATCTGAGTGCCAACATGACACAATAAATGGAAAATTCCACAAGACGCTGGGAAGGTTCCCAGGCAATGAGCTGGTCTCTGCACACCACAGACAGTACTGAGAACTGACTTCACATATGTAATGAGCATTAGTTAGTGAAAAAGCGAAAAACATTGCATAAAGCAAAAAATGAACATCTCGATCATGTATCATCAGCGTCAGAGTAAACATCTGATTCTTAATAGTTGCAGAAACTTAAGAAAAGAGAGAGCATTATTTTTTTAAGCATTTGCTGATCAAGAAAATCAAGCACAAACAAGTCTATGATGCTGACTGCTTTTATATCTGACAGAGCAGCATTAAATTCTTAGTGATGCTGATGGAAAATCTTTTACCAGAGCAAGTCTACAATGCTGTTTTCTTTATATAGCTTACATAAAACCTTAAAAAGAAATACAGAGCACTGTAACCTTTTAATCAGAGCACTGCATTGTAAGGTGGAGACTGAAAGCCCGCCATTGTTCAACAGCTGATTCAGGTATTCTCCTGAAGTTGCTGTGCTGCTTTTATTACTTTGCACACATTATGTTTTCATTATATTAATAGTATGTTAAGTACATGTGTGATGAAGTAAGACAAATTCTGCTCACTGGTAACATATAAATTCAAAGTTGGAAATGATGCAGATGCCAGGCTATCTCATTATATATTCCAAAATATGAAAACAAAATTCAAAATCCAAAACACTTCCAGCCCCAAGCATTTTGGATGAGGGTAATCAAACTGCAGCAGAAGTTTTTTAAAAAAAGTCCCATACCCCCTGGACAGGCAATATTTTCTGCAGATCTCAGTGTTGACTGAGGATCAGATGTGGAACCACCTGGCTCATTGGTGGAATTGGAATAATTAAGGGGCTGTTGGTTAACAATACCTGAACTTAGGCCATATTTAATTTACCTTGCAGTGAGTTGCTTCCTGGCTATTTATGAAGGTAATTAAAAGACAGCCACATTGCTGTGGGTTTGGGATTGTTTTGTGTTCTGACCAGAAAAGGATGGCAGTAAAGATTATTGAATTATATAGGATTTTATGATTTGTTTCAAAGCTTCACAGTTATTAAAGCATGTATACTTTATGCAACGTTGAGATTTGTCTCCTTATAGCTGGCCACAAAAAAAAAGCCTAAAAAAAAACCCCCTTTTTAATTTAAAAAAAAGACCATCAAACACCCAATACGCAGAGAGAAAAACTAAATCATGCAACCAATAAAAGTAAGCAAATATCATTCGGAAGTGGAGTTTTATGAAAGATACGAAGCCAGGCATCACTGCAGCTGTGGAAGGCCACAGCCTCAGGTCAGTTCATAGAGAAGCATGCAGGACCAGCCATCGCTTCGCCTCCGGTCCAGGCACCCTGACTTTTTCAATCTGGTTCATTGCTTAAATTGTCCTCGCTCTGGGTCGTGGAAGCCCCCCCCCCCCCCCCCCCCAAGGTTTAGCCTATACCCAACCTTTCCAATCCAGCCCGGCACTTAAATCTATCAGACATTGGGACTTTCCTCACTCTTGGGGATACCTTGACTCTGCTTCGATCCTGCTTCCGTTTGCCATGATCATGACTGCCTCCACTACCCTTTGCTCGCCTCATCATTGTCAGAGTTGTTAGTATTAATTATTAGTAGTGTTATTAATAAGGTGTTTAGTGGTTTGTTTTGTTTTTTTGCCACCAATAAGTAGTCGCTAGGCATCACCAGTGCTATCTTAAACTGGAAGTTATTTAATTAACTGAATATAGTTTCTCTTTTTGGCAGCATACAGTAGAATTTGCATATGCCTTTGAATCAATAATCCATGCCCCCAGATCCTATAATCTTAGCACTATATCCTTGTCAGCATGCATTTACATTTTGGTAAGGCATTGCTCTGCCCTCCATCACAAGAAACTGCACAGAGTTATGAACATATCTCAGTCAAAATTGAGTATTATTAATGTACAAGTATATACAATGCCTATAATAAGTATCCCCCCCCCCCCCCCCGGATGTTTTCATATTTTACTGTTTTACAACATTCAATCACAGTGGATTTAATTTGGCTTTTTTAATGCTGAACAACAGAAAAAGACTCTTCCGTATCAAAGTGAAAACAGATCTCTACAAAGTGAGCTAAATTAATTACAAATATAAAACGCAAAATAATTGATTGCATAAGTATTCGCCCCCTTCAAGTCAGTATTTAGTAGATGCACCTTTAGCAGCAAATACAGCCTTGAGTGTATGTGGATAGGTCTCTATCAGCTTTGCACATCTGGAATATGCAATTTTTCTCCATTCTTTACAAAACTGCTCAAGCTCTGTCAGGTTGCATAGGGATCATGAGGGAACAGCCGTTTTCAAGTCTAGCCACAAATTCTCAATTGGATTGAGGTCTGAACTCTGACTTGGCCACTCCAGGACATTAACTTTGTTGTTTTTAAGGCATTCTTATGTAGCTTTGGCTTTATGCCTGGGGTCATTGTCTTGCTGGAAAACAAATCTTAAGTCACAGTTCTCTTGCAGTTTTCCTCCAGGATTTCCCCATATTTTGCTGCATTCATTTTAGCCTCTACCTTCACAAGCCTTCCAGGGTCTGCTGTAGTGAAGCATCCCCACAGCATTACGCACCCACTGCCATGCGTCATGATAGGGTTGGTGTGTTTTTGATGATGTGCGGTGTTATTAGGCTTGCACGAAGCATACTGTTTAGTCTGATGGCCAAAAAGCTCAATTTTGGTTTCATCAGACCATACAGCTGCCTTCCAGCTGACTTCAGAATCTCCCACATACCTTCTGCCAAATATCAGTTAAGGTTTTGAGTTTTTTTCAACAGTGGCTTTCTCTTTGCCACTCTCCTGTAAAGCTGCAACTGGTGAAGCACTCGGGCAACAGTTATTGTATGCGCAGTCTCTCCCATCTCAGCCACTGAACTTGTAACTCCTGCAGAGTTGGTGGCCTCCCTCACTAGTTCCCTTCTTGCATGGTCACTCAATTTCAGAGGACGGCCAGCTCCAGGCAGATTGACAGTTGTGCCATGTAGGCGGGGAATACTTATTATAGGCACTTTATACAGATAGAAAGAAAAATACTTGCAGCGGCTTCAGAGGCACATGGCATCTTACAAGCAGCATGCACAAGTCAAACAAATTGTGCACAACTTTTATAAGAAAATAACAAAATTAGAACAAAAAAGTTCTGTTTGTACAAAGTGATCACAATAGACATAGTGTTGCTAACTAGTGATAGGGGTTTATCACAAAAACCAGCCCTCCCTCTGACTTTGTCGAATCTCTCTGGTCACTTAAGAAATTAACCAACATAATCAAAGACCCCTCCTATCCTAGTCACTTGCTGTCTCTCTTAACCCTCCCCCCCCTTTCATTTGGGCAGAAGATAAAAAAAGTTCGAGAATGCGTATTGCCAGGTTCAAGGACAGTTTCGATTTCACTATTCTAGGACTCGTGCAAACCTTTTTTCTGATAATGATAAACACTTGATCTCTCAGTTTACATCAATATGGCCCTTGCACTTTATTTGTCTACCTGCACCATGCATTCTCTTTAACTGCACAACTATATTCTGTAATCTGTTATTGTACTATGTTTTCTTTTTGTATTACCTGAATGCTGGTGTTTGGAATGATTTCTGGCTGGCATACAAAACAAAGCTATTCATAATTTCATGATAAATGGAATTCCCGGTTCGCTGCTGCTGCTACTGCCTGTTGCTGGCAGCCGGGGCTGGGGTCGAAGCGCTCGGCAGAGATGGTGCTGGGTGTCGGAGGGCTGGTCGGAGGCTCAAAGTTTTCGGATGGACTGAGAGTCAGACTGTAGTTGGGTGTTTCCAGGATGCTGCATTGGCAAGTTTGCGGTGCTGGAAGCTCATGGCAGGGAGAGTTTTCTCCCTTCTACCGTCTGCGTGAGATGTTGGGACTTTTGAGAGACTTTGAAGCCTTTTTTTACCGTGCCCATGGTCTGTTCTTCCATCAAATTACGGTATTGCTTGCACTGTTGTGGATATATGTTATAATTATGTGGTTTTTGTTAGTTTTTCAGTCTTGGTCTGTCTTGTGTCTCTGTGATATCACACTGGAGGAACATTGTATAGTTTCTCAATGTATGCATTACTAAATGACAATAAAAGAGGACTGCGTGTTCTCATAATCTAATCTAAATGCGACAATAAAAAAAAAACACAAGGCTATAAGACATAGGAGCAGATTTAGGCCATTTGGCGCATTGAATCTGCTCGGCCATTTGATCATGGCTGATATATTTTCCCTCTCAACCCTATTCTCCTGATTTCTCCCTGTAACCTTTGACATCCTTCCTGATCAAAGAGGCCTTAAAGAGAGACTTGGCCTCTTCTGCTGTCTGTGGCAATGAATTCTGCAGATTCACTACCCTCTGGCTAAAAAATTCTTCCTCATCTCTGTTCAAAAGGGATGTCCTTGTATTCTGAGGCTGTGCCATCTAGTCCTAGACTCCTCCACTATTGAAAACATCCTCTACACTTCCAGTCTATCTATTCCTTTCAGTATTTAAAGTCAAAGTACATACATGTCACCATATACAAACCTGAGATTCATTTCTGTGGGTATACTCAGCAAATCTATGGAACAATAACTGTGAACAGGATCAATAGACAGCAAACTGTGCAAATCCAGATATAATAGCAATAATATAAGAGCATCAAGTAACACGATAAGTCTTTAAATGAGTAACACACGCAAAATGCTGGTGGAACGCAGCAGGTCAGGCAGCATCCATAGGAAGAAGCACACTCAATGTTTCAGGCTGAGACCCTTTGTCAGGACTAACTGAAAGAAGAGATAGTAAGAGATTTGAAAGTGGGAGGGGAAGGGGGAGGTCCAAAATGATAGGAGAAGACAGGAGGGGAGGGATAGAGCTAAGAGCTGGAAAGTTGATTGGCAAAAGGGATACAAGGCTGGAGAAGGGAGAGGATCATGGGACGTGAGGCCTAGGGAGAAAGAAAGGGGGAGGGGAGCACCAGAGGAAGATGGAGAGCAGGCAAGGAGTAATTGTGAGAGGGGCAGAGAAGTGGGGGGGGGGGGAGGAAAACAAAAAATAATAAATAGGTAAGTGATGGGGTGAGAACAGGAGGAGGAGCATTAGCAGAAGTTAGAGAAGTGGATGTTCATGCCATCAGGTTGGAGGCTACCCAGACGGAATATAAGGTGTTGTTCCTCCAACCTGAGTGTAGCTTCATGTTGACAGTAGAGGAGGCCGTGGATAGACATATCAGAATGGGAATGGGACGTGGAATTAAAATGTGTGGCCACGGGGAGATCCTGCTTTCTCTGGCGGACAGAGCGTAGGTGTTCAACGAAAGTCTCCTGGTCTGCATTTGGTCTCACCAATATATAGAAGGCTGTACCGAGAGCACTGGACGCAGTATATCACACCAGCTGACTCACAAGTGAAGTGTTGTCTCCCCTTGAAGGACTGTCTGGGGCCCTGAATGGTGGTGAGGGAGGAAGTGTAAGAGCATATGTAGCACTTATTCCGCTTACAAGGATAAGTGCCGGGAGGGAGATCGGCGGGAAGGGATTGGGGGGGTAACGAATGAACAAAGGAGTCGTTTAGGGAGCGATCCCTGCAGAAAGCAGAAAGGGGGGTGTTTTAGAAGGGATGGCGGGGGACAAATGGACAAGGGAGTCGCGTAGGGAGCGGCCCCTGCCCTTCCCACCGATCTCCCTCCTGGCACTTACCCTTGCAAGGATAACAAGTGTTACACATGCCCTTACACTTCCTCCCTCACCACCATTCAGGGCCCCACACAGTCCTTCCAGGTGAGGCAACACTTCACCTGTGAGTTGGCTGGTGTGATATACTGCGTCCAGTGCTCTCGGTGCAGCCTTCTATATGTTGGTGAGACCTGACACAGGCCAAGAAACCGTTTCGCTGAACACCTATGCTCTGTCCGCCAGAGAAAGCAGGATCTCCCAGTGGCCACACATTTTAATTCCATGTCCCAATCCCATTCGGCTATGTCTATCCGTGGCCTCCTCTACTGTCCAGATGAAGCCACACTCAGATTCCGTTAATGCCTCCCCCAGTTCTCACCCCATCCTCACCCCATCCCTTATTTATTTATTACTTTTTATTTTTTCCTTTTTTTCCCTTTTTCCTCTCTCTCTGTCCCTCTCACAGTTGCTCCTTGCCTGATCTTCATCTGCCTCTGGCGCTTCCCTCCCCCTTTCTTTGTCCCTAGGCCTCCTGTCCCATGATCCTGTCCCTTCTCCTCCCGTCCCATGATCCTGTCCCTTCTCCTCCCGTCCCATGATCCTGTCCCATGATCCTCCCGTCCCATGATCCTGTCCCATGATCCTCCCGTCCCATGATCCTGTCCCTTCTCTAGCCTTGTATCCATTTTGCCAACCAACTTTACAGCTCTTAGCCCTCCCCCTCCCCCTCCCCCTCTTATCTCTTCTTTCAGTTAGTCCTGACAAAGGGTCTTGGCCTGAAACGTCGACTGTGCTTTTTCCTATGGATGCTGACTGGCCTGCTGTGTTTCACCAGCATTTTGTGTGTTGTTTGAATTTCCAGCATTTGCAGATTTCTTCGTGTTTGCGTCTTTAAATGGGTGTAGTTATTCCCTTTTGTTCAAGAGCCTGATGGTTGAGGAGTAGTAACCATCTCTTTTGGGGCAGGCGTGACCTGTCCAATAAGGATGGTTTACAATTGAATCCGAGGGGGATTGATATCCTGGCAGGGAGGCTTGCTAAGGCTACTGGGGAGAGTTTAAACTAAAATTGCTAGGGGGTGGGAACCAAACTGAAGAGAAGGGAGGAAGGGGCGGTTGGCTCACAAACGGAGAAAGCTTGTAGGCAGTGTGAGGGAGGATAGGCAGGTGGTAGAGAAGGGATGCGCTTAGGCTGATGGTTTGAGATGTGTCTATTTTAATTCAAGGAGTATCATGAACAAAGCGGATGAGCTTAGAGCGTGGATCAGTACTTGGAGCTATGATGTTGTGGCCATTACAGAGACTTGGATGGCTCAGGGGCAGGAATGGCTACTTAGAGTGGCAGGCTTTAGGTGTTTCAGGAAGGATGGGGGGGGTGCGAAACAAGTGGGGGTGTGGCACTGTTGAACAGAGATAATATCACAGCTGCAGAAAAGGAGGAAGTCATGGAGGGATTGTGTACTGAGTCTCTGGGTGGAAGTTAGGAACAGGAAGGGATCAATAACTCTACTGAGTGTTTTTTATAGACCATCTGATAGTAACGGACATTTAGCAGATAGGGAGACAGATTCTCAAACAGTGCAAAATAAAGGGGTTGTCATGATGGGAGATTTTAATTTCCCCAGTGTTGATTAGCATCTCTCTAGGGGTTTGAATGGGGTGGAGTTTGTTAGGTGTGTTCAGGAAGGTTTTCTGACACAGTATGTCGATAAGCCTACAAGAGGAGAGGCTGTACTTGATCTCGTTTTGGGAAATGAACCTGGTCAGGTGTCAGGTCTTTCAGTGGGAGAGCATTTTGGAGACGATGATCACAATTCTATCTCCTTTACCATAGCATTGGAGAGGGATAAGAGCAGACAAGTTAGGAAAAAGTTTAGTTGGAGTAAGGGGAAAATATGAGGCTTTCAGACAGGAGCTTGGAAGTATAAATTGGGAGCAGATGTCTTGGAAATGTACGACAGAAATGTGGCAAATGTTCAGGGGACGTTTACATGGTGTTCTGCATATTTACATTCCAATGAGACGGAAAGGATGGTAGGGTACAGGAACCATGGTGTACAAAGGCTGTTGAAAATCTAGTCAAAAAGAAAAGGAAAGCTTACGAAAGGTTCAAAAAAACTAGGCAATGATAGAGATCTAGAAAATTATAAGGCGAGCAGGAAGGAGCTTAAGATAGAAATTGGGAGAGCCAGAAGGGGCCATGAGAAGGCCTCAGCGGACAGGATTAAGGAAAACCCCAAGGCATTCTACATGTATGTGAAGAGCAAGAGGATAAGATGTGAGAGAATAGGACCAATTAAGTGTGACAGTGGAAAAGTGTGTATGGAACCGGAGGAGGTAGCGGAGGTACTTAATGAATACTTTGCTTCAGTATTCACTATGGAAAAGGACCTTGGTGATTGTAGGGATGACTTGCAGGGGACTGAAAAGCTTGAGCATATAGACATTAAGAAAGAGGATGTGCTGGAGCTTTCAGAAAGCATCAAGTTGGATAATTCACCGGGACTGAATGAGATATACCACAGGCTACTATGGGAGGCGAGAGAGGAGATTGCTGAGCCTCTGGCAGTGACCTTTGCATCATCAATGGGGACGGGAGAGGTTCCAGAGGATTGGAGGGTTACAGATGTTGTTCCCTTATTTAAGAAAGGGAGTAGAGATAGCCCAGGAAATTATAGACCAGTGAGTCTTACTTCAGTGGTTGGAAAGTTGATGGAGAAGATCCTGAGAGGCAAGATTTATAAACATTTGGAGAGGCATAATATGATTTGGAGTAGTCTGTGTGGCTTAGTCAAAGGCAGGTTGTGCCTTACAAGCCTGATTGAATTTTTTGAGAATGTAACTAAACACATTGATGAAGGTAGAGTAGTAGATGTAGTGTATATGGATTTCAGCAAGGCATTTGATAAGGTACCCCATGCAAGGCTTATTGAAAAAGTAAGGAGGTATGGGATCCAAAGGGACCTTGCTTTATGGCTTGCCCACAGAAGGCAAAGAGTGGTTATAGACAGGTCATATTCTGCATGGAGGTCGGTGACCAGTGGTGTGCCTCAGGGATCTGTTCTGGGACCTCTTGTCTTCGTGATTTTTAAAAATGACCTGGATGAGGAAGTGGAGGATGGGTTAGTAAATTTGCTGATGACACAAAGGTTGGGGGTGTTGTGGATAGTGTGGAGGGCTGTCAGAGGTTACCGCGGGACATTGATAGGATGCAAAACTGGGCTGAGAAGTGGCAGATGGAGTTCAACCCGGATACGTGTGAGGTGGTTCATTTTGGTGGGTCAAATATGATGGCTGAATATAATGGTAAGACTCTTGGCAGTGTGGAGGATCAGAGGGATTTTGGGGTCCGAATCCATAGGACACTCAAAGCTGCTGCGCAGGTTGACTGTGTCTTTAAGAAGGCATATGGTATATTGGTTTTCTTCAACTGTGGGATTGAGTTCAAGAGTCAAGAGGTAGTGTTACAGCTATATAGGACCCTGGTCAGACCCCATTTGGAGCACTGTGCTCAGTTCTGGTCACCTCACTACTGGAAGGATGTGGAAACCATAGAAGGGGTGCACAGATTTATAAGGATGTTGCCTGGATTGGGGAGCATGTCTTATGCGAAAAGCTTGAGTGAACTTGGCGTTTTCTCCTTGGAGTGACAGGATGAGAGGTGACCTGATGGAGGTGTACAAGATGAGAGGCATTGATCGTGTGGATAGTCAGAGACTTTTTCCCAGGGCTGAAATGCTTTAACATGAGAGGGCACCATTTTAAGGTACTTGGAAATAGGTACAGAGGAGATGTTAGTGGTAAGTTTTTTATGCAGAGAGTGGTGAGTGTGTGGAATGGGCTGGCGGCGATGGGTGGTGGAGGCAGATACAATAGGGTCTTTTAAGGGACTCTAGGGACATGGAGCTCAGAAAAATAGAGGGCTATGGGTAACTCTAGGTAATTTTTAAAGTCAGTACATATTCAGCACAGCATTGTGGGCCAAAAGGCCTGTATTGTGCTGTAAGTTTTTCTGTTTTAGTAACTGTTCTTGAACCTGGTGGTGCAATTCCAGAGGCACTTGTACCTTCCACCTGATGGCAGCAGCTAGAAAAGAGCATGGCCTGGGTGGTGAGGAACACTGAAGGATACTGCTTTTTTTTTACAGCAGCGTTTCATGTAGATGTGCTCAGTGGTTTTACCCATGAGATACTGGGCTGTATCCACTACCTTTTGTAGGATTTTCCATTCAAAGGCATTGGTGTTCTCGTACCAAGCTGTAATGCAGCCAGTCAGCACACTTTCCACCACACATCTGTAGAAGTTTGCCAAGGTTTTTGATGACATGCTGAACTGCCACAGACTCCTGAAGAAGGAGAGGTACTGTTGTGCTTTCTTTATAATTATATTTATACGATGGGCCCAGGACAGGTCCTCTGAGATAGTGACCCCCAGGAATTTAAAGTTACTGACCTTCTCCACCTCTGATCCTCCGATGATTACTGGCTCATGGACCTCTGGTTCCCCCTTCTGAAGTCTACAATAAGTTCCTTGATTTTATTCACATTGAGGGAGAGGTTGTTGTTGTTATGACACCACTAAACCAAATTTTTAATTTCCCTCCTGTATTCTGGTTCATTGATAAAGCCCACAACAGTGATGTCATCAGCAAACTTGTATTTGTTGTTGGAGCTGTACCTAGCTACACAGTCAAAGGTGTAAAGCGAGTAGAGCAGGGGGCTAAGTACACATCTCTGTAGTGCTCCTGTGGTGATTGTGGAGGAGATATTTTTGCCAATCCAAACTGACTGGGGTCTACAAGTGAGGAAATCCAGGATCCATTTACACAAGGGTGTCTTGAGGCCCATGTCTTGGAGCCACAATAGGTTTCAATGATGTTCCCACCTCATTCTTGCAAACTCCCATCAGGTACAGGCCCAGAGCCATTAAATGCTCAAGTATTAACCCTTTTATTCCTGGGGCTATTCTTCTGAACGTTATAGAACATTGAATAGTACAGTACAGGCCCTTCAGCCCACATTGTTGTGCAGACCCTCAAACCCTGCCTCCCATATAACCCCCCCCCCCACCTTAAATTCCTCCATATATCTGTCTAGCAGTCTCTTAAATTTCACTGTTGTATCTGCCTCCACCACTGACTCGGGCAGTGTATCCCATGCACCAACCACTCTGAGTAAAAAACCTTCCTCTAATATTGCCCTTGAACTTCCCACCCCTTACCTTAAAGCCATGTCCTCTTGTATTGAGCAGTGGTGCCCGGGGAAGAGGTACTGGCTATCCACTCTATTTATTCCTCTTAATATCTTGTACACCTCTATCATGTCTCCCCTCATCATCCTCCTTTCCAAAGAGTAAAGTCCTAGCTCCCTTAATCTCTGATCATAATCCATACTCTCTAAACCAGGCAGCATCCTGGTAAATCTCCTCTGTACCCTTTCCAATGCTTCCACATCCTATAGTGAGGTGACCAGAACTGGACACAGTACTCCAAGTGTGGCCTAACCAGAGTTTTATAGAGCTGCATCATTACCTCGCAATTCTTAAACTCTATCCCTCGACTTATGAAAGCCAACACCCCATAAGCTTTCTTAACTACCCTATCCACCTGTGAGGCAACTTTCAGGGATCTGTGGACATGTACCCCCAGATCCTTCTGCTCCTCCACACTACCAAGTATCCTGCCATTTACTTGGTACTCTGCCTTGGAGTTTGTCCTTCCAAAGTGTACCACCTCGCACTTCTCTGGGTTGAACTCCATCTGCCACTTCTCAGCCCACTTCTGCATCCTATCAATGTCTCTCTGCAATCTTCGACAATCCTCTACACGATCTGCAACACCGCCAATCTTTGTATTGTCTGCAAACTTGCCAACCCACCCTTCTACCCCCACATCCAGGTCATTAATAAAAATCACGAAAAGTAGAGGTCCCAGAACCGATCCTTGTGGGACACCGCTAGTCACAATCCTCCAATCCGAATGTACTCCTTCCACCACGACCCTTTGCCTTCTGCAGGCAAGCCAATTCTGAATCCACCTGGCCAAACTTCCCTGGATCCCATGCCTTCTGACTTTCTGAATAAGCCTACCTTGTGGAACCTTGTCAAATGCCTTACTAAAGTCCATGTAGATCACATCCACTGCACTACCCTCATCTATATGCCTGGTCACCTCCTCAAAGAACTCTATCAGGGTTGTTAGACATGATCTGCCCTTCACAAAACCATGCTGGCTGTCTCTGATCAGACCATGATTCTCTACTACCTTTTTTGAATATTCTCTGGAGCTTCTCCAATGCCAGTACATCTTTTCTTAGATATGAGGCCTGAGACTGCTCATAATGCTCCAAATGCAGTCTGATCAATGCCGTGTAAACCCACAGCATTACATGTGCACTGTATATATTCTACTAGAATCGAACTAACTGAGTGCATTTGACTTCCTTACGAATGACTCAATCTGAAAGTTACCTTTAGGGAATCCTGCACTAAGTTCATTTACACCTCCAAATTTCTGAATTTGCTCCCTGTTTAGAAAAAAAGTTTAGACCTTTTTTCTTCTACCAGAAGTGCATGGTCATACATGTCCCTACCCTGTATTCCATTTGCCAATTCTTTGCCCATTCTCCTAATCTGTGCCTTTTTCACCTCCCTGTTTCCTCAACATTACCTGCCCTTCTGCCTATCTTCGTATTGTCTGCAATCTTGGCCACAGAACCATCAATTCCGCCATCCAAGCCATTGACATATAACGTGAAAAGAAACGATCTGAGCTCTTACCCCTGCCAGTATCACTAGTCATCGCCTGCCAACCAGAAAAGACTTCCTTTATTCCCACTCTTTGCCTCTTGCCAGTCAGCTAATCTTCTATCTCATCTTGCTTCGCTGCCCAAGTACAGCACCTTGTCAAAGGTCTCCTGGAAATCCAAGTACACAACGTCCACTGACACCGCTTTGTCTATCATGCCTGTCATTTCCTCAACAAATTGCAACAGATTTTTTCAGGCAAAATTTCCCCCAAAGAAACCATGCTGATTTTGGCCTATTTTGTTATGTGCTTCCAAGAACCCCCAAAAACCTCATACTTAGTAATTGACACCAATATCTTGCCAGCCACTGGAGGCCTATAATTTACTTTCTTTTGCACCTCTCCCTTAAAGAGTGGAGTGACATTGCCATTTTCCAATCCTCTGGAACCATCCCATAATCTAGTGATTCTTGAAACATCACTAATAATGCCTCCACAGTCTTTTCAGCTACCCCTTTCAGAACCTTGTAGTGTAGTCCATCTGGTCCTGGTGATTTATCTACCTTCAGACCTTTAGCTTCCTTAGCATCTCCTTAGTAATAGTAACTGCATTCACTTTTGCCCCTTGACACTATTGAATTTCTAGCATTTTGTTGGTGTTTCCCCATAGTAAAGACCAATGCTAAATACTTACTGAGTTTGTCTGCCATTTCTTTCTTTCCCATTATTACCTCTTCAGTGTCATTTTCTGGCAATCCAATATCCTCTTTTCCTTTCTTTTCTCTTTACATATCTGAGAAAACCTTTAGTATCTTTTATACTATTGACTAGTTTACTGTAATATTTCATCTTTACTTTCATTACTTTTTTCAGTTGCCTTCTGTTGGTTTTTAAAAGCTTCCCACTAATTTTTGCTCTATTATATACCATCTCTTTTGCTTTTTATGCTGTCTTTGACTTCCTTCGTCAGCCATGATTGCCTCGTACCTTTGAATGTTGTTGCTACTTCGGGATGAACCAGTTCTGTGCCTTTTGAATTACCCCCAGAAACTCCAGCTATTGTTGCTCTGCTGCCATCCCTGCCAGTATCCCCTTCAAATCAATCTGGGCCAGCTCCTGTCATGTCTCTGTAGTTGCTGTTACTGCACTGTGATACTGATGCACCTGACTTTAGCTTCTCCCTCTCAAACTGCAGGGTGAATTATATTGAATTACGATCACTGCCTCCTAAGAATTCTTTTACCTGAAGCTTCTTAATCAAATCATCTTCATTGAACAATACTTGATCCAGAATTACCTCTTCCCTAGTGGGCTCAAGCACAAATTCCTTCTCTTGGGATCCAGCACCAACCACATTGTCCCAGTCTGCCTGCATATTGAAATCCTCTGACAATCATAACATTTCCCCTTTTACATGCCTTTTTTAAAATCTCCCTTTGGAATTTGTACCCCATAATCCTAGCTACTGTGTGGAGGCCTGAAAACAACTCCCATCAAGATGTTTTTACCATTGCAGTTTCTTAACTCTAACCACAGTGGCTCTACATGTTCTGCCCCATGTCACTTCTTTCTATGGATTTGATTCCATTCTTTACGAACAGAGCCACTCCATCCCCTCTGCCCACCTCTTGTCCTTTTGATACCATGTGTATCCTTGGGTGTTAAGCTCTCAACTGTGGTGATCTTTCAGCTAGACTCAGGAATGGCCACGATATCATACCCACCAATTTCTGAAACTGCACTACAAGATCATCTACCTTGCTTTGTATACTTTATGCATTTAAATATAACACTTTCAGTCCTGTATTCATTAACCTTTTCAATTTTGTCTCCCTTTCTAAATGTTTTGTCCTTGTTTATTATTGTCCTTTTTAAAATTAAACTTGAGACTTCAATAACCTCTCCTGCATTCTCCTTCCACTTTACTTTTCCAAGCTGTTGAACCAACCACTCCCTCCTCTTACCCCGCCCCCAACTATATAGTTTAAAGCTCTATCCACAGTCCTAGTTTTGTTACTTACTAGGACCCTGATTCCAGCATTGTTCAGACGGAGTGCATCCGATCAGAACAGTTCCCTCATTCCCCAATACTGGCGCCAATGTCCCATGTCCAACCTATTTCTCCCACACTAATCTTTGAGCCATGTATTTAGTTCTCTGATTTTGTTAACCTGTGTAAATTTGCACGTGGCTCAGGTAACAATGCAGAGATTATTACCTTTATGGTTCTGCATATTAGTTTAGTCCCTCACTTCTCAAATTTCTTCACCAGCACCTGTCTTTGTTCTTCCTACATTGTTGATAGGCGCATGTACCATGACAAATGGATCTTTCTGCTGTCACTCCAAATTCCTGTGCAGATCAGATGAGATGTGCTGAACCCAAGCACCTGGCAGACAGCACAACTTTCAGGACTCTTAATCCTTGCATCAAAGAATTGACTATACTATCCCCAATTACAATTAAAGTTGCAAGAAGAAAAATTGTGAACCCTTTGCAATTACCTGGTTTTTTGCATTAATTATGGATAAAATATGGTCTGTTCTTCATCTAGGTCACAATAATAGACAAACACAATCCGCCTAAACTAATAACACACAAACAATTGTACTTTTCCTTTCTTTTTGAACACATTGTTTAATCATTTACAGTCCAGGCTGGAAGAAGTATGTGAACCCTTGTATTTAATAACTGATGGAACCTCTGTTAGCGGCAATAACCTCAACCAAACGTTTCCTTTAGCTGCTGATCAGACCTGCACAATGGCAAGGGGGAATCTTAGACCATTTCTCCATACAAAACTGTTTCAGTTCATCAATATTTCTGGGATACCTTGCATGAATATCCCTCTTCAGGTCATGCCATCACATCTCAATTGGGTTAAGATCTAGACCCTGACTTGGCCATTTCAAAACATGAATTTTCTTCTTTTTAAACCATTTTGTTGTTGATTTACTCTTGTGTTCTGGATCATCGTCTTGTTGCACCATCCAACTTCTATTAAGTTTGAGGTGATGGATCGCTATCCTTACATTCTCCTGTAAAATGTCTTGAAAGAATGTTGAATTCTTTGTTCCTTCCACGATTGCAAGCAGTCCAGGCCCTAAGGCAGCAAAGCAGCCCCAAAGCATGATGCTCCTTCCACCATGCTACACAGATGAGATGAGTGTTGAGTGTCGGTGTGCAGTGCCCTTTTCCCTCCAAACATAACGGTGTGCATTTCTGCCCAAAAGTTTAATTTCTGTCTCATCTGTCCACAGAACATCCCTGGAGCATTGCAGGACATCCAGATAGTACTTTGCAAACTTGATGTACAGCAATTTTTTTTGGAGAGCAGTGGTTTCCTCCATGGTGTCCTTCCATGACACACAACAGAGACCTTAGCAAGTTCTGGAAATTTCTGCAGGTCTTTTGCTGTTACCCCTGGGTTCCTTTTCACCTTCAGTATTGCACATTGTGCTCTTTGTGTGATCCTGAGGCTACGTCCACACTACGCCAGATAATTTTGAAAACGAAGCCTTCTCTCTTCGTTTTGACACTCCGTCCACACTGAAACAGTGTTTTCAGCCCCTGAAAACGGAGATTTTCAGAAACGGTCTCCAGAGTGAATAAATCTGAAAATGTCTAATATCCGTTGTGTGTATGGGGTAACCGGAGCTTTTTAAAACCGCTGTCATGACGTGCCGCAACAGATGGCGGCAGCGCGGCATTTCATTGTTTTATTATTATTATTATTATTATTATTATTACTTTATTGTCGCCAAACAGTTGATACTGGAGCATACAATCATCACAGCAATATTTGATTCTGCGCTTCGCAGAACCTAACAATTTCGGAACAGACAGCAACGAGACTGAAGCCAGAAGGGTTAGAAATGTACTCACCAAATACTTTGACCCATAGCTTACTGAATAAATAAATATATTCACTTTGCCCTGTTTTCTGTCCTTGCTTGTATGAAGGTAAGGACAGAAAACACCCTCCGCCACCTCCAGTTTAAATTCCATGCGGAATATTTTGGAGGACCAAGAACCAAGGTGGTTTACCTATTTATGCAAGTACTTCTCTGACAATAGATGTGTAACAGCCTAATGTAACATTGTATGGAAATACAAGATAACACTGATGCAGACATGTTTTTATACATTTAACAAGGTACTTTATTAATGCAACAGAGTTAGTTTTTCAATGTTCGTCGTCGGCCGAGTCATACTGTCTGTGAACTCCCTGTCGGTTACCTCCATACGCTCCAGTATTTGTTTTTTTAGTTTTAAGTCCTCCTGCACGAGAGCCAAGAGCAATTCCTTTTAACTTTTTCTACTCCGTAACTGGACAAATGCGCTCCAAGTATACCGTTTCCTCTTCGCTTGTTTTCTCTGTGTGTCCTGCGCATGCCCAGTAGGAGGAGATTCGCCCAAATATCCGTCTAATGTGGACAGAGATTTTTTGAAAAATGCTTAGTGTGGACGCCTGTCGTTTTTACTCGAAACCAGCATTTTCAAAATTATCTGGCGTAGTGTGGATGTAGCCTTTTATTTATGTCACTGGCATTTATTACTCGCCCTGATTGTTCATGAACTGATGAGCTGTTAAGAGTCAAGAGCTTTGGTGAGTTTGGAGGCATATACAGGGTAAATATTCTGTCTGGGCCCCTAAATGTATACCCACTTAAGCTGCCTATCTCTATACTCTGTTTCAAACAGCCATTCAGCTTATCCAATCTTGCCATGATTATCTAGCCATGGTGATATCTTTGTAAATATCCTTGGTATCCTCTGTTGTGGAATCACTGCCTTCCCATGCAGGTTTCCTTACTAAAATGCTGGTTTCTGGGATAACATTTCAAACATTCATTAACCAAACAAGGTTTTTAATTTCACTGTTCAATGGTGGCTTTTGAATGAAGCTTCTCTTTTTAGCTGATAAAGCTGTCCATAGGCATAGACCGGTATTTTCCATCACGCAGAAACAATGCTATCTTCCAAAAGTCTCTTTAAATGATACTAGTTTCTTGCTCTTCCTGTGCTTTTAACTGATCTTCATTTGATTGTGCTTTGCCATATAACTCCAGTAACTCTTCCATGTCATCTTAGTTTACTTCATCAGTCTGCCTCCTTTGCCAAGATGACTATGTCTTGGAGATACCTCAGATTTATAAATATGTGGGAGTTGTGCATACACAGTGTCCATCCTTTCCTCCATATGTAGCTGTTGTTCCCTGGGTTATATCATCACTGATGCAGTGTGCAGCTGTCTTTGTATTGTATCTCTTACAAATATTTTACATCTTGAAGCTTGGATCACTTCTCTCGTACATAAAATGAATGTCCATGAGAGCATCCTCTTCCAGGGATCCCGCTTTCATTCATGTGAAACGCTTGATTAGGAAAACAGCCATTTTCCATCATGATTTGTTTCACTTAATTTTCAAAAAATTTCTCTTACTATGATATCTGCTACTGCTGCCCCCATGAAAGGCGAATGTTACACAGGTTTGCAGGTTGCGTGACAGGCCCTGACTTCAGTGACATTTTCTGAAGACTTTATTACTCTTCTTACATTCTTTCAAGTCTTGACATTTGACCTTGTGTTTTCCTGGTTTGTCAAACATATAATTTGATTTTGATTTTTAAACTACACACAAGTTTTTTTTCTATGCTCTCCATTGTAATATCTCTGTTCTTCAAAATGCTTCTGGAATAACCTTCTGCCAGGACCAGTAGAGGAATATTAATAAATGGCCAATTGTGCAATAGAGAGTTATATTAATAAGCTTGGTTTGTTACGGTGGATATTGTGAGTGAAAACAACATTTTTATAGTTCAGCTGACAGTCTAATGCCTAGCAATTTCTGTAGACATTGCTGTACTTGGGATCTCGTTTATTAAAATCTCTCTATCCCTCTCTGCCCACTTCTGACACTCGAATTTCTGGCATACTGTCGTACTGCGGGACAACACAAATACCTACGTCAGGATGCTGTTCATCGACTATAGCTCAGCATTTAATACCATCATTCCCACAATCCTGATTGAGAAGTTGCAGAGCCTGGGCCCCTGTACCTCCCTCTGCAATTGGATCCTTGACTTCCTAACCGGAAGAACACAACCTGTGCAGATTAGTGATAACATCAACACTGGCGCACCTCAGGGTGTATACTTAGCCCACTGTTTTACTCTATATATACATGACTTTGTGGTTAAGCATAGCTCAAATACCATCTATAAATTTGCTGATGATACAGCCATTGTTGGTAGAACCTCAGGTGGTGACAGGAGGGCGTACAGGAGTGAGATATGCCAACTGGTGGAGTGCAACAACCTGGCACTCAATGTCAGTAAGATGAAAGAGTTGATTGTGGACTTCAGGAAGGGTAAGACGAAGGAACACATACCAATCCTCATAGAGGGATCAGAAGTAGAGAGAGTGAGCAACTTCAAGTTCTTGGGTGTCAAGATCTCTGAGGATCTAACCTGGTCCTAACATATCGATGTAGTTGTAAAGAAGGCAAGACAGCAGCTGTACTTTATTAAGAGTTTGAAGAGATTTGGCATGTCAGCAAAAACACTCAAAAACTTCTATAATTGTACCGTGGAGAGCATTCTGACTGACTGCTTCACTGTCTGGTATGGGGGCGGGGGGGGAGTGGGTGTGGGTGCTGCACAGAACCAAAAGAAGCTGCAGAAGGTTGTAAATCTAGTCAGCTCCATCTTGGGTACTAACCTACAAAATACCCAGGACATCTTCAGGGAGCAGTGTCTCAGAAAGGCAGTGTCTATTATTAAGGGCCTCCAGCACCCAGGGCATGCTCTTTTTCTCGCTGTTACCATCAGGCAGGAGGTACAGAAGCCTGACAGCACACACTCAGCGATTCAGGAACAGCTTCCTCCTCTCTGCCACCCGATTACTAAATGGACATTGAATGTTTCAACGCTACCTCATTTTTTTTTAATGTACAGTATTTGTGTTTTTGCACTTTTAAAAAATCTATTCAATTTACACAATTGATTTAATTATTATTTTTATCTTTTTTCTCTCTGTTGGATTATGTATTGCATTGAACTGCTGCTGCTAAGTTAACAAATTTCACGTCATGTGCTGGTGATAATAAACGTGTGTGTGTGTGTGTGTGTGTGTGTGTGTATGTGTGTGTGTGTATATATATATGTGTGTGTGTGTATATATATATGTGTGTATGTGTGTGTATATATACGTGTGTGTGTGTGTATGTGTGTGTGTATATATACGTATGTGTGTGTGTATGTGTGTGTGTGTCTATATATGTATAAGTTAAGGGTTTAAACCCTGTTAAGGGTTTTATTTATTTATATTTAAACCCATGATATCCTCTTTCATGTTATTGGCTAGCTTACCTTCATATTTCATTTTTTCTCTCCTTTCTAGTTTCTTTTAGGTGCGCTCTGTTGGTTTTTAAAAGCTTCTCAATCCTCTAATACCCCACTAGTTTTTTTTCTATATTGTATGCCCTGTCTTTTGCTTTTATGCTGCCTTTGCCTTCCCTTGTCAGCCACAGTTGCCTCATTACACCCCTCCCCATTCAAATACTTCATCTTTGGGATGTATCTATCCTACACCCTTCAAATTGCCCTTAGAAACTCCAGCCACTGAGTTAAAGCAAATTTGGAATGTGTAACCTGAAGAATCAACTGTGTTACAATGAAAATTTATAAATGTAGGGTATTGTAATATCACAACCAAAATCTCCATGTACTTTTCAGACTGTGGCCTAACAAGTACATAGCTCTTGCGTAATATCCCTGCTGATGTGGTTAATTTGACGGCTAGTTTTTGAAAGTATTCAGTAGGCCTTTAATTGACCTATCCTACTACTTAAGGATTTGTGTACATCATTTGCGACTCAAAAAGTCACAACTTAATTTCACTCCATTTATTTTTATTTCCTTGTTGCATCTGTCCGATGCCTTACCTCACATTTCTCTAGGTGGTTCTGTTTGCCTTTTTTCTGTTCATTCGAACAGACCGTTCATATTTTCCTAGTATCTCAAGCTGGCTTCCTCATTGCTAACTAGATGGACATTTTTTGTGCCAGCTGTAAAATTTATTCTGCTTCTGACATTTATAACTATGTAATTAATAGATGTTACAAAAGCAGAGTTATGTGGAACAGCACTGGAAATCGCCTTTCAGTCACAAACAAAAACTTCTATCGACCTTTACCCTGTGCTTCCAGACAGCCAGTTTCAGTTTCAGTTTGACATTCTCCCTGAAGTCTCATAGGCTTTTACAAATTTGGCAAACCTACTGTTCGGGACTTTGTCAGAAATTCATGTCGATTAGATCAAATTAACTGCCTTCATTGGCACTACAAGTTACCACAATAAATTCAATAGACATTTAAGCTGGTCTGCATGATCTTCCCTTACCAAATTCTGCTGAATGTCCCTAATAATTTTGCCTTTCTGAATAATACTTTCTAAATGAGATTTAATTGATACCTTTCGAATTGATACCAATAATTTGCTGAAATTGCTAATTGAACTAATGACGTGGTTTACCCCTTTTCACGCAGTAAAACAAGTAGTCATCTGTAGGGACTCCTTGATTTCATTAGGGAGAATTCACCCAGACTGTTAAGAGTTAAGTTTGTCGTGTATGTTACATTGTATGTTATTATGTTTTGGGGGTGCGATTCCTTTGATATATATTAGCAATGTCACCATTTGTTGGGCAAATAAAGTGCAAGTTAAAAGTAATTACTGTACACTCGTATGGATTTTTTTTTGTCGACACACACGTGTAAATTTCTGGTATCACTTCTGTGGCTGGCGAGGTTGAGAAGCTGTAAATGGAAGTTCTGTATTTGTCTCCTTTTCTGCTTTGAACAGCTTGACTTGTGTTTCATCTTGGTTCAGTGATTTATTCATTTTAAGTCTGATTAATCCTTTAATACTTTATTACTATTTTTTCTTATGTGTTTCATTCTTGAACACCATAACTGCATCTTCTATTGTGAAGACAGTTACAAAATATTCATTAAGAATCTTACCGAGATCCTCTGCCTCCACAAACACATTGTCTTTTATTTGTTTTTTTTTGGTCCCAATGTACATCGCAGCATACAGTGAAATGTGTTGGTTGTTCACACAAACAACACAACCCAAGAATGTGTAAGGTGTAGCCTGCAAGTGTTGTCACACATTCCAGCATCAGCATAGAATGTCTACAGTGTTCAACAGAACAGGCAGCCAACATACAATAAGCAAAAATATTGAAACAAGCCCCTTTCCCAGCTTCTCAGCCACACTCACAGTCAGGCATTCACATCGTTGTTCCAACCTAGGGGTTCCTCAGACTTGCTGACCCTGTGTTTTGACCTCCATACTTGCTGATCTGAGTTTTGACCTCAGGATGTACCAGTCATGGCCCTCGATCTCAGGAACTGCTGACCTTGGGACTTCGACCTCCGGACTTGCCATCCTCTGGGTTTCAATCCCAGAATGTGCCAGTCATGGGCCTCTGACCTGAAGCAATCTCAGGACCTACTGAACTCAGGCCTCTAATCCCAGGGCTTGATTACCTCAGACTTCTGACCCTTGGATTTGCTGACCTCAGGGATCACCAGCCTTCATTGTCAGAGCCCGCAAGACTCGGGCCTCTGTTCTCTGGGATCATTGGCATATAGCCTTGGAGTACTCTGTACTGAACATTAACATCCAGCTCTTTTCCCTAATTCCCCATTTACTGCCCCTGATCTCAGTCCCCTCAACCCTGTCCCTAAACCCTAACCTGATCCCTACATTTCTGTGCTGTCACCAAAAACCATACTTCCAAACCTAAAAAAAGCGCCATGAACCTTAATTTTCTAATATCTTCCAGTATTAAGCTGCCTGTGCTAACTGAAGTGCCTTCTGTTGCTGATTGGGCATTCCAAGGAAGCTATTTTGCTTTCAGATGTAAAAGAATATGGAATCGATTAGATCCTAAAATTACCTGCCAAGTTAGCTAACCTTAGTGGAGCATATTGTTTGAATCCTCCAAATGGCTTTTTGTTGGGCTTAGAGGTACAGTGAATCAGGGTACAGGTTTCCCCCGCCATCCGAAGGTAGAGCGTTCCTATGAAACGGTTGGTAAGCCGAAATGTCGTAAAGCAAAGAAGCAATTACCATTTATTTATGTGGGGAAAATTTGTGAGCATTCGCAGACCCAAAAATAACCTACCAAATCATGCCAAATAACACATAAAACCTAAAATAACAGTAACATATAGTAAAAGCAGGAATGATATGATAAATACACAGCCTATATAAAGTAGAAATACTTTTCCACGATCATTACTGCACTGTTCTCGGTAGCGAAAATCTCGCGCAAGCGCCGTCGGCAGAAAATCTCACGCAGGCGCTGTCGGCAGAAAATCTCACGCAAGCGCTGTTGGCAAAACCACGGCGCAAGCACTCTCCAATAACCTTTAAGCTATGAAGTTGCCAAATCATACCAAATAACATGTAAAAATACACAACGGATATAAAGTAGAAATAATGTATGTACTGTGTAGTATCACTTACCGGAATTGGTTCAGCGCCAAGCACGCTGATGGTGGTGTGTTAGACTGAGCCGTCGCAGGTTGGGTGGTGAGTGGCCCCCACCCTCCAGGCCGCCGACAGATACCGAACCGCGAAGGATGCAGGGGTCCAACGGTAGCCAGGAGGCATCCAGCACATCTTTAAGAAAAAAGCCAAAATAAACATGCTAATTAATTATGTGTCAGGCTGCACCTAATTAATTAGCATGTTTATTTCGGCTTTTTTCTTAAAGATGTGCTGTGTGCCTCCCGGCTACCGCTGCATTCTCCGTGAATCGCGGAGTGGTGGGATACTGGGGTGTCATCTCGTCGTCTGTTTCCATTAGAGCAGGCAGCTCATCTTCTCCTATGACTGCCTGCCTCGATGTCAAAGGTCGAGGTTCATCGTCTGCTGTGGCAGATGCGGAAGGCTTGCTTGACTGCTGAGCCTTGCGCATTTTTCTATCATACAGTTCTTTATAAGGAAGGACTCAAACCATCCTGCAAATGTCCCCTAAACCTACATACCCTTTCAAAATTAAAGTCGTACTTTATCATTGCAGCGAAAATCTCACGTAGTCACTTTCGGTCCGTTCGCTACTGCATTTGGTTTCGATTGTTATCCTTTCCTCTTCCAATTACATCAGCTCTTCATCTATCAGTTCTTGGTCATGGGATGCCAAAACCTCTTCAACATCATGTTCGTCAACTTCCACAAGCTAAACTCACTTAGTCCTTCCTTCGTTCACCACGATCAAAACGCTTAATTATGTCTAGTTTTACGCTAAGTGTAACACCCTTATGAGCTCTTTTAGGCTTTTCCAGTACCGTAGAACTCATCTTGCAAATGGCTGCTTCACAGGCACGTATTTAAGCAATGCCGGCGAGAATGCAGTTCCGAATCCGGGGAGAGCGGCTGCTCGGGGCGTGTGGCGCACTGCCTTTTATTGTGCGCTGATTTTCCCCACGCGCTGCTTTTTTTTCCGTAACAGTGAAAACAGCTTCTGAAAGCGAAAACAAGGTACTAATGTAGGTCTTTCGTAACAGTGAGGTTTTGTAAAGCGAACGTTCGAAAAGCAGGGGACACCTGGGCTTAACGTAGTCATTTTATAAAACCACCTCAGTTGGAATTTGTCTGGAAAAGCATTTCAGAGAACTTGGTTAGACTCCATATATTACTTTCCCCTACTCTTCACCTAACAAATTAAATAGCCTAAAGGTATTTTTTTTTGCCACCAAGTACAATTTTGTTGACATTGCTTTCATATTAGTCTTTATTTGTCCCGTTTGGTGGCACAATAATATCAGTGCCAGACTCCGGAGCGAAGGTTCCCGAGTTCGAATCCAAGTTGGGTTGAGTATCGAGCTAGCAACTTGGCCTTGTAAAAACAAGAATAGCTTGCTGCAGAAACACCGTCATGACGGTGCCCCAATAACTCCACTGCCGAGTTAAGGGCTATTCTTCTTCTTGTCTATATTTAGAGTCCCAATTTTGGATAGACTAGGATTATTTTTTATCTAGAGAGTGTAATAGGAATAGACTTCCTCATTCGTGCTGCATGAAAAGTTGTCGTTTCATGGTCGAGATTTTGCGTTGTGAATTCCTCGTAGTTTCCTCATCCTTTCTCTTAATTATTCCTCCACTACTCTCCATTGAAGGAAATAGGAGCTTCGTATTTACACTGTCTAGATTACTCATTATTTTACAGAGCCCCTTGTCAGCCTCCCTTAAGAAAAATAATCCTAGTCTATCAATCTTTCCTCGGCCATATTTTTCCAGTCCTGCTACGTGGTGCCATAATCAAGCTGTCGTGAACTAGTGTTGTATACAGTTCAAACCAAACAGCCCAACACAGGAGTAGCAAACCTACTGCCTGCATGCCTCAAGATGACATGCACAAAAATTTTGTTGGCACGTGGCATGCAGTGCTGCCCCGAAATTCTTTAAAACCCACCCATAATAAAAATATATAATTACCTACACTGTCACACGAAGCAGCGAACACTTCATTTGTAATCCAAGCAGTGTGATGTTTTCATGGAAACGTCTCATGTTGGCTTAGTACCAGCTGGACAGTTGCAAGAACTCTTGACACTGGATGATACATTTTAAAATCTTTGCATACTTGTGTACACATTAGTATTTGGCCAGTAAATTGTTGGGCCAGTTTGCATTGGCTTCGCTCTGCTTATTTTTTCTTGTCATTTGTGAGTGAACACTGGATATTCGGTGATAATGGTAAATACTGTACGTAGTTTAATGCTCCACAAATACTCATGTGCGTCATTGTTTTCAGTGATGAGGTTGGTCAAATTTGGTGACAGGGGTAGACATACTGATAAATTAGTGGAACATGCATAATTATCAAAATAACCAAATACAAGCCAGATATAAAATATTTGTCACCATTAGTTCAGCAACCAAAGCTTATAATTTCACATTCAAATTTCTTGTGTTGTATGAGGTACAATAACAATATTATTTAGCAATGTTATTTTTCAATTGTCTTTTTAAAAGATTAATATTAATGATTTTCGAACAGTTTTTAAAAAATGTTTCATTTATTTCAATCTGTTATACTTTTATTAATAGTGAAACAATACATGTAGATAAACAACCAGAGTCACCCTTTATCCTTACAAAAGTCCATAATTATTGTTGCCAATTCATTAATCATTGATAATCTCTATCCAAAATTACCATGGCTCATGAGAATTTCCTTTTACAGGGTTATCGTTAATTTGGGTACACACTTTAATAAAGGTTCAAAACCCCTGATCTATGTAGCTGGTGTATTCTATTTCTTGGCTAATAAAAAAGAAGAAATAGCAAATATGCCATTAGTTAACAACCTTTTAATTTTTTTATACCACTCAATATCCTGCAGCTTATTTATATTCCCTTGCTTTGTTGCAACTCAAGTATGTTCTGCCTTTTTTCTGGAAATACCATTTTCTACAGTTTTGTACAGCTGACCAGATCATCATTTGTACTGTAATGTATTCTTCCTTAGTGAAAACTGTAACCAATGTTTGTATTATCTGCATACTATATCCTACCCTTACTTTTAACTCTAACTCATTAATATACACTACAAATATCAAGGGATTTGTTCCAGAACTTAATTGCTCCAATGTTAATCGCTGTGCTTTCAGTTGGAGCAGAAGTTTCCTCGACATAATAATTGTAGATTTAACTAATAATCTTAAAAAGCAATAAGGTGCAGATGCTAGAAATACTCACCTTATCAGGTAGTGTCAATGGAAAAAGAAAGTGATAATGTTTCTGGCCTTTTGTCAGAATATTCATCAGCAACTTGTTTTATGAGCTATGTTTATCCAATTTGTCACATAATTTGAGCCTCTCACTTCAGCTGGGTAAGGTAGTTATTTGTGACCTAGAAAGTGGAATGTAAAACTTTCTCTTCCTGAATTTATCACAGAAGAACATTTGTTCATTTAATGCACAAGGATTGTGAGAGGAACCCTGCTACATTCTGAAGAAAAAAGGAAGGGAACGCACATCCAATCTGAAATATAAAAGGCTGACAGAAGATGAGTTAGTTACAATAGTTAACTATCATTAACAGTGGTTTCTGTCTTTTTCTCTGTCGAGCACTGCTAAGTTATTTTACCATGAAGTACGCTCTCTGCTCTTCTGTCATCTTCTGATATTCAATTGAAAAACGTGGTTTAGAATTTTTGAACTCTGTGAATATGCAAGCACATCTTTGTTGACATGCTCTGAAGGAATAGAATTTCATAGTGCATTTAAGCCAAATGTGAAGATGATAAGGTTTTGTGGGGCTATTATATTACTACACCAAATTTTATGTTTAAAACCTTATTCTTCCATTCAACCCAAACCTTCCCAAAAGTATCAGTAAAATTTTTGGGGACTTTAAATTCAACAGAAGTAAGATGGAATGTCACCACCTGCTCTGACAGCCTTCAACGCACATATGCCCATAGTCATTATTGCTGGTGTTAGATCAGTCTTCTGGAGAGTGAACTTATGCAAAGCATCTGGTCCAGATGGAGTCACTGGCGATGTCCTTAGATCCTGCACAGGTAAGTTGTTAGGGGTATTGCAGATATTTTTAACCTCTTTAGGGTCTTCATTCTGAGGCTCTCACCTACTTTAAGAAAACCACTATTATCCTTGTAACAAAGAAAAATAATGTAATATGCTTTAATGATCATTACCCATTGATTGTGGTATCCACCATCAATGAGTCGTTTGAGAGGCTAGTCAAGGCACACATCAACTCCAACCTCCCTGGCAACCTTTTGCATGCTGCCCAAGCAGGTCCACCATCTCCTTGCTCCTGGAATCATCTCTGGAGCATCTGGATAACAAGGACATCTATGTTAAGACTACTGTTTATTAACTGCAACTCTGCCATTAATACTGTAATTTCAAGCAAACTCGCTTCCAAACTCCTAGACTTGGGTCATAGAAACATAGAAAATAGGTGCAGGAGTAGGCCATTCGGCCCTTCGAGCCTGCACCGCCATTTATTATGATCATGGCTGATCATCCAACTCAGAACCCTGCACCAGCCTTCCCTCCATACCCCCTGATCCCCGTAGCTACAAGGGCCATATCTAACTCCCTCTTAAATATAGCCAATGAACTGGCCTCAACTGTTTCCTGTGGCAGAGAATTCCACAGATTCACCACTCTGTCTGAAGAAGTTTTTCCTAATCTCAGTCCTAAAAGGCTTTCCCTTTATCCTCAAACTGTGACCCCTTGTTCTGGACTTCCCCAACATCGGGAACAATCTTCCTGCATCGAGCCTGTCCAATCCCTTTAGGATTTTATACGTTTCAATCAGATCCCCCCTCAATCTTCTAAATTCCAACGAGTACAAGCCTAGTTCATCTGGTCTTTCTTCATATGAAAGTCCTGCCATCCCAGGAATCAATCTGGTGAACCTTCTTTGTACTCCCTCTATGGCAAGGATATCTTTCCTCAGACTAGGGGACCAAAACTGCACACAATACTCCAGGTGTGGTCTCACCAAGGCCTTGTACAACTGCAGTTGTACCTCCCTGCTCCTGTACTCGAATCCTCTCGCTATAAATGCCAGCATACCATTCGCCTTTTTCACCGCCTGCTGTACCTGCATGCCCACTTTCAGTGACTGGTGTATAATGACACCCAGGTCTCGTTGCACCTCCCCGTTTCCTAATCGGCCACCATTCAGATAATAATCTGTTTTCCTATTTTTGCCACCAAAGTAGATAACTTCACATTTATCCACATTAAATTGCATCTGCCATGAATTTGCCCACTCACCCAACCTATCCAAGTCACCCTGCATCCTCTTAGCATCCTCCTCACAGCTAACACTGCCGCCCAGCTTCGTGTCAACCGCAAACTTGGAGATGCTGCATTTAATTCCCTCATCCAAGTCATTAATATATATTGTAAACAACTGGGGTCCCAGCCCTGAGCCTTGCGGTACCCCACTCGTCACTGCCTGCCATTCTGAAAAGGTCCCATTTATTCCCACTCTTTGCTTCCTGTCTGCTAACCAATTCTCTATCCACATCAATACCTTACCCCCAATAACGTGTGCTTTAAGTTTGCACACTAATCTCCTGTGTGGGACCTTGTCAAAAGCCTTTTGAAAATCCAAATATACCACATCCACTGGTTCTCCCCTATCCGCTCTATTAGTTACATCCTCAAAAAATTCTATGAGATTCGTCAGACATGATTTTCCTTTCACAAATCCATGCTGACTTTGTCCGATGATTTCACCGCTTTCCAAATGTGCTGTTATCACATCTTTGATAACTGACTCCAGCAGTTTCCCCACCACCGACGTTAGGCTAGCTGGTCTATAATTCCCCGGTTTCTCTCTCCCTCCTTTTTTAAAAAGTGGGGTTACATTAGCCACCCTCCAATCCTCAGGAACTAGTCCAGAATCTAACGAGTTTTGAAAAATTATCACTAATGCATCCACTATTTCTTGGACTACTTCCTTAAGCACTCTGGGATGCAGACCATCTGGTCCTGGGGATTTATCTGCCTTTAATCCCTTCAATTTACCTAACACCACTTCCCTACCAACATGTATTTCGCTCAGTTCCTCCATCTCACTGGACCCTCTGTCCCCTACTATTTCTGGAAGATTATTTATGTCCTCCTTAGTGAAGACAGAACCAAAGTAATTATTCAATTGGTCTGCCATATCATTGCTCCCCATAATCAATTCACCTGTTTCTGTCTGTAGGGGACCTACATTTGTCTTTACCAGTCTTTTCCTTTTTACATATCTATAAAAGCTTTTACAGTCAGTTTTTATGTTCCCTGCCAGTTTTCTCTCATAATCTTTTTTCCCCTTCCTAATTAAGCGCTTTGTCCTCCTCTGCTGAACTCTGAATTTCTCCCAGTCCTCAGGTGAGCCACTTTTTCTGGCTAATTTGTATGCTTCTTCTTTGGAATTGATACTATCCCTAATTTCTCTTGTCTGCCATGGATGCACTAGCTTTCTTGATTTATTCTTTTGCCAAACTGGGATGAACAATTGTTGTAGTTCATCCATGCAATCTTTAAATGCTTGCCATTGCATATCCACCGTCAATCCTTTAAGTGTCATTTGCCAGTCTATCTTAGCTAATTCACGTCTCATACCTTCAAAGTTACCCCTCTTTAAGTTCAGAACCTTTGTTTCTGAATTAACTATGTCACTCTCCATCTTAATGAAGAATTCCACCATATTATGGTCACTCTTACCCAAGGGGCCTCTCACGACAAGATTGCTAATTAACCCTTCCTCATTGCTCAAAACCCAGTCTGGAATAGCCTGCTCTCTTGTTGGTTCCTCGACATGTTGGCTCAAAAAACCATCCCGCATACATTCCAAGAAATCCTCTTCCTCAGCACCTTTACCAATTTGGTTCACCCAATCTACATGCAGATTGAAGTCACCCATTATAACTGCTGTTCCTTTATTGCACACATTTCTAATTTCCTGTTTAATACTATCTCCGACCTCACTACTACTGTTAGGTGGCCTGTACACAACTCCCACCAGCGTTTTCTGCCCCTTAGTGTTATGCAGCTCTATTCATATCGATTCTACATCTTCTCGGCTTATGTCCTTCCTTTCTATTGCGTTAATCTCATCTTTAACCAGCAACGCCACCCCACCTCCTTTTCTTTCATGTCTATCCCTCCTGAATATTGAATATCCCTGAACGTTCAGCTCCCATCCTTGGTCACCCTGGAGCCATGTCTCTGTGATCCCAACTATATCATAATCATTACTATTAATCTGCACTTTCAATTCATCCACCTTGTTACGAATGCTCCTTGCATTGACACACAAAGCCTTCAGGCGCTCTTTTACAACTCTCTTAGCCCTTACACAATTATGTTGAAAAGTGGCCCTTTTTGATGCTTGCCCTGGATTTGTCGGCCTGCCACTTTTACTTTTCTCCTTACTACTTTTTGCTTCTACCCTCACTTTACACCCCTCTGTCTCTCTGCACTGGTTCCCATCCCCCTGTTGTGAACTAACCTCCTCTCACCTAGCCTCTTTAATTTGATTCCCATCCCCCAACCATTCTAGTTTAAAGTCACCTCAGTAGCCCTCGCTCATCTCCCTGCCAGGATATTGGTCCCCCTAGGATTCAAGTGTAACCCGTCCTTTTTGTACAGGTCACGCCTGTGCCAAAAGAGGTCCCAATGATCCAAAAACTTGAATCCCTGCCTCCTGCTCCAGTCCCTCAGCCACGCATTTATCCTCCACCTCATCGCATTCCTACTCTCACTGTCGCATGGCACAGGCAGTAATCCCGAGATTACTACCTTTGCAGTCCTTTTTCTCAACTCCCTTCCTAGCTCCCTATATTCTCCTTTCAGGACCTCATCCCTTTTCCTACCTATGTCATTGGTACCTATGTGTACCACGACCTCTGGCTCCTCACCCTCCCACTTCAGAATATCTTGAACACGATCAGAAATATCCCGGACCCTGGCACCAGGGAGGGAAACTACCATCCGGGTCTCTGGACTGCATCCACAGAATTGCCTATCTGACCCCCTTACTATCGAGTCCCCTATCACAACTGCCCTCCTCTTCCTTCCCCTACCCTTCTGAGCTACAGGGCCGGACTCTGTGCCGGAGACACAGCCACTGTTGCTTCCCCCGGGTAAGCTGTCCCCCCCAACAGTACTCAAACAGGAGTACTTATTGTCAAGGGGCACAGCCTCTGGGGTACTCTCTATTACCTGACTCTTCCCCTTCCCGCTCCTAACCGTGACCCACTTGTCTGCGTCCCGTGGCCCCAATGTGACCACCTGCCTGTAACTCCTCTCTATCAACTCCTCACTCTCCCTGACCAGACGAAGGTCATCGAGCTGCAGCTCCAGTTCCGTAATGCGGTCCCTTAGGAGCTGCATCTCGATGCACTTGGCGCAGATGTAGACGTCCAGGAGGCTTGGAGACTCCAGGGCCTCCCACATCCGACACCGAGAACAACAAACTGCCCTCACACTCATACTGCTCCTCTCCTCAAATAACAGCAGAAAATGAATACCAAACCTTCCTCGCCTCGCCCGTGTCTGCCTAAGCCCGTTGAGCCGAAGCCCTTGAGCCTTCACTCTGCTCCCGGCTCACTATGCTGCCCGCTGTATGAGGCTCTGTTCCTTTTAAATCTGCCGCGCTGCACTGCCCGACGTCACACGCCTGCGCAGTCCCGCCTCTCTGAAGGCTGTTGGAGAAAAAAAAAGAAAATTCCTCAAAAACGTCTTCCTCCGCACTCCCGCTCCAACTCTCAGAGTTCCTTCTTCAATTGGGTCCTTGACCACAATCACTAGGGATAGACAGCAACACTTCCATCACAAATGTCTTTATACTGGTATTCCAAAAGGCAATATGTGCAGCCCCTTACTTCACTCCCTATGCGCTGACATCTCTGTGGCCAGATTCTGCTTTAACTCCAGCAACAAGTTTGAAGGTGACACCACCTTAATGTGTTGAATCTCAAATAACAATGAGTTGCAGTACAGGAAGGAGATAGAGCCAAGTGGAATGATGGCATGACAGCAACCTTTCTCTCAATGTCAGCAGAACAAAAGAGCTGGTCATTGACTTCAAGAAGTGGGTTAATGCACATGCTCCTCTTCAAGTGAATGGTGCCAAAGTGAAAATGGTTGAGAACTTCAAACTTCTTGGAATCAATATCACTAATAGCTCGTCCTGGTCTAACCCTGTAGACACCATATTCAAGAAAGTGCATTAGTGCCTCTACTTCATCAAGAGGTTAGAACATTTTAGTGTGAGCTGATCCTTACCAATTTTCATAGGCCGAATCAAAGGTGGTGACAAATCAGCAGATAGGGAGATATGAAAATCTGACTGAGTAGTGCCATAACAACAACATTTTACTCAATGTCAACAAGACCAAGGACCTGATTGTTGACTTCACGAGGCAGAAACCAGAGATAAAAGAGCCAGTCCTCATTGGAGGATCGGAGTTGGAGAGGGTTTACAACTTTGAATTCCTCCGTGTTATGGGCCCAGCGTGTAAGTGTAGTTATGAAGAAAGCATGGCAAAGCCTCTACTTAAGAGTTAATGAAGATTTAGTATGACACCTGAGACTTCTATAGATGTGTGGTGGAGAGCATTGCAGTCTGGTATGGAAACTCCAGTGCTCTTGAATGGAAAATCCTACAAAAATAGTGGATATGGCCCTGTCTATCATGGGCAAAGCCCTCCCCACCATTGAGCACTTCTACACGAAGGATTGTTGTAGGAGAGCAGCGTCCATCAGTAGGGCCACCCTCCACTCAGGATATGCTCTCTCCTTGCTGCTGCCATCAGGAAGAAGGTACAGGAGCCTCAGGACTTGCACCACCAGGTTCAGGAACAGTTATTACCCCATAACCATCAGTCTCTTGAATCAAAGGGAACATCTTCACTTGCCTTGTCATTGAAATGTTCCCACAACCTATGTACTCTTCAAGGACTCGTCATCTCATGTTCTAGATATTTATTGCCTATTAATATTTTTCTTTTTGTATTTGCACAGCTTGTTGGCTTTGCACACTGAACATCCAAGTTGGTGCGGCCTTTCATTGATTCTATGGTTATTGTTCTATTATGGATTTATTGAGTATGTCCACAAGAAAATAAATCTCTTTATTGTATATGGTGACATACAGTGCCTATAAAAAGTATTCACCCCCTTTGGAAGTTTTCAGGGTTTTTTGTTTTACAACATTGAATCACAGTGGATTTAATTTGGCTTTTTTTTACACTAATCAACAGAAAAAGACTTTCATGTCAACATGAAAACAGATCTTTATAAAGTGAACTGCACACCCTTTATCACTACATTTATACTGAGGTAGTGATAAGGGGTGTGCAGGTTGGTTGAACAGCAGAATGGTTGAAGGAAAGTAGCTGTTTTGAACTTGATTGTGTGGGGCTTCCTGCCCTTAATTCTACTTCTTGCATTTCTTTTGCACTATTTCAGTTTACACTACGATGCATCATTCTGTTGTTTTTGTGTTTGTCAATATTATTGTTGTATTTATCATTGCTCTCTGGTGTATAGGACAATAAACAAAACAAGATATAGGACAATAAACAAAACAAGTCACTGTTTCTGGGTGCTCACCCCAGAACTGGAGTCAGACTTCAAGCACCTGGCCATTTAGGACAGATTAGAAGTTTCTTCAGCAAGACTGTAACAAGACTTTTGAAATACTCCTCTTCAACTTCTGTAGAGGTTCAGTCACTGAGTGCAGAGATCAGTACAATTCTCAGAAATATATGGGATCGAGATATGGAGCAAATGTAGGAAAAGTGGATGGTTTAAAAAAAAAATCAATTTTGATCTTAAATGATGGAACAAGCATGAAAGGCCAGATGACCTATTCAATGTTTTATGTTTAATATCTTATTTGATGGTATTTATGACAGTTTAGCAAGTTCTCAACATTTCATTGTGATCAAGAATATAAGTTACTTTCTTTTGATTTATTTAATTCATGTGATTTGATGTTTTCACCAAGTTAACTCAGTTCTGGAAAGTAAAATCAGGGCTGAATGAGTGACACAGCAGGATTTTGCTCTGAGGTCATTAGAATCTCGACCTGGGAAATCATGCCCAATTGTTCATGTCAGCAAAATTCAAAATCAATCTCGTTATGACTCTAATCACTGTGCATCGATATTTTTCCTTTAAATTTCCTCTGCTGATATCTTTTAACCGTTGTACCTTTCTTAACCCCAAGCACTTTTGGTGTTCTGGGTTGATTTTTGCTGATTGCTAAGCTCCAGCATTAATGTAGTAAAGCAGACACTGTCCCCTACTTCCTTCTCTTGTGGAGTTAAACTGTTAACATTCAATAAACTATAACATCTTTATTAGATAGAAATATCAGAGTTCTTTACAGTAGTGAAAATGGGACAATATTTGATAACCAAGTCACATTAGTCCTTGGCTGCTTAAGAAATAACTACTGGTTGTAGTGAGATTAACTTTATAACTGTTGGAGAGGCCAGATGTTTTGGAGGGCTCTGAAGCTAGATGAGATTAGAGATGGGGTGAGACATAGTTATGGATTGATTTCATGCAGGGTGAGAATTTCAAGATTAAGATGCTTAATCGGGAGTTAGCAGCAGTTAGTCGATGTGTGCCAGAAAGCCCTGGAGTGACCTTAAGACATAGGTGCAGAGTCAGGCCATTTCATCATGGCTGATTTATTATCCCACTCAACACAATTCTCCTGCCTTCTCCGCATAACCTCTGCTTTAAGTATACTCAAAGACTTGATCTCCACAGTCATTGGCAGAAATGAATTCCACAGGTTCAACACCCTCTGGCTAAAGAAATTCCTCCTCACCTCTGATTTAAAGGGACCTTCTTGTATTCTGAGGTCTGTGGCCTCTGGGTTCTCCACAGAGATTATTTCTCATTCAAATAATATCACAGGTATACATATGAGAGGTTATGATTTCATCAGTGTGCACACTTATTGCTTTATTTCTTGACAAGTAGTTTCTATTTTTTTGAGAATTTGCTTTCGGCGGATTATGAACTGTGTTCCAGATTAGTTTTGACTTTTGATGGGTTTTCGTCTTTGATTATTAGAAAGATCAAGAAAATTATGGGTCAATTTTATTTTACCCAGCTGATATTGGAAAGAATGTTAACTGATCTGTTTGTTGAACGTGACAGTTTGATAAGATAGCTTGCAACAGAATTAAGTTTTTCTCCCACTGTATTGCCCTCAACAGAATTTCTTGTACTTCATGAAAAAGCCTTGACAACCTTTGTGTGGCCTTTGACATTTCTGAGCTGACATCTGAGTATGACAAATAGAAGAAATGTACATTGAAGATCTGTAGGAGGGAGCGATACAGAAGTTGGGGCAAAAGGAGAAACCTAACTAGCTGACTAACAGGTCTACCTTCTGAAATTTGTTGCATATCATATGACTGATCTCAGTTTCAGAAATATGGTGCACAGTTTTGGTTGAATAATTTATTTGGATCATAAGACCAAAAGATATAGAAGCAGAATTAGGCCATTTGGCTCATCGGGTCTGCTCTGCCATTTCAGCATGGCTGTTCCAATTTTCTTCTCAGCCCCAGTCTCCTGCCTTCCACCCAGTATCCTTTCATGCCCTGAGCAATCAAGAATCTATCAACCTCTGCCTTAAATATACATAAAGAATTTGCCCCCACAGCTGCTTGTGGTAAAGAATTCCACAGATTCGCCACTCTGGCTAAAGAAATTGCTCACCTGCTTTCTAAAAGAACACAGCTCTATTCTGAGGCTGTGTCCTCTGGTTTTAGACTCTCGTACCATGGGAGACATCTTTTCCACGTCTGCTGTATCAAGGCCTTTCAGCATTCGATAGGTTTCAGTTAGGTCATCCCTCATTCTTCTGAATTCTAGTGAATACAGACCCAGAACCATAAAATGCTCATCATATGACAAGCCATTCAATCCTGGAATCATTTTTGTGAACTTCCTTTGAACCCTCTCCAGTTTCAGTACATCCTTTCTACGATAAGGGGCCCAAACCTGCTCACAATACTCCAAGTGAGGTCTCATTAGTGCTTTATTTGTGTCTTTGATTTGCTCCTCTCTGCAGAGGAAGTTCCTTGATGTGGGATTATCCTAGAGGGGATGGCAAGTGGTGCTGTTTTTAAAAAGTAGTTCCAACATACCTCTCCATTACAAATGTCCACAGGAAGATGATTCTCTGAGCTGTGTATGGTGACATGTATGTATTTTGATCAACTAACTTTGAATTTTGTGTTGATGTTCAAAAAATTGTATCCAATTTGTTTGCAGGGTCTTGGAATATCAAGTTATATTCTAATCACCCCTAATTCCACTCTTCTTTCCCTCCACCTCTGCCCCCTCCCCACACCCCCACCCCTCCTGCATCCAAAATGTGACTGTTCATGTCAGTTATGAATCAGGCTCTTGCTGGGTTATTTTATTTTCTGAATGTGTGCATTCAACATATTTGTCAGAAGAATGTGTCATGGGTAGCCAAAATGTAATTGAATTTCATCTCCAGGGGTGCCTGAAATAGTGCTGTGGGGGAAGAAAGGAGAATAAATATAACAGCCACTTAATTAGTGAAATATTTTCAAATGATTTGCGACGTGAATATTGAGCAGTTGACCTTTAGGCTGTTTATTTAATGGGACTGGAGGGAAGTGAATTTTAAAAGCATATAAAACAGCAGTTGTAGATGGAGGCACCTGAAGTGTTAATTATGAACTGATCTGATTCGACCTATTGCAGATTTGAGAATGGATGATAACATTGAAGCTTTATTTATCACCATTACTACTTGAAATATGTAAATGTATTGCATAAAATACTTTAGCTCCTTCATTTATATGAATTGTTTTTGAACTGTGCTTCATAGCAATGCAGAAACATACAAAAGCCCTTGTAGGGCAATAAAGGGTTTAGTTTCTAACAGCAGTAAATAAAGAAGCAGAGTTGAAATGGAATGGTGCTGTCTGATTATTAAAGCAAAAATGATGGTGACATTTTTTGCTTATTATCCCAGAAGCATGTTTTACACCACTTCAGTAGTTAAGTCTTGCATTGCAATATGCCATACTATTTACTTTATTAGTAGAAATAGAAATTGATTTACTTTGTGTTATTAATAGATTGTGTACCCCATTAATTGCATCTGTAAGCATTGTGGATAACTGCAAGTTTTAAGTTTAATTATCATTCAACCATATATGTATACCCATGATTACAGCCAAACGAAAATGTTACTCTGGCGTCAGGGTGCAAAACACAGTACTAACTGTCATAGACGTAATAAGGCACATGTAGCATAAATAAGATAGCAATAAGATACAGTCACTGAAACAAATATAGTCCAAGTCCCATGGTATGTTGCAGCAGTCTTCAGTCGAACAGAATAAAGCATGTCTTCTGCCAAGCGAACACTGGGGGCAGCACAGACTCCAGCATGGATACTGTGTCACACTGCCTCCGGCACTCCAGTGGAGTGCCCAATTCCACCTCCCCCAGGGCCACTGCAAACGGGACACTAGGTTGAGGCCCAGTCCTCGCTACGACTGAAGCCACCCAGCTCCTCTGCCATTCGCCAATAAACCAGTGAATTGGGCTTGCAGCAGCATTCCTCACCACCAATGTCCAACAGGGTTTGTGATCACAAGAAAAGCAGCTAAGATGATCACCCGCTGTTAGACTGTACACCTCTTTTGAGCACCAGTGCCTCGGTCACAGGCAGCATCGTGGTCCACGCCAAATCCAGCATCTTCAGTTTCTCTGCCAACAGTTAGCGCCACTTTAAATCTGAGCTGCTTTATTAAACTCGTTATCTGTTCACCTTGTGATCTTGTTGTAAATCTATTTTCTGGAATCATTTGACAGACTTGTGTCTTACCTAGATGAATAAGTTGGCCTTAAGGCTATGAAAAATTGTACGAACTAAATAAACATAATACATTAAGAGGCAGCAATTGGTGAATTTGGGAAGTGTCTTCTGAAAAGTACATTTGATAGACTAGGAGATTGGGGATTGGAAATTTTTAAAAAGACTGGATGTGGAGTGAATCAAACACAAAGAAGAAAATGCTAGAAACATTCGATGGCTTATGGAGCATAGATGGGATTTATCTGTCAGTTATCCAATATGATATCATGCTGGGGTCTGTCTTACATACTGGTCTGACTGAATTCTCCTGTATTTAATTCTACAGCAAACCACCTCTTTTCCCCCCTCCCCCCCAGGTTTGCCTTCATTCAGTTCTGATGGAGGGTCTTGGCCAGAAACGTTGACTATTTACTCTTTACCATTGGTGCTGCATAGCCTGCTGAGTTCCTTCAGCATTTTGTGTGTGTTGCTTGGATTTCTTGCATCTAAAGATTTTCTCTTGTTTGTCTTCTCATTAGTTTAAATGCTACCCAATAGCATGTCCACAACTACTAACCCATACATGTTTGGAATGTGAGAGGAAACCTTGAGGAAGCACGTGGTCAGTGGGAGAACATACAAAGTTCTTGCAGATAGTGGTGGTAATTGAACCCTGATCACTGGTGTAATGAAACATTAGGTTAGCCGCTACACCTCGCTTTTTAATTCTTGATTTAGAAAGGCCTCTGATCTTTGTTCTGGCATTGTAAAAGTGAAATACTTACCATCTAGTTCTAATTACCTACTCAACTGACTCAAAGGCTGTATTAAGAAGCCCAGACTCCATGAACCACACAGTGGTTCTCCTGCCTCCCATTTCACTCAAACTTAAGTGTTGTCAAATCAGCTGAAATTAATTGGACTGAATTGAAAGTTTCACATTTAGAAAGGGTTATGTTCCCTTTCAAAATACCTAGTTTACTACTTCACCTGAAATTGCAAGCTTCAGCAAAAAATTTCAGCCTTCATAAATTAAACCAATATTGCTAGCTTTGATTGTTTAAATTTAAAATGAAACAATGTGCATTTGCCCATCACTTACAGTAGTTTAGACTTCGAATTGCTGCATTCCTAGAACTGTTGTGAGACACCCGAAATTCATTCTGATATGTTTACCTCTTTGCAGGTGAATAAGGAATTACAGCAACACACACTATACTAGATGATCTAAATGGGATTTTCTCATGTGATCTGTCCAATTTTTTAGAAAGAAAATAACGTAAAATTATCTCCATGGGTGTATTTAGTTTTGCATAATTACAACTAATTGTAGAGCCACTGTGATGAGCACAGAAATGGGTCCTCAAGCCTACTGAGGGTCAGTGCTGACCATCAGACACTTGCCCCATTTTTTTTTTTGTCTTGCATACATAGGCATCCAGACCCCTCTGTACAGTAAAGTTATGTAGTTCCATTGTACCTAAACAATATTGTTATTCTATTCTTCCTACAAATTAAACTTTAACATTTCTAAATTGCATTGCTTCTGCTAAATTACAGTCCACTTACTTGACTTGGTAATATCCCTCAGTAAAACTCTTGATTCTTCCTCAAAATTTGGTTTCTCAACTTTGATGCCTCTACCTAAGTCGTTAATATAAATAGTAAACAACAGGAATTCTGCAGATGCTGGAAATTCAAGCAACATACATCAAAGTTGCTGGTGAACGCAGCAGGCCAAGCAGCATCTATAGGAAGAGGCGCAGTCGACGTTTCAGGCCGAGACCCTTCGTCAGGACTAGTAAACAGTTGATCCCCTAGCTCTAACCTCTTTGGCACCAGATTGTTTGCAGCTTTCCGACTTAAAACTTGACCATTTATCTTGTTTCCATTCAGTTGATGAATTCTTAATCCATGCTAATATTTACTCCTAACGTCGTGAGCTTGGTGTGTATCAACCCTTTATATGGATCCTACAACATTTGAATGTTTCTTCGACTCAGCTGTTTTTTTACTGATCTATGCTGGCCGTTATAAATTAAAATAATACATAGAATAATCCATTCCCTTTCATAGAACTCTGCCTAATTGAATTGTGATTTAAATTGTTACAATTGCTGTAGTTTTGCCAGTAAATGTATTCCAGCACTTTCTCAATGAATGATGGCATGCTAATTGGCCTTTAGTTTCCTGTTTTCTGTCTACCTTCTTAAATATGGGATTCCATTTGCAGTTTTCCAGAATCAGGAACATATGAAAAGTTGCCACATAGCTAGTTACCTTGGCAACCAGTTTTTTTTTAAATTTTATTTTTATTTGGATAAGGAGTTCACAATTATCATGTACTTTTTTCACACATATAACCTTTTCCATTTTTTTATATGTATAAAACTACAATTATTTATACATTCTTAAGTACACATTGAGATGATATAAAAGCAAAATAAACATTTAAATAGATAATTATGTACTGTGGTAAATCTAACCTATTAGGCTAAGTAATGAAATTAGTTGTTAAGAAAAATGGTAATAATAGTTTCCATACAACCCTTCTGGACCATTTCCACTGGTCCAAAATGTTGCATACAAGCCTATATACCAACCATTGTAGGTGTTTATATCCCAATTTGTTCGTGCTTGTTCCTGCCCGCAGACATAATTATCCAATCCCTATGTACTTATTTACTTAATTTTTTCATTTTTTTTTATCCCTTTCCCAAATCTTTCCCTTTACTTGTGTTAATTCTCTATTTTCCAAAAAAAACAACAACAAACATTTAGACTAGGGGTGCTTACGTTAGCAATATTACTGTGTTGATGAGAAGAGCAATATAAATCATTAGGAGAGTCATCTAAAGTCTGCTCGCATTGGGGTTATATATTCAATCTATTTATTCCAGATTCGATAAAATGTTTCTTTTTGAGTTCTCAGGGAGTAGGTCAACTTTTCCATTTTAAATATTTCCAAGATAACTTCGTACCAAGCTTCTAATGTAGGTGGTATTGGATTTAGCCATTTTCCAGTGATTGATTTCTTACTTGCCGCTAAGAGGGCCTGCAGCAACTTTATATCTTCCTTCTGTTCAAGGAACAATACATGCCCCAAATAGAGCGTCTCAAAGTTCAGAGGTATCTGGGACCTAAGTACCTTAACTAATGTTCTATGAATACCTTCCCAAAATAGACTTAATTTAGGGCAATCCCAGAAAATATGAAAATGATTTGCCTCCTTAGAGCCGCACCTTCTCCAACACATCACATTTGTATCTTTATATTTTTCCTGATATGGGGTCTTGAAGTATCTTATAATGTTTTTCCAACAATGTTCTCTCCAAGTCAAAGAATTAGTCGAGGACCATTGAAAGCTGCAGATTTTCCCCCAAGCCTCCTCTGAAAGTACCAACCCCGCTTCTTTCTCCCACTTCTCTTTAATATACAGTGTATTTACATTTTTAGCATGGGAGAGTGCATTATATAGGCGAGAAACTGATTTACTAGGTATTGAACTGCAAGCCGAATTCAGAATCTTGAAAAATTCTAATTCTACTGTTGATGGGTCTGTATATCTACAACTCTGGTTAACATAGTTTCGTATTTGAAGGTACCTAAAAAAGTCATTATGTTCTAGGCCATGTTTGTCCTGCAGGATTTGGAAACTTTGTAATACTCTTTTATCTATAAATGAGAGGTAGGTTGTAAGACCTTTCTTTATCCATAGCTCAAATCTTTTATCTCCTCTGTTGGGAAGGAATTCGGTATCATATGCACACCATCTAAAGAGTTTTAGCATGTTATTAATTCCACATGAATTAACCACCTTCTGCCATACTTTTAATGTAAGATTTTTCCAAGCATTATTAAATTTTTCCAACTGGGCCATCAATCCTTTGTCAGCTATTGAGGCCTGAAGAGGAAAACTGTCAACTAATCCAAATTCTATTTCCTTCCATCTAGCCTTATATTCCCTATTACACCAATATAACAGAGGGGTTATCTGTGAGGCATAAAAATAATTTCTCAGGCAAGGAAGAACCATACCTCCTCTTTCCTTCCCTAACTGTAAAGTGTTATATCGAATTCTAGGTTTCCTTCCTTGCCAAATGAAGCGGGAAATCCATTTGTCCCATTCCCTGAATTGATTATCATCCACCTCCACTGGTAAAGTACGGAAAAGATATAATACCCGAGGAAGAATATTCATTTTTATAGTATTTATCCTTGAATTTAAACTTAAAAAGGGGATAAGATTCCATCTATGCATGTCTGCTTTTATCTCTGAGATTAATGGCCCATAATTTACCTGTGACAGTGTTGAAAGATCCTTCGGCAGGGTTATTCCTAAATATTTTAATGATTTAGTTTCCCACTTAAGATCGTATGTATCCTGCAATTTTTTGGATGGTGTATAATCTAGGGACATAACCTGCGTTTTCTTTACATTTATTTTATAACCTGATATTTTCCCAAAGTCATCCAACAGTGTAAACAATCCTATAAATGATTCTTCTGGTTCACTCAGATAGACCAAAACATCATCTGCGAGTAACACCACTTTCTGTTCAATCCCTGCCACCTTGATACCTTTTATGATTTCGCTCTGTCTTATTAGTTGGGCAAGTGGTTCAATATATAGCGTAAAAAGGAGAGGAGAAATTGGGCATCCCTGTCTAGTGCCTCTCTCTAAAATGAAGGAGTCAGAGAGGTCCCCATTTATCTTAATTCGGGCTGTTGGGCTGTCATACAGAGTCTGAATTACTTTAGTAAACCTTTCTTGAAAGCCGAATCTTCCTAACACTCTGTATAGGAATGCCCAACTAACCGAATCAAAAGCTTTCTCAGCGTCCAATCCTACTACCATTGTCTCTGTCTCGTTCTTATTAACCTGTTCTAATATGTGCAGAGTTCTCCTTATGTTGTCCTGTGTTTGTCTTTGTTGAATAAATCCAGTCTGGTCTAAGTGGATTAGGCCAGGTAAAAGCTTTTCCAATCTGCGCGCTAATATAGATGTAAATAGTTTGTAATCTAAATTAAGCACACTAACTGGCCAATAATTGCCACATTCTAGTTTATCTTTACCCTCTTTAGGAATAACTGAAATAATCGCTTCTCTCCAGGAAGGTGGAGTTTCTCCTCTCTGCAAGATCCAATTAAAGGTGTTAAGTAGTAATGGGGCTAACTATGTCTTCAGGGACTTGTACCACTCTGAGGTAAACCCATCAGAACCCGGGGACTTTCCAGCCTTTAACCTAGAGATGGCCACGTTCAGTTCTTTGACAGTTACTGGTTCTAATAAACTTTCATTTTGTAAATCTGTAAGTTTAGGTAGATCTAAAAAATTTAGTACACTGTCTATATAGGGCTCATTGGGGGCCCGGGGTTGGGAGTACAGCTCTCGATAATACGTTTCAAAACTCTCTTGAATTTTCCCTATTGTACTCTCCACAAGCTTTGTCTTTGGATTCTTTATTTTATGAATTGTATTGTCTGCTTGTTGTTTTCGTAATTTATATGCTAATAATCTAGCTGATTTACCTCCTACTTCATAATTCTTTTGTCTCAGGTAAAGAAAATTTCTTTGAGTTTCCAACGTATAAATATCATCAATTTCACTTTGCAATTTCCTAATTTCCTGTTTTCGATTTGAATTACTTGTTGCTATCTCCAACTTGAAGTTGTTTTAATTTTCCTTGAAGGTCTGCTAATTTTTGTGCATTGAATTTTTTCATGTGAGTAGTAATGGAAATAATTTTCCCTCTCAGTACAGCTTTCAAGCTATCCCATAAAATCACTGGTGATGTTTCTCCCGTGTCATTAAGGTCTAGATATTCTTTGATTTCTCCCCTTAATCTCTCCATTACTTTTGGGTTATTAAGTATATGTGAGTTTAGCCTCCATAGTGTTTTCCTCATTTTCCTTTCCAGGATTAGAGACATAGAGACTGGGCTATGATCCGACAGATCAATTGTTGCAATATTACAGTTTTTTATCCTGAGTCTATCTGTATTAAAGATAAAGAAATAGTCTATCCTTGAATAGGCTGAATGAGGGAAAGAGTAATATGTATAATCTTTACTAGTAGGGTGTAATTCCCTCCAGACATCTATAATTCCCAACTCCTCCATCAATGAATTCACTTTCCGAGTCAGAGGTTTATTCTGAGTAACTATTCTTGAAGAATCTAATATAGGATTTAATCTAATATTAAAATCCCCTCCACAAATTACTACCCCTCGAGAACTGACCATTAGGTCAAAAATGTGTCTATAAAATGACCATTCACTACCTGGAGGAGCATAAACATTCAGCAATGTTATTTCTGTACCTTCTATTCTTCCTGTGATTTTTACAAACCGTCCTTCTTTGTCTCTAGTCTCTGAAATATGTTCATAATTAAGAGTACTTGATATTAAAGTAGCTACCCCTCTTTTGTGACTCAATTTATATGATGAATAAAATACATGCTTAAAGCCCATTCTTTTTAATTTTCCATGTTCAGATTGGCTCATATGTGTTTCCTGGAGGAAAGCTATTTGTGCCCTCTCTTTTTTCAATTTAGACATAATCTTATTTCTTTTAATTGGATTCAAAACCCCATTAACATTATAGGAAATTATTTTTACCAATTCAGTTTGCATTTTTCTCCAGTAGAAAAAAAGCACTCTCCTTTTCTAACCAAACAGTAAGCAATCCCTTCTCAACAGTAAACCAAGACATATAACCACACCCTAGACATTTCTGAACGTATAACATTTGAAAATTTTCCCCGACTTCCCACAGTGAGGCCTGAGCACCGACCTGCCTCAGTTCAGAGGGATAACCTCTATCTTCACCCTGTGTTAGAGGGCCCTCAGCAGTTTGAATAATCATAGAGAATTTTCTCCTATTTATGTCTCGACCATATTGCTATCATTCAAGTTATTCCACCTAGATTATTTTCAGTTACCAGTTTTCATTTTACTTTTAAGTCCGATTTACTCTTTTCAGTCATTTCTCTTAATTAATCTGTATTCTCTGTACATTCGCGCCTGAATATTTGCAGCTTTTCCTTGTAGTTTGACACTCTGGTTCGAGTGGAGCGTCCTCGCCCCACTAACTGCCACGACTTCTGCCGAATCCTCTCCAGTAGCGACTCCGGTTGGGTGATAACTTTAATAGGTAGTCCCCGGTCCACCAGGTCCAACGTTGCCTCCTCCACCGTAGCGTAAGTTTTTGTCCCTTCGTCGTAAAAGACTCTCAGCCGAGCTGGATACAGGGTCTGGAATCTGATGTTGTTTTCCTTCAGGACTCTCCGTGTTTCCGTATATTCCTTCCGTCTGGCAAGAATCCCCGGTGCGTAGTTGTGGTCTAAACTGATTTTACAGTTGTTCCACATGAAACCTTTCTTTTGCCATGCTCTTTTAAGCACCTCTTCCTTCGTTCTGTAACTGAGAAATCTGATCAGAATCGATCTGGGCTGGGTGCCTGCCGGAGGCTGTAGTGCCAACGCGCGGTGAGCCCTTTCTATCTGTAGGTCTTTTGCGGCCGGTATATCAAGGTTCTCTCTAAGCAGCTTCTCCACGAAGGGAATCATCAATCCGGGTTTACCTTCGGTTCCTTCGGGAGCTCCGTAGATCCTCACATTTTCCCTTCTCGAGCGGCCTTCTTGATCTATTAGTTTCCACTGGAGTTGGTCTTGTAGCTTCAGCATTTCTGCTATCACCTCCTCTGCATTTTGTAGCTTCTCTTCAATTCTAACAATCCTCGCTTCGGCTTCATCTATCCGCGAGTTAGTTTTTACTATTTCTCCTTTAATATCTTCCAGCTGTTTGCTGTTATCTTGTCGGAACTCGCGAATCTCTCCGAGAATCAAAGACAGAGTCACCGATTCCCCCTCATTATCTCCGTCCTGGCTTGCCGTGGGAGAGCTAGGCCCTTCGCCTTGCTGCATCTCTTTATGTTTATCAGCCTTCGAAGCGGACTTTTTATTCTTGTTCTTAGACATCATCCTTGCCCCTTTTATTAATATAGTTATGCAATATTAAGTATTTGTCTAAATTCGATTTTGGGGCAGTTTACCCTCTTTTTTGTCAAGAGACCTTTTCCTTACGCCGCCATTCCCTTGATCGGCAACCAGTTTTTTAAGATCCTTTGGATAAGGCTATCTTGAACATGTCTACTTTTATTCCCATGTGTCTGCCAGATACTTTTCACATGATAATTGTTTAACTTCTTTCTTCTCCTTTGCTCAGAGGTTTATTACTAATATTAGGATGCTTTTATTTGATTTAAAAAAAACCTTTGCATTAATTGCCCTGTCTCAACATCTAAGCACCCAACATGTACTTCAGCTGCTGCCTAACTTTTTATTTCCTTGTCAAAGCTTTTGTTGTCTGCATTTATGTTTCTTGTTCATTAATTGTTGGATCTAAATGCTTAAAATCCTTAGCAGCATTGCAGCCATACCTTCACCAAAAGGTCTATCTTAGTGTAAGGTGGCAGTTCACCACAGCTCTGCCTTCGGAATGGCAATCAAGTAAAGGAAATAGATACTGGCCATGTCAACAATCCCCGGATACTGAACAGTGACTTTAAAGTGACCTCCTTACTACTTAAAAGCCTCCTGCTAACTTTGCAGGAAAGATTCTTCATTTGTCTGCCCAAATGATTCGACCTGTGAGTTCTGTCTTTGAACTCTATGGACAGATTATCTGTCATGTTAAGTACAATCATAGGATATACCTGTTCAACCATATTCAGTTAATAATCCAGTAACTCTTGTACACTCAATTTCCAGTGTGGAGCAAATAAACTTCACTTAAATATTTAAAGAATTGCTTGATATCTGACAAAGTTATATTTGGATAAGGTTTTTCAAAAGATAGTCCATTTTAATTGCATAAAATGTCTATCTATTATAACAACCTGGTAGAAGCTGTTTTGAAAATTGAAAAGACAAATAGAAAATGTTTTTGTTTCATATGCTGTCAAATTTATGATTCCATGCTTATTTGGGCTTTTCCCTGTTTCTATAACCTCCTCCAGTGCTATAACCATCACATTTGATCAATTCCTTGTGCATCCCTGTTTCCTTTATCCATTTTTTTTGACAGGGAGCTGCCCATTCTGGAACAGACTGCTCTCACATTTAGCAATTTTTGGGGCAGGGGGAAGATACTCCAAGGGAAGGCGGGTTTTCAATTCTGGCAGGTCTTCTCTGCGTGCCCTCCCCCCACCCTTTGCCAGCTGTACTCTACCTCTTCAACACTGACCCAGATTTTGCCAGACTGACATGTGCTAGATGATGTGAGGCTTCAGGAGGAGAGCAGCAGCAAATTAAACTTGCCTTCTACTTTTAGTCCGAAAAATTGAGTATGGATGACTAATGTTGGAGACACAAGAGTGACAGTTTTGGAATTTGGAACAAGAAAGAAACTGCTGGAGAAACTTGACTCCCAGCCTCCATCGTTATTTCCACCCAACATCCCCTCCCCACCTCCTGCTAATCTCCTCTCTTGAGTTGGATTTGGATCACTTGCCAGCTCTTGGCCCACCCCTTCCCCTCACCCCTGTATGCTGGCTATGTCCCCTCTATTATTTCAGTCCAGGTGAAGGGCTGTGACCTGAAACTTTTGTTTACAGTCATGCTGAATAATTTGCTAGCCCATACAAATTCTGAAGAATGGCCATGAGATTGACTTAAAAGAATTTGTGCAAACTCTATTCAAATTAAGGGCCTACTATTATGGCCCTTCAGCTTGGCTGTAATAATAGTAGTTCTGTTGTTTACCTAGTTCTCCATTAGTATTGATACAGTTAATTTTTGGAACAAAATACGTCGGTTGTCTGCTCGGCCATTTCTGGACAGATTTTGCTGCACTTTGAATTTGGACGTGCTCAGCACCACAGATGAACTAAGGGTGTCTGATAATCACACTCGGCTTGATGTTTCAAACTGTTGACACAGACACTGCACAAACATCTAATAAGTAATTGAGATCAAACTGAAAAGATGTGGATAGAATTTCTTTGAGGATAGGGTGGTGAACAGGAAAGGGTGTATTGTTGGAAGGGACAACTTGCAGTTTGTTTCCAGGTAATTAGTAATGTGTAATATCTGCACTGTCTGCTTTCAGCTGCCTTATGCCTAGACAGCTCTACTGACTGCTTGTCAGTATTCACTCAGCTGTGAAATAGCAAAAACTAGGTCAGTGCCATACCTGCTGTCCTTTAGGGATTGGCTTACTCTGACATGAATATTTTCAGTACCCTTAAAAGTAATGCTGAGCTTTGTAACTTTTTCAGTTTTGTGGTGAGCATTAATGGAGAAAAACATTTTGAGGACAGTCATTTTAAGTCCGATACAATTTTTTAAGACCTGGCTGTTTCTGTAGGAAGCTACTAACAAGTTTGTCCATATCTGCTGAATCTTGTGTGATATGAAATAGGATTTTATTTGCACCCTTTTGTGTCAGGTAATTGGTGACAATGGAATAAAAATGGAGCTTTTCAGTATTTTTGTGAATTAGTATTATTATGCTGGCTTTATGTGCTAAGGATGTGAAGATGGTCTCTCTGAGGCAGATGTTGTCCTGCCCTTTTCCAGGTTATCAGAATAACAATAGATCAGATTTGAAATGTTCAATGGTAATAATATTTTTGCAGTGTACAGCATTTTTTTGCTTAGGGAATCCAGCACAGTGCATGTATGCAGACTCCTTTTATATATAACATGATGCATATTTCTATTCTGCATTTTTGGTGATACTTGGGTATTCCAGATCAATAAATGTTTGGAAATGATGGTAATTTCATTTTATTGCATTCTTTAAAAAAAATTCAATCATCTCAAACTCAGGAAATCAAATTACTCAAGAACAAGGGGATAGCCAGAGACTAGACTTTTTCCCCAGGGCAGAAATGGCTATTATGATGGAGCATAATTTTTAAGGTGATTGGAGAAACATATAGGGGAATACTAGAGGTATGCTTTTTTTTACAGAGTGGTGGGGCCATGACACACCCTTCGAGGGTGGTGGTAGAGGCAGAGACTCTTAGAACATAGAAAACCTACAGCCCAATACAGGCTAAAGGGCCCACCCAGGTTTACCCATAGCCCTCTATTTTTCTGAGCTCCATGTATCTATCCAGGAGATTCTTAAAAGACCCTATCGCTTCTGCCTCCTCCACCGCCGCTGGCAACCTATTCCATGCTCTCACCACTCTCTGCGTTTTAAAAAAAAAACAGCAACAACTTACCCTGACATCTCCTCTGTACCTACTTCCAAGCATCTTAAAACTATACCCTCTCGTGCTAGCCATTTCGACCCTGGGAAAAAGCCTCTGACTACCCACGCGATCAATGCCTCTCATTATCTTGTACACCTCTATCAGGTCACTTCTCATCCTCCGTCGCTCCAAGGAGAAAAGGCCGAGTTCACTTAACCTATTCTCATAAGGCATGCTCCCCAATCCAGGCAACATCCTTGTAAATCTCCACTGCACCCTTTCTATGGTTTCCATGTCCTTCCTGTAGTGAGGCGACCAGAATTGAGCACAGTACTCCAAGTGGGGTCTGACCAGGGTCCTACATAGCTGCAACATTACCTTTCAGTTCTTAAACTCAATCCAACGGTTGATGAAGGCCAATGCACCGTAAGCCTTCGTAACCATAGAGTCAACCTGTGCAGCAGCTTTGAGTGTCCTATGGACTCGGACCCCAAGATCCCTTTGATCCTCCACACTGCCAAGAGTCTTACCATTAATGCTGTAACCTCTGAGAGCCCTCCACACTATCCACAACACCCCTAACCTTTGTGTCATCTGCAAATTTACTAAACCATCCCTCCACTTCCTCATCCAGGTCATTTATAACAATCACGAGGAGGAGGGATCCCAGAACAGATCCATGAGGCACACCACTGCTCACTGACCTCCATGTAGAATATGACCCATCTACAACCACTCTTTGCCTTCCGTGGGCAAGCCAGTTCTGGATCCACAAAGCAATGCCCCCTTGGATCCCATGCCTCCTTACTTTCTCAATAAGCCTTGCATGGGGTACCTTATCTGAAATCCCATATACACTACATCTACGGCTGTACCTTCATCAATGTGTTTAGTCACATCCTCAAAAATTTCAATCAGGCTCGTAAGGCACAACCTGCCTTTTACAAAGCCATGGTGACTATTGCTAATCATATTATGCCCCTCCAAATGTTCATAAATCCTGCCTCTCAGGATCTTCTCCATCAACTTACCAACCACTGAAGTAAGACTCACTGGCCTAGAATTTCCTGGGCTATCCCTACTCCCTTTCTTGAACAACATCCGCAACCCTCCAGTCCTCCGGAACCTCTCCCGTCCTCATTGATGATGCAAAGATCATCACTAGAGGCTCAGCAATCTCCTCCCTCACTTCCCACAGTAGCCTGGGGTACATCCCGTCTGGTCCTGGTGACTTATCCAACTTGATGCTTTCCAAAAGCTCCAGCACATCCTCTTTCTTAATATCTACATGCTCAAGCTTTCCAGTCCGCTGCAAGTCATCCTTACAATCGCCAAGATCCTTTTCTGTAAAGAATACTGAACCATAGTATTCATTAAGTACCTCTGCTCTCTCCTCCAGTTCCATACACACTTTTCCACTGTCACACTTGATTGGTCCGATTCTCTCACGTCATATCCTCTTGCTCTTCACGTACTTGTAGAATGCCTTGGGGTTTTCCTTAATCCTGTCTGCCAAGGCCTTCTCATGGCCCCTTCTGGCTCTCTTAATTTCATTCTTAAGCTCTTTCCTGCTGGCCTTATAAGCTTCTAGATCTCTATAATTACCTAGTTTGAACCTTTCTTAAGCTCTTCTTTTCTTCTTGACTAGATTTGCAATAGCCTTTGTACACCACGGTTCCTGAACTCTACTATCCTTTCCCTGTTTCATTGGAACGTACCTATGCAGAACCCCACGCAAATATCCCCTGATCATTTGCCACATTTCTTCCGTACGTTTCCCTCAGAACATCTGTTTCCAATTTATGCTTCCAAGTTCTTGCCTGATAGCCTCATATTTCCCCTTACTCCAGCTAAAAGTTTCCTTAACTTGTCTGTCCCTGTCCCTCTCCAATGCTATGGTAAAGGAGATAGAATTGTAATCACTATCTCCAAAATGCTTTCTCACTGAGAGACCTGACACCTGACCAGGTTCATTTCCCAATACCAGATCAAGTACAGCCTGTCCTCTTGTAGGCTTATCTACATATTGCCAAGAAACCTTCCTGAACACACCTACCAAACTCCACACCATCTAAACCCCTCACTCTCTTCTTTTCTGTGTGTCCTCACTGTCACATGGCACAGGCAGTAATCCCGAGATGACTACCTTTGTGGTCCTGTTTCTCAACTTCCTTCCTAATTCCATGTAGTCTGCTTTCAGGACCTCCTCCCTTTTCCTGCTGTCATTGGTACCAATATGTAACGCGACCCTGGCACCTGGGAGGCAAACTACCATCCGCGTTTCTTTCCTTTGTCCACAGAGTCGCTTGTCTCCCTTACTCCCTAACTATAGAGTCTCCTATCATTGCTGCCATCCTCTTTCCTTTCCCTACCCTTCTGAGCCACAGGGCCAGACTCTGTGCGGGAGGCACGACCACTGTTGCTTCCCCCAAGTAGGCCGTCTCCCCCAATAGTACTCAACCAGGAGTACTTATTGTCAAGGGGTACAGTCGCAGGGGTGCTCTCTACCCTCTGACTCCTGCCCTTCCCTCTCCTAAGGCTACGTCCACACTAGACCGGATAATTTTGAAAACGCCAGTTTCGCATAAAAACGATAGGCGTCAACACCAGGCATTTTTGAAAGTATCTCTGTCCACATTAGAATGGATATTTGGGCGAATCTCCTCCTACTGGACACGCGCAGGACACACAGAAAACAAACGAAGAGGAAACGGTATACTTGGTGCACGTTTGTCCAGAAACATTTCCTACAGCCATAGTCTCTTCATCAATGAAAGGGGCGACAGCTACAACTAAATGCAATAAGGCTTGTTACTGGGCAAAAGTGAAAATTGTCTCAGCTTGCTCCTGCCCCACCAAATTGTCTCAGCTTGCTCCTGCCCCACCGAACTCATTTCTGCATACCTCCACACTGTTTTATCACCCCTTGTTCAATCCCTTCCGACCTATGTTCGTGACACTTCTCATGCTCTTAAACTTTTCGATGATTTTAAGTTCCCTGGCCCCCACCGCTTTATTTTCACCATGGATGTCCAGTCCTTATATACTTCCATCCCCCATCAGGAAGGTCTCAGAGCTCTACGCTTCTTTTTGGATTCCAGACCTAATCAGTTCCCCTCTACCACCACTCTGCTCCGTCTAGCGGAATTAGTCCTTACTCTTAATAATTTCTCCTTTGGCTCCTCCCACTTCCTCCAAACTAAAGGTGTAGCTATGGGCACCTGTATGGGTCCTAGCTATGCCTGCCTTTTTGTTGGCTTTGTGGAACAATCTATGTTCCATGCCTATTCTGGTATCTGTCCCCCACTTTTCCTTCGCTACATCGACGACTGCTTCCTGCACGCATGCAGAACTCGTTGACTTTATTAACTTTGCCTCCAACTTTCACCCTGCCCTCAAGTTTACCTGGTCCATTTCCGACACCTCCCTCCCCTTTCTAGATCTTTCTGTCTCTGTCTCCGGAGACAGCTTATCCACTGATGTCTACTATAAGCCTACTGACTCTCACAGCTATCTGGACTATTCCTCTTCTCACCCTGTCTCTTGCAAAAACGCTATTCCCTTCTCGCAATTCCTTCATCTCCGCCGCATCTGCTCTCAGGATGAGGCTTTTCATTCTAGGACGAGGGAGATGTCTTCCTTTTTTTAAAGAAAGGGGCTTCCCTTCCTCCACTATCAACTCTGCTCTTAAACGCATCTCCCCCATTTCATGTACATCTGCTCTCACTCCATCCTCCCGCCACCCCACTAGGAATAGGGTTCCCCTGGTCCTCACCTACCACCCCACCAGCCTCCGGGTCCAACATATTATTCTCCGTAACTTCCGCCACCTCCAACGGGATCCCACCACTAAGCACATCTTTCCCTCCCCCCACTCTCTCTGCATTCCGCAGGGATCACTCCCTACACAACTCCCTTGTCCATTCGTCCCCCCCCCATCCCTCCCCACTGATCTCCCTCCTGGCACTTATCCGTGTAAGCGGAACAAGTGCTACACATGCCCTTACACTTCCTCCCTTACCACCATTCAGGGCCCCAAACAGTCCTTCCAGGTGAGGCAACACTTCACCTGTGAGTCGACTGGGGTGATATACTGCGTCGGCTGCTCCCGATGTGGCCTTTTATATATTGGCGAGACCCGACGCAGACTGGGAGACTGCTTTGCTGAACATCTACGCTCTGTCCGCCAGAGAAGCAGGATCTCCCAGTGGCCACACATTTTAATTCCACATTCCATTCCCATTCTGACATGTCTGTCCACGGCCTCCTCTACTGTGGAGATGAAGCCACACTCAGGTTGGAGGAGCAACACCTTATATTCCGTCTGGGTAGCCTCCAACCTGATGGCATGAACATCGACTTCTCTAACTTCCGCTAAGGCCCCACCTCCCCCTCGTACCCCATCTGTTACTCATTTTTATGCACACATTCTTTCTCTCACTCTCCTTTTTCTCCCTCTGTCCCTCTGAATATACCTCTTGCCCATCCTCTGGGTCAACCCCCCCCCCTTGTCTTTCTTCCCGGACCTCCTGTCCCATGATCCTCTCGTATCCCCTTTTGCCTATCACCTGTCCAGCTCTCGGCTCTATCCTTCCCCCTCCTGTCTTCTCCTATCATTTTGGATCTCCCCCTCCCCCTCCAACTTTCAAATCCCTTACTCACTCTTCCTTCAGTTAGTCCTGACGAAGGGTCTCGGCCTGAAACGTCGACTGCACCTCTTCCTATAGATGCTGCTTGGCCTGCTGCGTTCACCAGCAACTTTGATGTATGTTGCTTGAATTTCCAGCATCTGCAGAATTCCTGTTGTTTACATTAATAAAGCACCTTGTTAAATGTGTAAAACATGTCTGCATCAGTGTTATCTCATATTTCCATACAATGTTACATCTATTGTCAGATATTGTTGTTGTGGTGTTGGAGGTTGCGTTCAAAAAACAATGAGCTGCCGCCACCATTTGTTCCGGCACGTCATGATAGTGTTTTAAAAATTAGCTGGTTACCCCGTACACAGTACAACGGCCAACCAGCGTTTTCAGATTTAAACACTCTAGAGAGTGTTTTAGAAAAGCTCCATTTTCGGGGGAGGAAAACGTCGTTTCAGTGTGGACAAAACGAAGAGAAAAAGCTTTGGTTATGGATTTATCCGGTCTAGTGTGGACGTAGCCTGACTGTTACCCATTTTTCTGTCTCCCCAGGCCCCGGTGTGACTACCTGCCTATAGTTCCTCTCTGTCACCACCTTACTCTCCCTAACCAGATGGTCATCGAGCTGCATCTCCAGTTCCCTAACGCGGTCCCTGAGGAACTGCAGCTTGATGTACCTGGTGCAGATGTGGCCGACCGGGAGGCTGAGAGTCTCCCAGACCTCCCACATTTGACACCAAGCACAGAAAACCGGCCTCACACACATAGTAGTTGTCTGTATTCTACACAGGTAACATTTATCGCTGAAGCCCCGTTTAGTCAAAGCCTTCCTACTCTGTCTCCCTCTATTCCGCCCACTGTTTAAATCTGTCTTTTTAAACTCTTCTCACTGTTCTCCACGCACTTGCATAGTCATGCCCCATTCAAACCGCTGAAGAAATAACCCAGTAAGAGTTGTCAGAAATATCTTAGATAGGGCATGGATGATAAAGGAGGGCTACGTAGGAGGGAATGGTTAGATTGATTTAAAATGTCAGCACATTATGAGCCAAATGTACTACGCTGTAATTTTCATTTTTCTATGTTCATATGTTTCATACTGATTTACTAACAGATCATAGGTGGAGGGTTTTCTGTTTATACCTTCAGTGGATATCCTTTTAGTGGACTTGTAATCCCAGTTGTAGTATTCTTGGATTAGAATTATCTTTGTTGACTCCAATGTTAGGTTCCAAATTTCTCAGTTGAGTTGTGTACTGTGTTTAAATAAGCCTTTTGTTTAATAAGATACTGAAGACTTGAGTGTATTCAGGGAGTCTATCTTCCCCTACAGTTTGTGCAATGTCTTTCCTGATTTTAAAGATTTGAACCTATACAAGTAGAACCTTGAGCACCCTAGGTTTTTTTATTGAAGGGCTTTTAATTTTTATTATCCATTGTAGGTACATTTCAGAAACTTGGGTAAAGAATTAATCAAATTCAGGATGAATTTACACATTTAAGCATTCGTATGTACACATGTGCATAAATATTCACATTTTAACCATATGTCATTGATGTAGTAAAAATTCAGTAAGATGTCCATGCAGTAGGCATTAACATTTTTTCTTTCCCCCAAGTGCCAGCACCATCCAAGACCAATCAAAGCCAGCCTCAGCCTGCCAACTCTAACAGCGGCACTTCCATAAATACCAGCAACAATAGCAATGCCAAGCGGGTCCCAGCCAACAATCAGCAGCAAGCCTTGTCTCGATATCCTCCTCGTGAAGTACCTCCACGCTTTCGACATCAGGAGCAAAAGCAACTGCTGAAGAGGGGCCAACAGCTACCATCAACAGCTGGAACTGCAACATCGGTAGTCACCAGCCAGTCTGGAAGCAGCGCTGTTACTGTGCAGACGGTGACCAACGGGCAGCTGCAATATAGCAGCAAAACATTGACAGGTAATCTACTCCGCAATATGCAATTAACAAACAAATCATTTCCCTTCTGGTCATATAGGCAGAGCTTAACCCAAAACGGTCACTTTGACTGTTCTTCTAATTATTAATGCAAAAACAGAATTATGTAGAAGCTGTAATTTGAATTTTTAAAAAAGGATGAAATTGCTCCCAAATTGTGTGAAATTTATGAACAAGGAAAATTTGTATTTCAATGTTAATATCAAAACTTTGAAGATGCAGAGAAAGGGCAAGTGAAGGAACAAATAAAAAGTCAGTTTTATAAAATGGAAGGAAGGAAAGTTGAATTTACAAAAGGAATGAAGAAGGGATAAGCTTGTTTAACTGTGCCAACATTCCATCACTTCTAATTCCTTTTCGCAGCTCCTAAAAATACAATTGGAGATTTACTAATGTCTCTCCTACCACCTCCCATATCCACCAGTAGGCTTCAAACACTTAAAGATGAAATTGCAATTACTTTTAATTGTAATCTAGTCTACTGTGTTTTTCTACTTGTAATGCAGTTGTCTGTACACAAACTCTTCTCAGGCTTCCAGCCAGGTCCAGGTGTCGATTTTAACCAACATTTCCATGACAAACTCCGCCATCTTCATCAGGGATGATGCCTAGGCATGTGTAGTCTAGTGGTATATATACTCAACTTCTGTCGTCCGTCCATCCTGATTGGTTAGTCCTCAACCAATCAGGTTTACATTGCCCCACTTTGTTTAAGATCATATTCCAGTTCTTTGAAATTCTTATTTTCTCGTCTTATTTACCAGCAGACTAAAAGATGGCTGAGTTTGTCATTGAAACATTGGTTAAAATTGACATCTGGACCCGGCTGGAAGCCCGAGAAGAGTTTGTGTGTCATATACGCCAGGAAAGCACAAGATCCTTTTTCAGTCTTCTGTACATTTGCAAACAAACAGATTTGATGATTGTTTTGTATGACATAACTTTCAATGTGACTCCAAGCTTCTGGTCATCTGTCTCTAAATTGTCCCTTATCCCATTTTGACCTCTGTCCAATGCTATTCCAGTGAAGCTTAATGCAAGTCAAAATTTGCTTACAAACTCAACCGTAAAGTTCTGCAATTTTAGATAATGGTTTTGTTATTATCACTAACACTTCTCCTGGATCTGTCTCACTACTATCCTCTTGTGTCTCGCACCATTATTCTTTTAATTATTTGATTTTTTCATTCCTTCACCAAAAAAAGAATTATGCATGCAATAACAGTTCTCCTTTGCAATCTAGAGTCTTTGGGGAAGAAAAAAATCATTCAGGCAAACCATGAATGGGCATTCTTTTAACAGTGTCTGTTGTTAATTGTGTTTGTTCCGTCACTTAAATTCCTGAAGAATAGAGTTGGCAACCTTTATTCTAACATCTGGAATGTATATCTGCAGTGATCAGTTATAATATTTGACTGCAACTCTTAATTTTAACACAGGTCCCCCATTTCAGAGCCATAGGCCAAATTTGGCTGCAGCAAGTTTTGGCTTAGCCTTCAAAAAGTGAGCATCCTGATAGGAGTACTGGGTATTCTGTGTCACCCAAGTTTTCACTGAATAGATTTCAGAGAACTGAGGTTTACAGAGGAAATGAATTGGAGATGGGAGTGATTAAGTGGGTGGAGGGAGGCTAGCATGAAAATGGAGATTTGGAGGTGGGAGATACAGGGGGTGTGGAGGTTGGAATACGGCTGATTGGGTCTCAGGGAAGCAGGTTGGAGTTGGGTCGAGGGAAGGTTCACCATACGTGAGGAAGGGGCGTGGGCTGAGGACAAGGAGGTAGGGGCATGATGATAAACATGAATAATTAATGAAGTTGAAAACTTTCCACCTGCCTAGAAGAGGCATTATTCTTTATTCTCCAACATTATTCCCTATTGGGTGGAACCTTTAGTTAATACCAAACTCAGCCTCAGTTCTTCAGTTAAAATCTGCTTCATAAAATCTGCTAAAATCTTGGGGCTTGCATGCATGGCAGAAGTTTGTTGTGCTATATAAAACAAGCCTTGTATATCGATAGATTTCTCTGTGCTTGCCTGGCAACCTCTGTGTACGATCAGAATTTTCCTGAGATTGGAGATTCTCTCCAAGCCAAATGGGGACATATAGTTCTAGAAAGTTATTTTTTTACAAAACCTACAGAATTGTAGATAGTAGCTTGTCTGTACTCTGGCATGTTACACTAGAGTTATTAGAACACTGCGATTATATATTCTTCTGTGTTTCTGCCCTGTACTCCTTCACCTTTGAGCCACAGAGAGCAGTGTTCCAGTCTAGAAAGTACAAATGGAGGAACTCTGAGTGAAATGTTTACAGATTTATAAAACTCAATAGTTAAGTGCTGCTTTTCCAGTGTGACCCATAATCAATTTAATTGCTCTTGATTATAACTTTCAGAGTATACCTTCCATTCTCCAGCCTTCATTACTGACAAAAACCTTCCCTCACCTGCTGTGGCATTGTATGCAGCTTGATTGCTAAGTGCTTCTCATTGAATATTACATTTGTTTCATTTTTCATTTTGGATGGGTGGGATGGATTATAAAGTAAGATTAAAGTAGCTCTATTTAGTGTAAATTGTGAATCATAAAGAACACATTGCAATGAGATTGAATTATGAAGCATAATAAGGTTAATAGCCATCAGGGTCTTCTGCTTTGGTAACTGGAATGCTAAGTATTTATCTATATGAACTGGTCCCAGGAAGACAGAAATCTACCTGGACCATCTGGCCCAAGTCCTACATTTTCTAAATGAAGAAATAAGGCATCTTCACCAACATTCAGCACTGACTTTGGATATTTTCTTACCCTCTCAATTGACCTTTAAAGACTATAACTATTGACTTATAGTTATCAGTCCATGAATTAAAGAATCACTGGAATCAATGTACTGGGCATTAAATATGAACATTTTGTACTTCTGTATTGATATTGCAACTATTCAGTATGTTGACTGAGAATTTCTATTTGTTCCTATTGTATTAAAAATTCCCATTTGGTTCTTGCAAATGAGATTTTTTAACTGCATTTTAAACATGATTGTAACCTACCATATCTGATCAGTAAAAGGATTAACCTTCAACTGTATGATGGCTATCAGAATGCCAGGACTTTTGAAAGCTCTAAACAGGTTGCTGAGTATTGAAATATAATTAGTGGGGATGAAGGAATTCATTAGTCTATTTGTGCACATAAGGCCACATCACTAGAAATTAAATAATAGGGTCATCTTTTTTTTTTACCATGTTGACAGATAAATGTCTACAAGGGAATAGGAAAAACTCTGTATATTTTTATCCTTTGACTAAAGCCTTTCCCCAGAGGGGTAGAAAGGGCTTTACTTGAACATTTCATCTGAAAACCAGGAGCTTTGACTGTTTATAATGAAAACAGATTTGGTGGCTCATCAGTTTTCTGACTTGGTCCAACGATATGCGGAGAACTAGAGTGTTATTACCTGATCCCACTTGCAGCTTCGCATTTTTTTGTTTCCCCTTTTCTTCAAGTGATGTTATTTAGCTTTTAAGTGATTGTTGTATCTTTGAGTAGCATCTGACCTTCATGGTTGAACTGCTTTATTGTTTAGATTTCTGATATATATTGTAATTGCTGTTTAGTTTTACTGCAATATATTGTTGAGATCTGCTCTGAAGTGCTCTGGGAATGCTTCACTCTTTCATAGAGGTACAATTGAATCTAAAGGTGACATCGCTGGGCAAAGTTTTGCAAGTATGCTGGTACTCTTAATTGTTTTAATTATGATGAGTGAGAACTCATTATTTTCTTTGATCAGAAGCCAGCTGAGAGTATATTGAACCCTGACACCTTTTGTGGTTCTCTTGCTTTTTCTTAGGCATGCCTCCCATTCGGGATATGGTCAGCCACTCCCCTAACCAGTCAGGTGACAAAAGCTTTTTATTCTCTCCTTTCTGACATCGTTACTTTTCTTCTGTCTTCCCCTCCATTCCTTTTCCTCTGTCTTCTCATTGTGTCTTGATTTTCCACACCCTGAACAATGAAGGTCTATGACAGAGACTGCTTATATAAAAGCTGCTGGACCTGGGGTTATTAGCTGGAGATGTCAGTTGGATCCACCAGCTTGCTTTGCTTTCTGGTGCATCTGTTGTGATGTTTTATGTTTGTAATCAACCTGCATGCTGTCCTTTAATTTCCGTGTCTTATGTCATCCAAGCCCAGATGAAAGTTTTATTTTGTACCTGTATCCAGCGAGTGATGAGCAGGTTGCCAGTGATCCACTGATGTCTATATAAATCAGCAGTTCATGTTTTTTTTCAATACTGAAGGTTATCTGCATTGCAAATGTTTAGTCTGGTGGCACTGGTTCGTTTTCCTTTAATATGCACCTTTATTTGAATGGTGCCATTGTGATCAAACTGGTCATTTCTGAACAAATTTGAAGGACACTTTATCTTTGCATTCAAAGCCAGGGGAGTGGGCAGACACTACTTCCATGCCATTGTTATTGAGGTTTTCATCAGCTACTAATGCTGGAGATAGAAATTGTGATAATATCCTTTTTTTGTAAGTTTTATTTCCATTTGACTATCTGTCTTATTATGAGAGACAGACAATTTTTGAGGTTGCATTTACTATTTGTGTTAAGACAAAGACATGATATATTCACATATCGACACATTCTGGGATCGCAATTAGAATCTGCTTATCAAAAAAGGCACAGCACCAATATGCACAACAGGATATCCCATCTAAAAAGACAGGTTAGGAGGAGGAGGGAAAATCATAATTCCATACAGGGGTGAGCTGGTTGTACTTGGTGTTTTAGTAAAGTGCTTTAATTTGGATATCCAGCATAGTACAAGTTGGGCGAGATGTTGAATTAATTTGTGGCTGTTAGCTATTCCATTTGGGAAAGTGCAGGGCACTTCTATGATTGAAATGACATTTTGTATTATAATTTTACTTCCAGGCTGAAGAACCTTAAGATGATTTGACTATATTTTGTTGGATGCTTTAAACATTACATTTCACTATTTAATGCTGTCAAATATTGCATAGTTATAAATTGTAATCATAATTCCAGGTTCCTACCAGGAAAGCTATTTGGGAGACTTTAAATAGTGATTCACTTAAGAGCTGAAGTTTCCATTTAGGAAATTCATAGTGTATGGTGGTTATAATTTTGATTACCTCTGTGCACTTCCTATTTTCATAGACCGTTATTTTCCTATGAGTCTGCATTCTAAGCAAATTGGATCTGGCAGTCATGTAGTTAATGTGTTGTAAATAATTTTATAGATGTAAGGTGTGACATCATTTCATACTAATTTACAAGTACAACTTTCACTCTGTCAAAGTGACATAATCTCAACCGCTGGACATCTTATGTTCATTCATAATTATGCCTTCTATGAAACATATTTATGGTCTGTAAGGAGCTGCCCCTAGAACCACTTCTCGCAGATGTAACAATCCAGGAAACTGGAGGTCTCCCAGATCTCTCACATCTTGCACACTTTTTCTGACTAGGCTAGCTAGTTACTAATAGTAAAAGAAAGAGAAACCTGAGAGAAACCTCAACCTCACCTCTACCTCTCCTTGCCGAAGCCTCTTGAACCAAAATCTCTGTTCCCCACTGTAACCCTGTTCACTTTAACAATGGCTGCTTCGCTTAAACCTACCTTCTCTTTATTGGCCCTTACCAAGTGCCTAATAACCTAAGCAATCTCAGTCTCCATAGAAAGTCCCAAAAGGCCCCGCCTTTTAAGTCTGGCACTTAACATAGAAAGATAGAAAACCTACAGCACAATACAGGCCCTTCGGCCCACAAAGTTGTGCCGAACATGGCCCTACCTTAGAAATTACTAAGCTTACCTATAGCCCTCTATTTTTCTAAGCTCCATGTACCTATCCAAAAGTCTCTTAAAAGACCTTATTGTATCCACCTCCACCACCATTGCCGGCAGCCTATTCCACACACTCGCCACTCTCTGAGTAAAAAAACTTAACCCCTGACATCTCCTCTGTACCTACTCCCCAGCACCTTAAACCAGTGTCCTCTTGTGGCAACCATTTCAGCCCTGGGAAAAAGCCTTCGACTATCCACACAATCAATGCCTCTCATCATCTTATACACGTCTATCAGGTCACCTCTCATCCTCCATTGCTCCAAGGAGAAAAGGCCGAGTTCACTCAATCTATTCTCATAAGGCATGCTCCCCAATCCAGGCAACATCTTTGTAAATCTCCTCTGCACCCTTTCTATGGCTTCCACATCCTTCCTGTAGTGAGGCGACTAGAACTGAGCACAGTACTCCAATTGGGGTCTGACCAGGGTCCTATATAGCTGCAACATTACCTCTCGGCTCCTAAATTCAATTCCACGATTGATGAAGGCCGGTACACCGTACGCCACAAGTAACTGTCTCTGAGTAAACTCCACAAACTGTCTGAGATCTCTATCTCTGCAGAAAGTAATAGACCTTACAGATTGTATTAGGGACGGGAGATAGAGCTGGATGACCTTCAGCTCATTTGGGAGAATGAAGAGGAAATAGATAAGAGCTACAGGTAGTCATACCCAGGTTTCAGGAGATAGGAGCTTGATGACTGTCAGGAGAGGGAATAGGGAATTGGCAGATAGTGCAGAGTACCTCTGAGGCTGTTCCCCTCTATAACAAGTATGCCGCCTTGGATATTGTTGGTTGCAGAAGGAATATGACCTATCAGAGAAAGCTGCTGAGATCAGGTCTCTGACACTGAGTCTGAATCTGTGGTTCAGAAGAGAAAGAGGAAGAAGAGAAGAATGGTGGTGATAGGGATTCAATAGTTTGGGGAGCCAACAGGAAATTTTCTGGACATGAAAGAGACTCCCAGATGGTACATTGTCTCCCAGATGCCAGGGTCAGGGCCATCTTGCATTGGGTCCACAGCATCCTTAATGGGGAGGGTGAGCTGGAAAAGGGTTAAGGCCCTGAAAAGAGAATACAGAGAGCTAGTTAGGAAGCTGGAAAGTGGGACTTCAAGGGTTTGCCTGTGCCATGCTCCAGTGAGGGTAAGATTGGCATGATTTGACAGATAAATGGCTGGTAGTTTGGTATAGGGGCCAGGGGCTGAGAATTTTTAGATCATTGGGATCTCTTCTGGGGATGGTATGATGTGCACACAAAAGATGGGTTATGCCCAAACTTAAGGGAGACCAATATCTTCGTGCACAGATTTTCTAGAACTGTTGGGGAGGGTTTAAACTAGTTTGACAGGGGGATGGGAACCAGAGTGATAGGTCAGAGGATGCGGTTGTTAAAAGTGCTTTTATTATTGAAGTATGTATACACTATACAACCTTGAGATCTGTCTCCTTACATAAGGCGGCCACAAAACAAAGAAACCCAAAAAACTCGTTTTAAAAAAAAAGACCCGTCAAACATCCAATGTGCAGAAAGAGGGAAAAAAAAGTCGGGCAAACAATTGAAGTAAGCAAATAGCATTCAGAACAAAAGTGAGTCCACAGACATGAAGCCCAGGGCTGCCGGAGCAGACCACAGCCTCGGTCTCAGTTCATTGCAGAGCCAAGTAAATGTTCCACAGTTGTGAGCAGAATCAGCCTGACCCTTATCTCTTGTCCCAGCGCCCTGCCTTTTCAATCCATTGACCTGGCATTTAAATTGTTTAAACATCGAGTCGTCCCTCACTCTGGGACTCAGACCCTGCTGCATTGATACCTCAGCGCCTGGACCCTGCTATCATGTTTCAACCCTTACTTGGCCTTTCCAAGTCAGCCTGGCGCTTCAATTGATCAAACCTTGCTCTAGGTTTAGATGGTCAGGCTTCAAATCTGTCTCTCCTCCATTGTTTACAGTGATTGTTTACCGTAACTTTTGCAAGAGAAAGTGTTATTAATAAAATATTTAGTTGCAGTTGATGAAAAGGTAGATACTGTGTGGTGAAAGACTGAGGAAGTGGAAAGAGCATAATTGCAGTCAGTTGGATGGGTTGAAATGTGTCTAATGCTAAAGAAATATCAGGAATTTGGTGATGATCGTAGAGCCTGGGTCAGTATGTGGAACAGTGGCGTTGTTGCCATTACAGAGGTTTGACTGTCATAGGAGCAGGCATAGCTGCTGGATGTTCCAGGCTTTAGATGTGTCAAAAGGCACAGGGGTGGAGGAGTGGCATTACTGTTCACGGATAGTATCACAGGGAGAATGTTGTGAAGGGTTTATCTATTGAGTCAGTTGGATGGAAGTCAAACCGAAACAGAGCAGTCAAGCCTATTGAGTGTCTTCTATAAACCCTCCCCCTAAGAGTAATAGAGACATTGAGATGCAGATCAGAAAGCAGATTTTGGAAAGATGCAAAAATAGCAGGATTGTCGCCATGGATGACTTCAACTTCCCTAATATTGATGGACACTTCCTTGGTGCAAAAGGTTTAAGTAGAGCAGAATTTGTTACATGTGTCACAACATGTAGATATGTAGACAGGCCAGCTATAGAAGAGGCCATACTGGATCTGGATTTGTTACTAATCAATAAACTTGGTCAGGTGACAGATCTCTCAGGGGGTGAGCATTTTGGAGATAGTGCCTGCAACTCCCTGACTTTTATCATAGCCTTGTTCTGGGATTAGAGCAGGTGGTATGGACAGGAAAATTATGATGCTGTTAGGCAGGATCTATGGAGCATAATTTGGGAACGGATATACTCCGGAAATAAACAACAAAAATGTGCAGGTTGTTTAGGGAGCACTTGCATGAGGTTCTGGATAGGTTTATCCTATTGATGCAGGGAAAGGTGAAGGAACCATGGTTGACAAGAGAAGTGGAACATCTAGACTAGAGGAAGAAGGAAGCCTACTTAAGTTTTAAGAAGCAAAGATCAGGCAGGGATCCTGAGAGTTGTAAGGTAGCCAGGAAGGCACTTTAGAAGTGGACAGGAGAAGATCTTGGTATGTAAGATTAAGGAAATGACCAAGACATTCTACATGTACATGAAGAACAGGAGGATGATTAGAATGTGGGTAAGACAGATGAGGAAGAAAAAGAGGAAACATGCCTGGAATCAGAGGAGGCCCTTAATCAACGTTCCCTCTAATATTTTTCTACAGCTGCATGAACCAACCATTGCTTTGAGCAGGAATTTTTTTACACAGCCTGAAAACTGCACGGCATATTATATCAAAGAAAATTCCAGCTATGTGGCAACAAAAGCTATGTGCACAGGAGCATTGCGGTTACTGTGCAGACACACACCTGCACAGCTTAAAGGGAACATTGTCCTGAATGTATATTTTGCTTCAGTATTCACCAGTTAGAAGGACCTTGCTGAATATGAATTAGATGAAGTGGAAGTGTGAATTAATAAGTTTGAAGATGATATGAAGCTTGATATTGTGAATAGTGTAAAAGGTTGTTGTAGGTTACAGTGTGACAGTTATGAGGAGCGGGGCTGAGAGGTGGCAGGTGGATTTCATGCTAGAAATATGGGAAGTCTTCACTTTGGAAGGTTAAACTTGAAAGCAGAATACAAGGTCAACGGCAGGATTCTTAACAGTGTGGAGGAACAGAAGGATCTTGGGGCCCACGTTTGTAGATCCCGCAAAGTTGAGAGTGATAAAGAAGGCGTGTGTTGGGTTGACCTGCATTCGTCGAGGCGGGGTGGGGGGAGATTGAGTGTAAGAGATACTAGGTATTGTAGCAGCTGTATAAAACTCTGGCTAGACTAGGGGTCACCAACCCGTCGATCGCGATTGACCGGTCAATCTTTGATACTTCCCCAGTAGATCCCGAAGAAAAATCAAAAATAAATACACAAATACTGTTGTAATGTGAGCATTATAAAAGTAAGTAATACTAATTAGGATAATGGTAATATAGCAATATTTTTACTAAAAAGCTGTTCGTAAAGAGAGATTGTTTCCGGATTGCGGGAGTTTACTTCCGTTCTTCCTGCCCAGTGCGCATGTGTGTAGTTCCCCCGCCATGCACCGCGTTTTCAGCGCAGCCTGTGCTGTATCAAAGTGACCAATTAGATTAGGTAATAGTACAGATTGTCGCAAACATCAATATACGGCAGTGTCCCCAACCTCCGAGCCGCGAAGCATGCAGGGGTGCAGCAGTAGTCAGGATGCACACAGCACATCTTTAAGAAAAAAAAAGCCGAAATAAGCTAATTGATTAGGTGAATGTCGGCTCAGATCAGAGGCAACGCAATCGGTGCTCGCTCGTGATATCCTGACAGCATGGCAGAGGCTCCATGAAAGAAGGCGAAAACATACAAATTCCATCCAGAATGGGAAGAGGAATTTCTGTTTACCTTGGTGAAAGACAAGTGTGTATGTATGTTGTGCCACTAAACACAAGCACTGACTAAAAGAGGGAATCTGGAGCAGCACCGCAACACCAAACACCAGGAATTTAAAGACACCTACCCCCCAAGGAGCGCAATTCGTGCCTGGAAAGTTGAGGAGCTGAAATCGGGGTTGAAGGCCCAGCAATCGTTTTTCACAAAACATGCTGCTCAAAATAAGGCTGCTATTGAAGCATCATTTCGTGTAAGTCACCTTTTGGCTAAACACAAGAAGCCTTTTACAGATGCCGATTTATTCAAGGAAGCAATGGTCATTACCGCAGAGACTGTTTTTAATGACTTTAATAACAAAAACGGCATCACAACCGCAATACATAATATGCCGCTTGGCCCTGCAACAATGACAAGGAAGGTAGAGTCACTGTCAGAGGACGTGAATATTTTTCACTGCAGTTCGATGAATCCTTGTATGTAATGCAAACAGCTCAGCTTGTTGTATTTGTCAGAATGGCTTTCCAGGATTTTACAACAAAGGAGGACTTCCTCACTCTTTTGCAATTAAAGGAAAGAACGAGAGGTGAGGATATTTACAATGAGTTTAGAAAATATGTCCGTGAAAATGACATCCCCATTCTAAAACTGGTGGCAATTACTACTGATGGGGCCGAGCAATGCGCGGTGTGTTTTATAGCACTAAAAGTCAGTGCCTACTTCAGGTCAACTTATCTATGTGAAATTGCATTTTCACGGATGAAAATTATTAAATCTAAGTACAGGAGCTGACTTACTGACAGACACCTCACTAGGGTTGCCAACTTTCTCACTCCCAAATAACGGACAAAAGTAGCAGTCAAATCCCAGGACATTTGTGTTTACCCCGAGAAAGACTACCATGACCATGAAGCCTTGCACGGGCACCTGCGTGCGCATGCGCGTACGTATTGATTTTTCTTTACCTGACGAATCGGTTTTGGCTTAATCTTCATTATTTCTACTTTATATAGGCTGTGTATTTATCATATCATTCCTGCTTTTACTATATGTTAGTGTTATTTTAGGTTTTTTTGTTTTATTTGGTATGATTTGGTAGGTTATTTTTTTGGGTCTGGGAATGCTCAAATTTTTTTTCCATGTAAATTAATGGTAATTGCTTCTTCGGCGTAAAGCATTTCGGCATGAAAGGTTTCATAGGAACGCTGTACCTTAGCGGGGGAATACTGGACAGTTGGCAATCCTACACCTCACAGACTGTCTCAGACTGGCTGTCTGTAGTTATGAGCCAAATTTCAGGGAACTAGCAGAAAGTATTCAGCCTCAGTCATCACACTGAGTGCAACAGTCAATTTTTATTCATTTATTTTTCGTGTTGAAATAAAATTAAATAATGAAACTTAGAATTAAGGTGTGAAGTATTGTAATATTCTTAAAGAAAGATAGCTATGGCCTGTTCGGTATGCTAGTTACAGTGTTTTCTTGTTTGAATTAATTTGAAAGTTTGACAAAAGTATTTTGTGTAATTCAAATACAATTCGCCCAAATAAAAGGCCTCAAATTGTAAGTACAATCTGAGCTGTTTTTTCTCTAAACGATTTAGTGGGTAGATCTTGCCTTTCACTGAGGTCGAGGTAGGGGATCTCGGGCTTAAAAAGGTTGATGACCACTAGGCTAGACCATGCTTGGAGTATTGTGCACAGTTCTAGACCCCTCTATAGGAAGAATGTAGAATCTTTAGAGGAGGTATAGAGGAGATTTGCCAGGGTGCTGCCTGAATTAGAGAGCATGTCTCTTGAGCTAGGGCTGTTCTCTTTGGAGCAGAGGAGGATGAGAGGTGACTTGATAGAGGTATACAAGATGACAAGAGGTGACTTGATAGATTATACAACCAGAGACTTTTTCCCAGGGTGGAAATGGGTAATACAGAGGGGCATAATTTTGAAGTGTTTGGAGGAAAGTGTAGGGGAATGTCAAAGGTAGGCATTTTACAGTGATAGGTTGTGGAATACACTGCCAAGGGTGGTGGTAGAGGCAGGTGAGGAAATTTTAAGAGATCCTTAAATTGGCACATGGGTGAAAGTGATGGAGGGCTGTGTGGAAGATAAAGGTTAGATTGATCTTAGAGTAAGTTAAAGGGTTGGTGCAACATCATGGGTTGTAGGGCCTGTACTGTTCTTTGTTCTGTTCATGTAAATTCTGGTCAGTGCTTTGATTTTATTTGAAGGAGACTATTAATCTTTGCATTTTGGAAGGAAGTGGTAACGTCTTCTGAAATGATAATTGCTGTTAGATGAACTAGTAAAAATTTTGTGTAACAATTCTCATTTCTGAACAGAGCTTTCAGCAGGCTTTAAACAATTTAGAGCCTCTTTAGGTTATGGTGTGTTTGCTTCAGTGCAATGATGAGCCTGGATAATTATGCAAGTCTGGTGAAACTTTAGCAGCTTAATGTAGTATTCCTTGAATGAAGAAAGAATGTATCGGACTGTTACTTGTCATATTTACTCAATCTTTCTTTCTAAAATAGGAATTTACATAGTACAGTGTCTTTTGGGTGGTGCTCTGTATTCTTTATGCTCCTTTCATTATAATTATATTGTCTCACACCGACACTCAACTAACTCCCCATCAATAATTCCATCATCACCTTAATTGAATTCCTATCTCTATATGTTGTGTATCAGTCATTCCCAAACTTTTAAGAATGAAAATCAGCCTCACTTACATGCCCTTTCTTCCCTCACCTCCCCCTCCCCCCACCCATCTCTTCTCCCTTGTGCATAAGTGCCTGATGATGTCATGGGTAGCTGCATCAAAGTAGCTGGGGTTTTGCCAGGAATGGCTGGCAGCTTAGAGTCAGGGCAGCTGGCATGCAGAGTGAATCTACATTTTAGATGAACTTTTTATCTAAGTTATCTGTATTATAATTAAAACCTTGCAGGACCCCAGCAATCTTAAGCGCCTGTCAGTTGGAGACAACTGTCTTATGGTATTGTGGGCCATGGATTAGGAATTTTTCTTTTCCTTTCAAGTTATCTTCTTATTTGATAGAATAATCCTGGAACCCAGTATCAGATTCTCAATTTTAAAAGAATTGCTTGGCAAGGTAAAACCTTATTAGTGTCCAAGGACATAGAACTCTTTTTGTACATGTGCATATACTGTAAACTTCAAATTTGGCAGCAGTATTCCTGTACTAAAGTTCATCGTCAAGCAAAAGTTTGATCAGGAAAAATGAAAGGAAGCGTTCCCACTGCAAGTGAGTGGTGGAGTGAGTCACTGCATAGAATGATTGATTTGTTGCCAGTCAGCTGGTTACTTTGTCTTGATTGATGCCGAGCCAATCATTTGTATTTGTATTTGGGTATTGTGCCTTGCAGATCATGAAAGGGTTGTAGAGATCTGTGAGGTTCTGATCTGCTCAATACCTTGTACCCAGAATGTTGATGGCAGGGAACACAGCACTGGTGATACAATTAAAATGAAAAAGTGTGTGTCGGAGATGATTATTCTCTGTGGTACCTCAGTGGTGTGACTATCGAAAGGCACTTGTCTACATCTTGCTGCATGCCTGGATTGCTTCAGAGGATTTGTATGTTAAGTTGAATATTGCAGAATTATATGCAGACATGCAACATGTGATGGGGAAACTGTCATTGATGAAGCAGTTGAAGGTGTTTGGGCTTTGATGGGTCCTCTATGGAACTCCTGGAATAATGTTCTGAGGCTGAGATGATTGGCACAGGAGCAGGACATAGGAGCAGAATTAGGCCATTTGGCCCAATGAGTCTGCTCTGCTATTCAATCATGGCTGATCCTTTTGTCCCCCTCCTCAGCCCCACCTCCTGGCCTTCTCCCCTAATTTTTGATGCCGTGTCCAATCAAGAACCTGTCGAGCTCTGCCTTGAAAGCACCCAACAACCTGGCCTCCACAGCTGCCTGTGGTAACAAATTCCACAAATTCACCAGCCTCTGTTTAAAGAAATTTCTCCGCATCTGTTTTAAATAGACACCCCTCTATCCTGTGGCTGTGCCCTCTTGTCCTATACTCCCCTACCATGGGAAACAACCTTTCCATGTCTACTCTGTCTAGGCCTTTGAACATTTGAAAGGTTTCAATGAGATTCTCTCCCCCCACCCCTCATCATTCTTCTAAATTCCAGTGAGTACAGACCCAGAGCTATCAAATGTTCCTCATAGGATAACACTTTTGTTCCCGCAATCATCCTTATGAACCTCCTCTGAACCCTCTCCAATGTCCGCACTTTTCTTAGATGAGGCCAAAACTGTTCACAATACTCAAGGTGAGGACTCACCAGTGCTCTATAAAGCCTCAGCATCATGTTCCTACTCTTGTAGTCCAGACCTCTTGAAATGAATGCTAACATTGCATTTGCTGTCCTCACCACTGACTCTACCTACAAGTTAACCTTTAGGGTGTTCTGCACAAGGACTCCCAAGTCTCTTTGCATCTCATATTTTTGGATTTCCTACTCATATAGAAAATAATCTGCACACTTATTTCTACTACCAAAGTGCATGCCCATGCATTTTTTAACATTGTATTTCATTTGCCACTTTCTTGCCCATTCTCCTAATCTAAGTCCTTCTGTAGCCTACCTGTTTCTTCAACACTACTTGCCCCTCCACCAATCTTCATATCATCTGCAAACTTGGCAAGAAGGCCACTTATTTTATCATCTAAATCAGCGGTTCCCAACCACCGGGCCGCGGACCGGTACCGGTACCGGGCCACAAAGCATGCGCTACCGGGCTGCGAGGAAACGATATGATTTGGCGATATGAGTCAGCTGCACCTTTCCTCATTCCCTGACACGCCCACTGTTGAGCTTGAACGCACGTGGGCTCATTACCCACACGTCATCCGTGTCAGCGCGGGAAGAAGGTCAACTCCTCGAGCTTGCAAATGACGGTGGGCTGAAAAGCATGTTTGATATAACATCTCTGCCGGCATTCTGGATCAAAGTCAAGGCTAAATATCCTGAGATAGCCACGAAAGTACTGAAAACGTTGTTTTCATTTCCAACATTTTTCTGCGAAGCGGAGTTTTCTGCAATGAATGCAACGAAAACTAAATTGCGGAATAGACTGGACACAAGGAACACCCTTCGAGTATCGCTGTCTCCCATCACCCCTCAATAGGACCGTCTTGTTGCAGGAAAACAAGTCCAGGGCTCCCACTGATTCAGCGATATTGGTGTGTTGCAATGATTTTATATGTTCATACGGGGAAAATATGCGCTGCGTGTTTAATATCTAAACGTTACTTAAAATGTTGTGATGCTATTGACTTACTTATATAACAATTACAGCACGGAAACAAGCGATCTCGCCCCTTCTAGTCCGTGCCGAACGCTACTCTCACCTAGTCCCACCGACCTGCACTCAGCCCATAACCCTCCATTCCTTTCCTGTCCATATACCCATCCAATTTTTCTTTAAATTATAATATCGAACCTGCCTCTACCACTTCTACTGGAAGTTCATTCAACACTTACTTCAAGCTCCCCTGTCCTCCCCTGATAATTGACTTATCGCTATATTAATACGAGGAAAATATGTACTGTGTGTTTAATATTAAATTCGTTAGGTAAATCCTTTTAGAAACGAAATTGAGTGTATTAGCCACTTATCACCTATATTCTGGTCGTAATTAACCCCCCCCCCCCCCCGCCGAACAGAATCACCAAAAACAGTTTGCAGAGGGAAGAAAAATCGGCAGGTACACACATGGGCACTGGTGCCCGCGCAAGGCTTCATGGTCATTGTAGTCTTTGTCTGGGTAAACAGCGTATTTGACTGCTACTCTTGTCCGTTGGCAACCCTCCCCCCCCCCCCCCGGGGTCGGCTGGTCCGCAAGGATATTGTCGATATTAAACTGGTCCGCAGTGCAAAAAAGGTTGGGGACCACTGATCTAAATCATTGATATACAGCATAAAAAGAAGCGGTCCCAGCACCAACCCCTGCAGAACAACACTATGACTGTCAGCCAACCAGAAAAGGATTATTTTATTCCCACTCGCTGCCAGCTACCAATCAGCCAATGCTCTAACCATGCCAGTAACTTTCCTGTAATACCATGTACTCTTAACTTGGTAAGCAGCCTCACGTATGGCACCTTGTCAAGCGCCTTCTGAAAGTCCACATGTACAACATCCACTGCATCCCCTTTATCTATCCTACTTGCAATCTCCTCAAATAATTCCAACAGGTTTGTCAGGCAAGATTTTCCCTTGAGGAACCATGACTTTGTCCTATCTTGTCCTGTGTCACCAAGTACTCCATAGCTTCATCCTCAACAATTGACTCTGACCACTGAGGTCAGGCTAACTGATCTATAATTTCCTTTCTGCTAATCCCCTCCTTTCTTAGATTGGAGTGATATTTGCAATTTTCCAGTCCTCTGGAACCATGCCAGAGTCCAATGATTTTTGAAAGATCACTACAATTGCCTCCACAATCTCGACTGCTAACTCTTTCAGAACTCTAGGGTGCAGTTCATTTGGTCCATGTGACTTGTGTACCTTTTGGTCTTTCAGCTTTTTGAACACTTCACCCTTGTAGTAGTAACTGCACTCACTTCTCTTCCCTCACGCCCTTCAACATCTGGCACATTGCTAGTGTCTTCCACAGTGAAGACTGATGCAAAATTCTCATTTAGTTCACTTGTCATCTTCTTGTCCCCAATTATTATTTCTCCGGCCTCATTTCCTGGCGGTCGTATATCCAATCTCATCTCTTATTTTTTCACATACTTGAAAAAGCTTTTACTATCCACTTTGATATTCTTTGCTAGCTTGCTTTCATATCTCATCTTTTCCCTCGTAATGATTCTTTTAGTTGCTCTCTGTAGGTTTTTAAAAGCTTCCCAATCCTCCACCTTCCTAGTTTTTGCTTTGTTGTATGCCCTCTTTTGTTTTTACATTAGCTTTGACTTCCCTTGTCAGCCACGGTTGTACTATTCTGCCATTTGAGTATTTCTTCATTTCTGGAATACATTTATTCTGCACCATTATCAGTTTTCCCAGAAACTCATGCCATCGCTGCTCTGTTGACATTCCTGCCAGCATTTCCTTCCAATTTACTTTGGCCAACTCCTCTCTCATACCACTATAATTTCCTTTACTCCACTGAATTACTGCTACATCAAGGTTTATCTTGTTCAAGGTATGACTCCAGCCATTGGAGGGATTTCAAGTTGATAACCTTTGTGTTCAGTTTTACTCAGGCTTTTTAATGCTGTTTTTTTTGTGAACGGCTGTATTGATGTTGAGGCAAGTTGCTGTCAACTCACTGGGATCTCAGCTTTGTTCATATTTCAGCCATGGCTATGATGAAGCCTGCTACAGAATGAACCTGGCAAAACCGAAACAGATGTTTAGTGTGCATGTTAATAAATATTGCTTGAGAACACAGACATCAGTATCTTCCTTTGTTTTGGTTCTGACTCAGATCAGCAAAACATTTTTATTGACAAGACGTATTTTGGAAATTTTCCACAGTTTTGAACATTTACTGCATCCAAAATTCACAGCCATTTCTTAATATTGAATTGGCTGAAGGCTGGTTTCTCTGATGCTGAAACCTCCAGAGGCAGCTGCAATAGACCACCCACTCAGTGGTTCCTGTAAAAGATGGTGTCAATTCAATTTTCTTTCATGTTTGTGCTGGGCTGTACCATCATGGAAGATGCAACTTGAAGCCACCTTCTGTTAACTGCTTATTTGTCTCCCATCGTAAGGTCAAAGATGGCTCTGGCAATACAGTGATGTTTTGCAGGCAACTCAAAGCTTCTAGATATAGTTCTTTTGAACTACTATTGCTGCAATCTGCTGCCTATGATCTCCTTTTAAGAAACCTACTTTTGAACTGTCTAAATGAATAGCAATTTTACAGTTTTCTGAAGGACTCAGTGAACTCGACTCTCAGGATGCAGTTACAGCACCGCAAAGCAGATGGTGGTCAGTCACGGTTGTAAGAGAGGGTGCTGGGACGGACTTCAAGGCAGACTAAAGCATCGGAGTATGAAACTTCCTCTCACCAGCATTTTGTTAGCTAATATATAGTCAGTGGAGAACAAAATAGAGGGCCTGAGGGCAAGATTGCTTATTGGAGGGAAACGAGGAATTGCTGCATTCTCTGTTTCACTGAGACATAGCTCACTCTGGACAAGTCAGACATGGCACTGTAGCCCGAGGGCACCTCTATCTACTGGATAGACTGAACTGCCAATTTGAAGAAGGCAAGAGGTGGGGGAATATGTTTCATGATAAATTCTTCGCAGTGCAATCTCAATGCACTCTTATTCTCCCGACCTGGAACCTCTAATGATTAAGTCCACACGTTCTACTTGCAGAGAGTTCTCCTCCATGATCCTGACCGCAATTTACATGCTACCAAAAGCACTTGATGTATTGAATATTATTAACAAGCAAGTAACATCCTACCTCAATACCTTTCACATCCTTGTCAGGGACTTCAATTAAGCTTACTTGAAGAAGTCTCTACCCAGTTATCATCGGCATATCACCTGCAGCAGCAGGGATCCCAACACATTTGACCACGGTATAGCACCATCAGGAATGCCTTCCATTCCATCCCTAGACCATATTTTTGGGAAATCTAATCATTTGGCTGTCCTCCTAACGGCAGAGGCTATATAGCAAGGCACCAGAGTTAAGAACAAAAAAGAGGTCGTCACAAGAGACGGAGAAGCAGCTGCAGGATTACTTTTAGTCAGGCAAGTTCAAGGAATCCTCAGAGGATTCGAATGAATACACCACCATTGTAAAGACATTTGTGGACGAGTGTGTCCCCACAAAATAATTCTCCAAATAGTCTTCTCCAACCAGAAGCCCTGGGTAAACCAAGAGATCCGCAATCTGCTGAGGGCTAGATTGGTGGCAATCGGGTCCAATGACTAAGGAATATACAAGAAGTCCATGTAGGACCTCCAGAAAGCCATCTCACATGTGAAGTGGCAATTCTGGACCAAACGTGGATCATAGAAGGATGCCACAGGGTTTGAATGCTATCTCCTCATACTAAGTAAAACCAAGCAACATAGTAACAACAAAGTTTTGCTCCCAGATGTACTCAATGCTTTCTATGTTTATTTTGACCGACAGAATATAGAGGTACTTTCATGAACTCCCACAGCCCTTACAACCCTGTGATTTCAGCCTCCGAGGTTGATGTGAGAACATCCTTCAGTAGAGTGGACCACAGAAAGCATCTGGCCCAGATGTTGTATTTGGATGAGCACTGAATGCCTGTGCTAATCAACTGGCTAGAGTGTTTACTGACAGCTTTAATGTCTTGCTTCGACACTCTGAGGTACCTACCTGCTTCAAGCAGGCTTCAATCATAATGGTGCCCAGGAATGTGGTGACCTACCTTAATGACTATTGTCCAGTAACATTTATATCCACTGTAATGAAGTGCTTTGAGAGATTAGTCTTGAAACATATCAACTCCTGCCTGAGGAGTGATTTGGACCTCCTCTGATTTGTCTACCAGTACAACGGGTCAACAGCAGATACCATTTCATTGGCACTTTAATCAGTTCTGGAACATTTTGACAGGATCTATACATCAGGATGTTCTTCATTGACTGCAGCTCTGCATTCAACACTATCATCTCCTCAAAACTTATCAATAATCTCCAAGACCTAGGCCTTGATACCTTCTTGTGTAACTGGATACTGTATTTCTTCACTTGCAGACTCCAGTCCGTTCAGATTGGCAACAGCATCTCCTCCACAATCGCTATCAGACTAGGTGGGTCACAAGGCTATGTGCTTTGCTCCCTGCTCTACTCGCTTTACACTTATGTCTGTAAGGTTAGGCACAGCTCCAATGCCACATTAAGTTTGCTGATGACACCACTGTTGGCCGAATCAAAGGTGGTGATGTCAGCATATAGGAAGGAGTTTGAATATCTGGTTGAATGGTGCTACAAAACCCTTTCACTTATCAGCAGAACCAAAGAGCTGATTATTGACTACAGTATGAGGAAACTGGAGGTCCATGAGCCAGTCCTCATCAAGGGATCAGAGGTGGAGAGAGTGAGCAACTTTAAATTCCTTAGCATTATCATTTCAGAGGATCTGTCCTGGGACCATCACGCAAGTGCCATTACAAAGAAGGCATGATTTGACATGTCGTCTAAAATTTTTACAAATTTCTATAGACACTCAGTGGACTGACTACATCAGGGCCTGGTATGGAAACACAAATACCCAAGTCTACAAAAAGTAGTGGATACAGCCCAGTCCTTCACAGGAAAAGCCATGTTTGTCATTGAGCACATCTACAAGGAGCGCTACCACAAGTAAACAACATCCATCATCAAGGACCCGAACCATCCAGGCAATGCTCTCTTCTTGTGGCTGCCATCAGGGAGGAAGTCCAGGAGCCTCAGATCCCAAACCACCAGGTTCAGGAACAGGTATTACCCTTCAGGCTCCTGAACCAGAGCGGATAACTGCACTCACCTCTACAGTGAACTGGTTCCACAATCTATGGCCTTACTTTCAAGGACTCTTTACAACTTATTTTCTCAATATTATTTTTTATTTAATATTATTTGTTTTTCCTTTTTGTACTTGCACAATGGGCAATAGCTTTGATATCCTGGAGCACCTTGTAGATGCTCAGTTTTGAGCTATCACAACTATTCTCTGTGTCCCATTGAGCTCAATGTTAATGCTACTCAGCACAGTGGAGGCTCTTCTCTGTTTTATGATAGAATTTTGCCTTTCTAAGGATAAGGCAGTTGTCATTCCTGCTGGCAATATTGTGGACAAGTTGAGTTATTGTGTTGGTTCCTTCACTTGTTGCACAAGCAATATGGAAATTGTCTTTTAGCCTCAATCTTTCCAATCTGTGCTTCCTCAGGAGGGCTCTTAAATATTATGTGCTACATACTTAGCTGGTAATACTAAGTATTATTATACTTAGAACATCAAAGGTTCAAAGTAAATTTATTATCAAAGTACATATATGTCACCATATACAACCCTGAGATTTGTTTTCTTGTGGCATACTCAATAATTCTATAGAATAATAATCAGAACAGAATCAATGAAAGACCACCCATTTCGGAGTGCAGAAGACACCAAACTGCAAATACAAAAAGAAAGAAATAATAATAAATATCGAGAACATGATATGATGAGTCCTTGAAAGTGAGTCCAATGATGGGGCAAGTGAAGTTGAGCGAAGTTATCTCCTTTGGTTCAAGAGCTTGTTGGTTGGGGGTAGTAACTGTTTCTGAAATTGGTGGTGTGGATCCTGAGGTTCCTGTACCACCTTCCTGAAGGCAGCAGCAAGAAAGGAATATGTTCTGGGCGGTGGGGGTCCCTGATCTTCCCTAAAATCTATTGCCAGTGTTCTGGGTCAAAATATTTTTTATTGACAAAATCGCTTATTAAAACCCATGGGATTCTTTTTTTTTACTTTGTTAGCCATGTTTTAAAATTTCAGTTTTCTGTTGTTGCACTGAATTTGTATTAGCAGTTATGAAGTAATTGGATAAATACTTATTAAAAATCCATTTGGAGAACAGTATGAGAATTCAAGTAGAATGAAGTAGGCTTGTGCAGAAGTGGGTACTGGTCATATAGTACAGTATGAACATTTCCATGAACCAGTTGGTAAGCACTGAACAGATTTTCAATGAGAAGTTAGCTGTGTTGAGTGACTTACTGGGTTAACTTTAGTTAATTTAGTTGTCTTATGCTTTTTGAAAAGAATGGTATTTGTGTAATCTTAAAACCTTAGAGAAAAGACCTTGGCATGTTGATGGCATTTTGTTAAGTCCAGTTGTGATTATGCATTTTTACTAGGCTGCATACTGTTAATAGATTGTGCTAAACACAAAGCAGTAATCCAGATTATATTATATATCTGTGTTACGGAATGAGTTGCTGTGTTGGCAAGGCCCTTATTTGGTT